>NW_026020104.1:874854-1162146 GCF_900185275.1 Solanum verrucosum | reverse complement strand
ACTTAAGTTAGAGCCTCACCTTATGAATAATGACTTAAAAATAGTTAAAATGATGTTTATAAACCTAAACTAATGAATTGACTTGGATTGGAAGAGTAAAAGTCTAACTCAAGAAAAGACCACGACGTCCGGAAAACTAGAGAAGAATGTGTTCGGTGTCCTTAGGTTTTAGGCAGGTTTCGAGTGTCGTATATGGTATAATCTTGTAAAAGAGTTAAAATAGGTAAATATATGTTTAAGGGTCAAAAATTCAGACACGACTCCCTGGGACCAGCCTAAGGGGCCTTAAGGGGGACCCCCAACCTTGGACAAGCAAGCTGCCAAGGCAGCTTGCAAATTGCTCTGGATGGAACAAGGGCGCGTCACGGACTCTCTCCCCCAAGGAGAAAATAGTTTGTTCGCGACGCGGTCGGGTCGCGGACTCTACTGTCTCGAAATTTAATTCCAAATATCTTCAGGGAATAGCTCAAGTCCGCGACAAAAATGCAGAAATCTATTTTTACTTTATTAAAGAGTCCATTTAAGTGAGGGGTATTTAGGGTACTTTAGGGGACATGTATATAATGATTTTAAAGTCAATTTACCCTCAATTTTATCACTCAAACACAAAACCCCAAAGATCGAAACCTAAAGTTCCTCCTTCTCTCTACTCTCTCTCTCTTCTCAAGAACTCCATTGAAGAAGATTGGAGCTTCAAGATGAAGATCAACTCTCTTAGGTTTCAACTCGGATTTTTGTGGTTAATTCGTCAATAAGTTATGGTTGTTTATCACTCTTGGGATTCCTTTCCCCAAGAGACCCCTTCAAGATGTATTTCAAAATCTCCAATTTCTAGGTTTCAATCCAAAAATGTGGGTCTTTTTTCTAAAGTAAAATTGATATTATAAACTGACTTATATTGGTGTTATATGAACAATTATGGATGAATTTATATTGTATTGGTGGTTTCTTGAAGAATTCCCCATGATATCCATGTTTCTCCTTCTTTTCCTAATTCTAACCCTAGTTTGTGTTGGATATTGATGGAAGGCTATGAATTGAAAGTGATGTTATGTAATTCATGTTTGTATGATGATTCTACCCTAGGTTATATATAATTTCTATGAAATTAGGGTTGAGTCTTTGAATGAAGCCTTCAAGGCTATGAAGGGAATGTGTCAATTGCTTATATTGATGTTGATTACGTTATTACTTCATGAATTACCTTGTATTATGTATTGGTTATGAATTGCTTGGTAATTGAAGTATGGATGTCCCACGAAGGGCAAGAAGGTATGAAGGTTGGTTCATCTTTGAACTCAGGTATGAAAGGTGAATTACTTAGATTGTATTGAAGCTATACCTAATGTGTTGTTGTGGTGTTGATGACCTAGTTTCCTCATCCTTAACCCTCTACACTTGAATTAGCTATGAAGTATGTATGTATATTATGGTATGATTCCTATATGATTGAAAGGTAGTTTTCATGATTATAGTGTAATGTAAATAGAAAGGTTTACTCAGTTGCTAAGTGTCTCTAAATTGAAAGGATTGTTACTCACTTATGAACACATATGATCTATTATGGTAAGATGTCTACATAAAGGTCTATTAAAGGCTAATGTGAACTTGTGTGATGACTAAAGATGATTTCAAAAGGTAATTAGATGCTTAGAACCGAAAGGGCATGTAAACGAGATGAGGGTCTCACGTATAGTAAGTCCGGCTCCCCACATGGGTTTCCTCATGTTTAGCAAGTCCGGATTACCCATGGTATGTGTTGTCTCATGAGATGGAAACCCCCACGTTTAGTAAGTTAGGGTTTCTAGAAGCAATCTACTTGACCCTTAACTATGTGCCCACATAGGACTTTAGCTTACTGGATCCACTTAGATAGCTATGTACAAATGATTAGACCTTAGGCAAGTGTTAACCCTTTTTTTTCGATGTGGGAGTAGAACACTGGATTCCATGTAGCTCTCATGGTCGATGTCGGTTATTGCAATATTTCCCTAATGTAAAAGTAAATAAAGGTATAAAAGGTGTGAACTCTTACTAGGTCTTTCTTAAGGGTTTCTACATAGTGTAAGGGAGGGTATGGGACTTCTCTTGCACATTGCACTTGTGGGATCCTAGGGGATGGTTGTAGTAGTGTTCTCTTATGATTATGATGATTACGACTTCTGTATGTTAAAGCTATGTTATGTATGATCATTATGAATATGATGAATGTGGTAAGTTATGATGAAATATGATCTTATGAATGTATGTATGGAGTAGGTTGCTTAATGTGATACTTGGCTTTGAATAGGTTTATGGGATTCTATTCTTTGCATTGCACTAGTATTGCTTGGGTTGTCTACATGTTGGGATGATATTATGTTGATTTGGACTATGATACTTAATTTGTGTGCATATTGGATTTACTTGGCAAAAGTATGTTTTGAACAAAATGTCGTTTTATGCATGTTTCAATGGTTTTTATGCATAATAGTCATACTTAGAACGTGTGTTGTACTAACCCATATTTTCTCCCCTTTCCCAAACATTTAGATTCGGGCTGTTGAGGATTCAAGCTTACTTCTCAAGACACTTGGAGTTTCTTCCCCAAGTTGGTGAGTCCTCAAGTCCGAGGACAAGACCCTATGATCTAGTTTCTATGTTTAGTTCTTTGCTTTTGTTGAAAGACATTCTTGTACTTCCTATTTGAAAGACTTATTATTGATGTAAGGGCTAAGTCCCATTTTCGATACTTCTATGTCTAGATGGTGCATTATGACGAAGTTAGATTCTATTTTTCATATATGAAGTGAAGTTGAACTTCCCAAGTAAAGGTTTTAAAATTTTCGTGATTTTATTCTATGATACATGTTATGACGAATTCTAAGGGCTTGTATAAAACCTCTGTGAGGTCAAATACGCCGGTAACGACTAGGGGGTACTCTAATGTCGTTACACTTTTACCAAAACACGTTAGGGTTTTGAAAGAAGAGATAAGAAAAAGAGAAAAGAGGAGAAGAAGTAAGAATCGTCAATTCTCGAAGATAAGATTATGGATTTTGTCATAGGGTGATCCCTACGAGGTATGTGAGATCACATACCGTTGGGTTAGTTCACCAACGCACCAATTATGAATTATTTCAGCAAATTTAAGTTCTTGACTTGTTGAAGTTCTATTGAATTCTTAATTCGTTGAAATTGTTGAGTAGTTGTTTGATCCGAATCCATGATTTTTAGGTGTGAATTTGATTAACACCTTTCATATATTGATGGTATAGTTGATTCTAAGTGTTTCACGAAATTACTAAGTTTAAAGAGGGGGTTTAGAGATGAAAATTGAAGGAGAAAAGTCGGAGTGCACCTGGGCAGGGGCCTGGGGAGCCGCCCCTCTCAGAGCCTAAGAAGGGGCCTCAGTAATTTGGGCTCTGGGGCGCCGCGCCAGCCAGCGCGCCCCAACCCAGTCGCAGAAGTTTAGGGGCTAGCGCCCAGTGCCTCTTAGAGCACCAGGAACGTCAGTTCCTCCCATATTCCCCCTTGTTTCTGTACTAGTTACTTAACAACATACCTATGTTTCCTAGTTTATTCCAACATTCTAAGGTACATCTAAACATCATGAAATCATCCATAAACATGAGAGCATGAACCTTGAATCTACAATTCAATTCAAGGAAAGTAAGAGTCAAGTCAAGAGAAGTTCTTATAGAGGTTTCCAAAAGTCTTTTCCAAATATTTTGACTTTGTTTTAAGACTTAAGATTCAAGTTGAGTAAAGAGTAAAGAGTAAAAGTTGAAGTTCATTTCTTCAAAGAGTATATGGGACTATGTATTCCCAAAGAGTTTTAAAATATTTTCACATTTGACCAAGAAAAGGAAACCTTCACTTCCAAAGAGCCTTTGAACTAGTTTTCAGAAAAGAGTAAACGCTTTCACAATTAATCAAAAGAGGAAATTTTGATTTCCAAGATATCCCTTAAGCTATGTTTTTGAGCATTTATCTCAACTCACAGTAAGAAATATCTTTTTAAACAGAAGAGTTAGTATCATATTTTGGGAGTAGCATTGAGCATCGATATGGGGCAGAGTTCAGACAACATACAACCCCCATAAATCATGTAGCCACAATGGGTAGAAAAGGGTCATACTATTTAGATGATTCTTTAGTGCTTTTTAGCATAGACTAGTGGATCCACCTAGTAGTCAGGTTTTATACCCTTGGCAAGGTATAGGAAGGTCCTGGCAGCGTGAGGAAAAATGTTGTATCATCACAATAGCTCTTACGTGATGGTTGTCGGTTAGAGAAACTCCCACAAAAGTATTTGTATTATTACATACACAGTTTATTTGTATTTTTATATACAATTCAGAGTTTATATCGTATATTTTCATACACTCAGAGTATTGTTTTATTTCTAAATACACAGAGTTGACATTTATGTTTTAAAAGCTTTTCTTTATACTGCATTTCCTTTATTGCTTTATATTGAAATAAGTTCAGTTGAGTTGAGTTGAGCCAAGTAAGTTCTTCAGTTCCTTTCAAGCTTATGTCTTGTTTTAGAATTCCCCTCGCATACTCGTACATTTAATGTACTCATGCCATTTAGCCTGCATCTTCTTAAGATGCAGATACAGGTAACCAGGATCCCCATCCATTGCATCATTGTTTCTAGTTGAGCTCTAGAGTTTGTTGGTGAGCCTCCTTGCTTCCGGAGGATCCATTTTTATTACTTTTAGTATTAATTCATTAGGATGTCGTGGGTCTTCTCCTGACATCCATCTCAGTTGTTTATAGGCTTCATAGATAGATAGTCAGATGTTAGTTCATTTGTCATTATCTTGTTATTGGCTTATGTTCATACTTGAGTTGCCACATTGGCCAAGTTGAATGTTTGACCTTTTAACGTTCTAAGTTATTTTATTTAATAGTTGAGTAGAGATGCATTGAATCTTAGTATTATTATTTTAAGTCTTCCGCTGAGTAAGTAGGCCAGGCCAAGGGTTCGCTTGGGGCCAGCAATGGTTCTCGAGTGCCAGCCACGTTCGGGATGTAGGCTTGAGGCATGACAAACTCTAGATCAGAGCACAGAGTTCAAGAGTCCCAGGGAGTCTATGAAGCCGTGTCTATAGAGTCCTAGTTATCGGTGTGAAGCGCGCCACATCTATATTTAGGAGGGTGCAACACTTAGGAAAATATCTCACTGCTTTCATACTCATTTTGTGTGTTAGATTTTATCTCTAAAACGTTTCTTTCTAACTTGTGCTTGCACATAACCGATTGTGAGTTGGGTAGTTTTTTTTAGGAGGCCTTCTTGGGGAGATTCTTCCCCCGAGAACTGAAAGAGGCTAAGGTACGAGAGTTCCTCACACTTAAGCAGGATTCTTTGAGCGTTCATGAGTATAGTCTGAGGTTCACACAACTTTCCCAATAAGCTCTGGAGATGGTTGCTGACATGAGGAGCATAATGAGTTTGTTTGTTGCTAGGTTATCTCGTCTGTCGAGTAAGGAAGGTAAGTCCGCAATGATAATAGGTGATAGGGATATCGCAAAATTGATGGTCCATGTGGAACAAGTTGAGGAGAAAAAACTATGGGATACAAATGTTTTTAACAAAAAGAGAGCTAAGACAGGGAATGAGTCCGGGCAGCAGAAGAGTAATGCCAACCGGTAATCATTCCAATAGAAACATAAGGGACCTGCTCCATCATCTGCTAGTGCGCCTGCACCAAAGAACAAAAAGTGAGTACAATAGTAATAATTTCAAAGTCAAACTTGCCTATTCTAAGGGTAGTATGGCACAACGTGGTAGTAAGCCTCTTGCACGTATTAAGTGTGGTAGGAACCACTCAGGTACATGTCGTGAGGGCTCCACTGGTTTTTTCATGTGTGACCAGAATGGTCATTTCATGCAACAATGTCCAAAGAACAAGCAGGGTAACGGTAATGGGGTAATAGAGCCCAGTCTTCTTCAATTACTCCACCAGACAGAGCTACACCTAGAGGGGCTACTTCTGGTATTGGCGGAGGAACAAACCTTCTATATTCTATCATAAATCGCCAAGAGCAAGAGGACTCGCCAACTATTGTTACTGGTATGATCCAAGTCTTTAACTCTAATGTTTATGCTTTGCTAGATTCAGGAGCCAGTGTATCCTTTGTAACTCCTTATGTGGCTATGAATTTAAAAGTTCTTCCTGAGCAACTTCTTAAGCCATTCAGTGTTTTTACACCTGTTGGTGAGTTTATTCTAGCAGAAAGTATATCGTCATTGTCCCTTTTTCGTCAAGCACAAGAGTACCATGGCTGACTTAGTTGAGTTAGATATGGTAGATTTTGATGTCATTTTAGGTATGGATTGGCTTCATACCTATTATTCATCAATAGATTGTAGAACTAGAGTATTCAAGTTCAAGTTTCCCAGCGAACCAGTTGTAGAGTGGAAGAGCAGTTCAGCAGTGCCTAAGGGTCGTTTTATTTCATACCTTAAGGTGAGAAAGTTAATTTCCACGGGGTGTGTCTATCAATTAGTTCGAGTTAATGACTCTAGCATTGAGATACCTCATATTCAGTAAGTTTCATGAAACGACCCAAAAAATGCCCGAAAATGTGCTTCGGAAACACCTATAATTGTAATTTCCATATATCTCAAAATCCGTGCATGATTTTGGAAATTCGACTTCATATTCTTATTCAGGGGGTCAAATTGAGTGGGAAATGGGTCTAACCCAAATTTTAGAGCAACCGTATCATAATTTGAAAATTGCAAAAAATGTGATTTGGAGGGTCAACTTTAAAGGGGAATATCTCTTAGCACACAAGGAAGTGGAGGGATCATAACCTATTAAATTAAAGCTCTTTGAGTTAGCTTTCCAACGCACTTGGTTTCACCTCATTCCGAGTTATGATGAGGGAGTTATGACCATTTTCGTAAAACCTGTCTATGCAGATTTGCAATTTCCAGTGAGCTTTTTTTTAAGGCGGGTTGGGGACGTTTTTTATAAATGTCCCATACTTAGTCATTTTTTTAAACTTCAAAAACACTCTCTAAGCCCTCTCCAAAATTCCACCAAGATCCTCAACAAAATTCAAACATCTCAAGCTCTAATTCCGGATTCAAGACTCAATCTCAAGCTTCAATTCTCCATTCCAATCTTCATCAAGGATTCTCCAAAGTTGAGGTATGTGGGTTTGATTGTGGAAACCTTCCTTTCCACAAGTCCAACCATTTATCCTCTATTTCTACTTCAAGTTTATGGGTCCTTATGGTTATTTATGAACTCTTGAAGTATGGAATTACTACTACACACCCTATTATGGTCTATTTTGCATATTATCATGAAATGAAATTATTATGTGATGTTTATGGTTTTCATGTTTCCATGATAAAATTATGAAGGCTGATTCATATATATGTATGTTGTTGGTGGGCTGATTTATATGGATTTTGGAATTGGTTGGACTTAGTACTCTTGAAATACATGATTTTATTGACATGAACAGTAGCCCACCATGTGTTTGATAAAATGCCCACTTATAGAATTCTTAGGAAATGGAAGGTCCAATGTACATCCTATGAGTCGGATGGTCATATAATCATTGAAATGATGATGAAATGGATACATGTATATGATTTTCTCTATATAAGTGTTGTGAGTCGACCAAGCCTAACTCGGGGGTTGTAGGCCCGGGTAACCGTATCGAGGGGTTGGTACTTTGGTTGCCTAGTACGGGGGGTAGTAGGCCCGTATAACCACATCGAGGGGTTTGTACCTTGGTCCCTAGCTCGGGGGTGGTAGGCCCAGGTAACCATATTGAGGGGTTTGTACCTCTTTTACCTCTCCAAGGGGGTGGTAGGCCTTGGAAATACTATATTGATGGTCACTCGCCACACATGTATTACGGCCCACTAAATATGATTTTTATGTAAGCATCATTATACATATCATTTCATTAATATGCTATCTATCAGGTATGATTATTCATTTTTCCTATGATGTCCATCTATTGTAGCATTGTATTGCATCATATATACTTAGAACATTCAAACGTACTAATGCATACTCTATGCCTACATGATGTCAGCATGTAGGGACCGGAGCACCGCTTGACCATCCTCCTCCGCGTGGCTAATACGATTTTCTATCGAGGTTATTGGTGAGTCCTCCATTCCGAGGACGTTGCTTATGATCTTTTGCTATGTATAAGACTTTTCCTTTTTAGTTATGTTTTGACTATGAGGGTGAGCCCGGTAGTTTGTCTTGGCCCCCGCTAAGTACCCATGTTTAGAGGTGGTGTTGGACAAGTTGTGTATTATGCTTGAGCTTGACTCATCTATGGTATTTATGTATCATTCCTTTTATTTTTCTCTTGCTCCCTTAGTCCCTATTTCCCCCTTGATTATGCTTATCGCTTGTGGTCATTTTAATTGCTTCTGCGACCAAAGATGTGTAATGATACGCTATGAGGCTTGTTTGGGGTTCCTTCGGGTTCCCCATTCGCCGGTCACGTCTAGGCCTTAGGCTTGGGTCGTGACAAACTTGGTACCAGAGCACTAGGTTGATAGATCCTCGGAGTCCAACACACCGCATTGATTAGAGTCTTATTCATGGTTGTGTTGTGCACCACAACTATGAGTAGGAGGCTATGAGATGTTTTAGGAAATGTTTCCCTTCTCCATGTTTTAAGTCGTGCTGTAGAGTTGAATTAAGTTCTTCTCTAACGGTTGTTCTTTGCTATGCTAGATCATGCCTAATACAAGAGGAAGATGAGCCCGCGCACCCGAGGAACAACCGACCAATGGGGATCTTCGGGATGCCCTTACTTTATTTGCACAAGCTATGACTAATCAAGCCAACCACAGTGCCCAAGCCCATCAAGCTCCTACCCCGGCATCTCGGGTGAGAGACTTCGTGCGGATGAATCCCTCGGAATTCTATGGGTCAAAGTTAGATGAAGACCCTCAAGAGTTCATTGATGAAGTCCACAAGATATTAGCTATCATGGGCATGAGGTCAGAAGATAAGGCGGAGTTGGTGGCCTACCAACTCAAAGGGGTGGCCCAAATATGGTACAACCAATGGAAGGAAGAGAAGGGGGCAAACAATGTGGTGCCTTGGGAAGAGTTCAAAACGGCTTTCCTTAATTGATTCTTTCCTCTTGAACTTAGGGAAGCCAAATTGGTGGAGTTAATGAATTTAAAACAAGGGTCTATGAGTGTGAGGGAGTATGCCCTCAAGTTTAACCAACTTTCAAGATATGCTCCACACTTGGTTGCCGACTCACGATCTAGAATGAACAAAATCGTGATGGGTGTGTCTGACCTAGTGAGTGAAGAATGGCGGTCCGCAATGTTGATTAGTGACATGGACTTGTCCCGCTTGATGGTCTATGCCGAACAAATGGAGAGGAGAAGTTGAGGAAGAGGAGGGGTCATGAGGCCAAGAGGGCTCGTTTTGAGGGCAAGTTCCAAAGTCGAAGGGGAGGCCGGTTTCATCAAGGCCAAGGGTCTTCTCATGCGCCCCATAAGGGGTTTGCCAATGATGTTCCAAGGGCCCAAGGTATTGGTGGTATGGGTCCTATTGATGTATGTCCGAAGTGTGGAAAGGGCCATGGTGGCCCGTGCTTGAGAAATACCGGTGCTTGCTATAGTTGTGGGGAAATGGGGCACAAGGCAATGGATTGTCCTTGAAATCGCAACAAGGGTAAGGAGGTCCATCCACAAAGTGCCAATGCGGTTCCTTTGGGGAGAGGGGGCCGACAAGATGGTGCCCCAAGGCACAATCGATTTTATGCTTTGCATGTGAGGCAAGGGGTCGATGAAGTCCCCGACGTCGTTACCGGTATGTTGAAAATCTTTGACTTTGATGTATATGCATTAATTGATCCGGGTGCCTCTCTTTCTTTTGTCACCCCCTTTGTTTCCAAAAAGTTTCATGTTGAGCCCGACTTGTTGCGTGAGTCATATAAGGTGTCTACTCCTATTGGTGCATATATTGTTGTTAGGAAGGTCTATAGAAATTGTCCTATTTGCATCTTGCATAAAATATTGCCTTGTGATCTTGTTGAGTTGAACATGGTCGATTTTGATGTTGTTCTTGGGATGGATTGGTTGCATGCATACTATGCTTCCATTGATTGTAGAACCCGTAGGGTCAAGTTCCAATTCCCAAGTGAACCCATTCTTGAGTGGGAAAGCCAAAATGTGGTAGTCAAGGGTAGGTTCATCTTTTGCATTAAAGCTCGTAAGTTGATCTCTAAGGGGCCTCTCTATCACCTTGTGAGGGTTAGAGATGTGGATTCCAAAACCCTTCTTATAGAGTCGGTTCCGATCGTAAATGAATTCTTTGATGTCTTTCCTAATGACCTTCCCGGTGTTCCTTCCGAAAGGGAAATAGATTTTGGCATAGACCTCCTCCTAGATACTCAACCCATTTCTATTCCCCCTTACCGTATGGCCCCGACGGAGTTAAAGGAGTTGAAGGAACAATTGAGGGACTTGTTGGAGAAGGGTTTTATTAGGCCTAGCCAATCACCACGGGGTGCACCGGCGTTGTTTGTGAAGAAGAAAGATGGTTCCCTTAGGATGTGTATTGATTTCCGGCAACTCAATAGGGTCACCGTCAAGAATAAATATCCTCTTCCTAGGATTGATTACTTGTTCGACCAATTGCAAGGGGCTAGCCACTTCTCTAAGATTTATCTTCGGTCCAGGTATCATCAAGTGAAGGTGAGGGAGTGTGACATTCCCAAGACAACCTTCCGGACTAGGTATGGGCATTATGAATTTGTGGTCATGTCCTTTGGGTTGACTAATGCACCGGCTATCTTCATGGACCTAATGAATAGGGTCTTTAAACCCTACCTTAATTCCTTTGTTGTGGTGTTCATTGATGATATTTTAATCTATTCGCATAGCGAGGAAGAACATATGGGTCACTTGAGGGTTGTGTTGCAAAGATTGAGAGAGGAGAAGTTGTATGCCAAGTACGAAAAGTGTGAATTTTGGTTGAGGGAGGTTGCCTTCCTAGGTCATGTGGTGTCGGGGGATGGTATTAAGGTAGACCCTAAAAAGACCGATGTGATTAGAAATTGGCCTAGGCCATTGACCCCGTCGGATATTAGGAGCTTCTTGGGCTTAGTGGATTACTACCGGAGATTTGTGAATGGGTTTTCTTCTATTGCTTCTCCCATAACTAAGTTGACACAAAAGAAGGCTAAGTTTGAGTGGACCGACGAGTGCGAAAGGAGTTTTCAAACCTTGAAAGATAAACTTGTGTCCGCTCCTATATTGTCACTACCGGATGGGCTTGAGGGATTTGTTGTGTATTGTGATGCTTCTAGAGTTGGCTTGGGTTGTGTCCTAATGCAAAATGGTAAGGTGATAGCCTATGCTTCTAGACAACTCAAAGTGCATTATAAGAACTATCCTACGCATGATCTTGAATTAGCCGCGGTGGTGTTTGCTTTAAAGATTTGGCGTCATTACTTGTATGGGGTACATGTTGATGTGTTCACCGATCATAAGAGCCTCCAATATGTCTTCACCCAAAAAGATCTCAACTTGAGACAAAGAAGGTGGCTAGAATTTTTTAAAGATTATGATATGAGTGTGCATTATCATCCCGGTAAAGCTAATATGGTGGCGGATGCTTTGAGTAGGGTGTCTATGGGTAGCCTAGCTCATGTTGATATTGGTGATAGGGAAATGGCTAGGGAGGTGCATCGGTTGGCTAGGTTGGGGGTTAGGTTGGAAGAGGTTGGTAATGGTGGTGTGGTCGTTGTTGATGGTGCTAGGTCCTCCTTGGTTGATGAGGTGATAGCAAAACAAGATCTTGACTCTTCTTTGTTAGAATTGAAGGCCATGGTGAAAGAGGGCAAGGTGGAAGTTTTCTCCCAAGGGGGAGATGGTGCCCTTAGGTACCAAGGTAGGTTGTGTGTACCTTGTGTTGATGGTTTGAGGGAGAAAATTCTTGAGGAGGCTCATCACTCTTCCTACTCCATTCACCCCGGTTCCACCAAAATGTATAGAAATTTGAGGGATATGTATTGGTGGGGAGGCATGAAGAAGGACATTGCCAAATTCGTCTCCGGTTGTCATAGTTGTCAACAAGTCAAGGCCGAACATCAAAGGCCGGGTGGTCTAACCCAAGACATAGAGATTCCTACTTGGAAGTGGGAAGAAATTAATATGGATTTTGTAGTTGGTTTTCTCAAGACTAGAAAAGGTTTTGATTCTATTTGGGTGGTGGTTGATAGGATGACAAAATCGGCTCATTTTCTACCGGTAAAGACAACATATGGGGCGGAAGAATGCAAGGTTATATATTCATGACTTGGTAAGGTTTCATGGGATTCCTCTATCCATCATATCGGACAGTGGTACTCAATTTACTTCACACTTTTGGAAGTCCTTTCAAACGGGTCTAGGTACGAGAGTTAAGCTTACTACCGTCTTTCACCCGCAAACGGATGGACAAGCCGAAAGGACTATCCAAACACTTGAGGATATGCTTAGGGCTTGTGTATTGGAGCTTAAGGGTAGTTGGGATGATCATCTTCCATTGATTGAGTTTGCCTATAACAATAGCTATCATTCTAACATCGGTATGGCTCCTTTTGAGGCTCTCTAAGGGAGGCGTTGTAGATCACCTGTTGGGTGGTTTGAGGTTGGTGAGGTGGCCTTGTTAGGACCAGATCTAGTTATGGAGGCTCTTGAGAAGGTTAGGATGATTAGAGAAAGGTTAAAGATGGCCCAAAGTCGCCAAAAGTCCTATGCCGATGTGAGGAGAAGGGCTCTTGAATTCCGAGTTGTTGATTGGGTCTATTTGAAGGGGTCACCCATGAAGGGTGTGGTTCGTTTTGGTAAGAAGGGAAAGTTGAGCCCAAGATACGTGGGTCCTTATAAGGTGATGAGGAGAATTGGCAAGGTAGCTTATGAGTTGGAATTGCCTAGCGAAATGGATTTGGTTCATCCGGTATTTCATGTGTCTATGTTGAGGAAGTGTGTGGGTGATCCGAATGCCATTGTGTCTCTTGATGTTGTGGGTGTTGTTGAAGATAATTTGACCTATGAAGAGGTTCCGGTCCAGATTTTAGATAGACAAGTGAAGAGGTTGAGAAACAAAGATGTGGCTTCCGTTAAAGTCCTTTGGAGAAATCAACAAGTTGAAAGTGCTACTTGGGAGGCCGAAGCGGACATGCAAAGGCGATATCCTTATCTTTTCCACTCCACTCAAGCCTAAGGTATTGATCTAAGCCCTTTATAAAATCTCAGGTCTTAAGTTCAGCCCCCATGTCATTGCATACATTCATGTTTAAGTTGACAAGTTCATTGTGATTTTACAACTATGTTGAGGTTTTTGAAATAAGGTGTAAGTGCATTGTTGCATCCTTATGTGGGCTGATATTGCCATGTTTGTGTCCCTCATGTACGTTTCTTTAACATTCGGGGACGAATGTTCCCAAGGGGGAGATATTGAAACGACCCCAAAAATGCCCGAAAATGTGCTTAGAAAACACCTATAATTGTAATTTCTATATATCTCAAAATCCGTGCATGATTTCGGAAATACGATTTCATATTCTTATTCAGGGGGACAAATTGAGTGGGAAATGGGTCTAACCCGAATTTTAGAGCAACCGTATCAAAATTCGAAAATCGCAAAAAATGCGATTTGGAGGGTCAACTTTAAAGGGGAATATCTCTTAGCACACAAGGAACTGGAAGGCCCACAACCTATTAAATTAAAGCTCTTTGAGTTAGCTTTCCAACGCATTTGGTTTCACCTCATTCCGAGTTAGGATGAGGAAGTTATGACCATTTTCGTAAAACCTGTCTGTGCAGATTTACAATTTCCAGTGAGCTTTTTTTTTAGGCGGGTTGGGGACGTTTTTTATAAATGTCCCATACTTAGTCATTTTTTTAAACTTCAAAAACACTCTCTAAGCCCTCTCCAATATTCCACCAAGATCCTCAACAAAATTCAAACATCTCAAGCTCTAATTCCGGATTCAAGACTCAATCTCAAGCTTCAATTCTCCATTCCAATCTTCATCAAGGATTCTCCAAAGTTGAGGTATGTGGGTTTGATTGTGGAAACCTTCCTTTCCACAAGTCCAACCATTTATCCTCTATTTCTACTTCAAGTTTATGGGTCCTTATGGTTATTTATGATCTCTTGAAGTATGGAATTACTACTACACACCCTATTATGGTGTATTTTGCATATTATCATGAAATGGAATTATTATAAGATGTTTATGGTTTTCATGCTTCCACGATCAAATTATGAAGGTTGATATATATATATATGTATGTTGTTGGTGGGCTGATTTATATGGATTTTGGAATTGGTTGGACTTAATACTCTTGAAATACATGATTTTATTAACATGAACAGTAGCCCACCATGTGTTTGATAAAATGCCCATTTATAGAATTCTTAGGAAATGGAAGGTTCAATGTACATTCTATGAGTCGGATGGTTATATAATTACTGAAATGATGATGAAATGGACACATGTATATGATTTTCTCTATATAAGTGTTGTGAGTTGACCAAGCCTAGTTCGGGGGGTTGTAGGCCCGGGTAACCGTATCGAGGGGTTGGTACCTTGGTTGCCTAGTACGGGGGGTAGTAGGCCCGTATAACCATAACGAGGGGTTTGTACCTTGGTCCCTAGCTCGGGGGGTGGTAGGCCTGGGTAACCACATTGACGGGTTTGTACCTCTTTCGCCTCTCCAAGGAGGTGGTAGTCCTTGGAAATACTATATTGATGGTCACTCGCCACACATGTACTACGCCCTACTAAATATAATTTTTATGTAAGCATCATTATACATATCATCTCATGAATATGCTATCTATCGGGTATGATTATGCATTTTGCCTATGATGTCTATCTATTGTTGCATTGCATTGCATCCCATATACTTAGTACATTCAAACGTACTAATGCATACTCTATGACTACATGATGTCACCATGTAGGAACCGGAGCATCGCTTGACCATCCTCCGCCGCGTGGCTAATACGATTTTCTATCGAGGTTATTCGTGAGTCCTCCATTCCGGGGACGTTGCTTATGATCTCTTGTTATGTATAAGACTTTTCCTTTTTAGTTATGTGTTGACTATGGGGGTGAGCCCGGTAGTTTGTCTTGGCCCTCGCTAAGTAACCATGCTTAGAGGTAGCGTTAGACAAGTTGTGTATTATGCTTGAGCTTGACTCATCTATGGTATTTATGTATCATTCTTTTTTTGCTCTTGCTCCCTTAGTCCCGACTTTCGCTTGATTATGCTTATCGCTTATGGTCATTTTAATTGCTTCCGCGACCAAGGATATGTAATGATATGCTATGAGGCTTGTTTGGGGTTCCTTCGGGTTCCCGATTCGCCGGTCACGTCTAGGCCCTAGGCTTGGGTCGTGACAGCATGTTTCAATAGTTTTTATGCATAGTAGCCATACTTAGTACGTGTGTTGTACTAATCCTTATTTTCTCCCTTTTCCCCAAACATTTAGGTTTGGGCCGTTGAGGATTCAAACTTACTTCTCAAGACACTTGGAGTTGCTTCCCCAAGTTGGTGAGTCCTCAAGTCCTAGGACAAGACTGTATGATCTAGCTTTTAGGTTTAGTTCTTTGCTTATGATGAAAGACATTGTTGTATTTTCTATTTGCAAGACTTCTTATTGATGTAAGGGTTAAGTCCCATTTTCGATACTTCTATGTCTAGATGGTGCATTGTAACGAAGTTAGATTATATTTTTCATATATGAAGTGAAGTTGAACTTCCAAAGTAAAAGTTTTAAATTTTCTGTGATTTTATTCTATTATACATGTTATGACGAATGCTAAGGGCTTGTATAAGACCTCTTCGAGGTCAAATACGCTGGTAACGACAGGGGGTGCTCTCGGGTAGTTACAACAACCTAGGACACTTGAACTTTGTGCTCTGATACCTAGTTTTTCACACCCCGAGCCTACACCATGGACATGGCCGGCACTCAAGAACCATTGTTGGTCACCAAGCGAACCTTTGGCCTAACTGACTAATTAGCGGAAGACTTACTCAATCGAGCATAGGCTTTAAAACTTAAATGTAAAACTCAATAAGAATGTCTGTAAGTACTCATTGCAATAATAATAATAATAATACTAATTTGCAAAACATCTTTAAATGAAAGAATGTACTAAGATACTTCTCGAGTCTATCGATCTATGAAGCCTCTAATTTTTCAGGTAGATGTCTAGACAATACCCACAATAAATTTGAATGTACGAGTATGTAATCTAGCGAAGAGAAATAACTGAATGAAAGGATTGCAATAGGTAATAATATACTCAATCTTAATGTATTGAAATAAATGAGTTAAATCATTTAAGGCTTTACAAAATACTTTCTCATTTCTAAACTAAACATAATAAGTGATATATAAAAATACACAGTAACTCTATTAGGATATTTTCTAACCAACAATCATCACTGAGCTATGTGATGATAATGTCTTAACCCCATTGCCAGAGTTGTCCTATATCGTGTCGACATTGAGAACCTCTCAACTAAGTGGATCCACAAAGCAGTGAGAATTTATCTTAAAAGTATGATCATGTACCAATATTAGCAAGACATGGTTTATGGGGACTGTGAGTTGTCAGAACTCTCACCTATATCGGTGTTCAATACATCTCCCGATAATATACTCTTTCTCAAAGGTATAAAACATACTCTTTCTCTGGTTTGAGATAATTGCTCAAACTATTCTCTTAAAAGAGGTAACTGCAATGAAATATCTCTGAAACTCATTACACATTTAGAAAACATAGTTTCTCTTTACTCAATGTAATAATACATTCAGGGTTGAGATAATTTCTAAAAAAGGTCCTCTTTAAGAGGTAACTACTCTATACTCAATCTTTCTTAAAACTCCTTTTTCACTTTTATCAAAATAATATTGTCTTTCGCCATGTAAAAATGAAACATTTGGGAAATACTTAATTAGTTTCCTTATGCTTAAATCTTGGTTAAACTCTTTCTAAAACTCCTCTTGATTTTCTCAAAACTCAGTTTAAACAAATATATTTTGTTTAAAAGATTCTCAATAAGAACTCAATGAATACATAAAAAATAGGGTTAATGTTGAAAAATAGACATGAACAATCAACTCAAGAATCTCAATGCAAGATATTGTCACTCAATAATAGGAGCTAGAATTGAATAATTAGTAACTCAAGAACTCGGACTTCAAGACAAGAAGGTGGACCTTGTAGAGACAAAAAATCCATGCCACAAAATGACAATGGTCCAAACAATAAGAAGATACATATTTCCAAGATTATTTTCAGCAAAACTACATTTTCAACAAGGATATACATGCAACAAATTCAACAAAAGCTATGTGTACTTGTTTCTAGCTACGTTGCATAAATTATCAACCACATGTAGTCATTATCAGTAATGTGTAATATTTAGTAGCTATGTGCAAAAAGAATAATTGTGTATTAGTGTATGACATGTAAAACATATAACTTAATAAGTTAGATTAGTCAGCACTGGATCTTCGATATGCTCAACTATTTCGAAGAAAACTTCTTCACTACTGCTAGTAGCGACGTGTATGGAGTTGTCTTTGCAGGTGCAAATTGCACGGCTAGATCCACAGTTCATTTAATTATTACAGTTTGAACTATATATCATATTAAGTTGGTCATCTTCACTAGGACTCCTTTCGAAAGAAGAACTAGTTTGATTTTTATCAAGGATTGAATATCATTTATTTTTAACTTCATCTTTTAGGTCTAACTTATTTATCTTATCTTTATTTTTATTAGGGACCTGACAATCTCTAGCATGGTTTCCGATTTTTCCACAGTTCCAGCACGTATTAATGTTGATATTACTTTTATTATATAATTTAGATTTTCTAGATTTTTTTTGTAATAATGAGGTTTGTCATGTTTATTCTTAGAATTTTTACGATGGTGTTTACCCTTTTTAGAAACTTATTTGAAGGTGCAAATAATTTGGTATATCAAAAGTCTTTACAAAAATCCCCTTAATCATTTCGTGATAATTTACTACCATTTTTCAATTGATTTTTAAGTGTCATATCCGTATATAATTTTAATCCGGTAATATTTATAAACTTATGAGGTCACAATAGGTTAATTAATTATACGAGATTTTCCCCACAAACCTATCTTTTAAATTTATCCTAACCTTTTCGGCAACTAGTATTGGTAAACCACTAACAATTTTTTTCCCTCCCATAGTCATGATTACAGTCTTTTCTAATCATAAATTTGTCTTGGTAAATATCTTTATACCTCCTAAAATCATCTAACTTCGGACAAGTTAGATTAGATAATATTTCTAGAGTTTTATCGTGAAAGAGTTGAGGTTCACCTATAAAATGTTTAGCTATATTATAAATTAAGGTGGTGGTGGCATCTTCCAAGATTTGATCTTTTATGGTTTTTCCCAAAGATTAATTCTTAATAACTTGGTTAATAGTTGTAGCATTTAATATTCCTTGCCTATTATCTTTTGTGAGATAATTATTCCACCAATTTTTTGATGTATCAATAAACCCAACTGTTATTAATGTCGTGCGGTCACTACAATAAGTTCGGAGTTTGGTAGTTGTTGTTCTTCTTCCACTTATATTCTTAGTTTTATTCGTTAAAGTAGGGTAACCAGTTAACCACAGTTTAGACGTTGGCAAGCCCGTACTTTTCTGTTGGATTAGCTTAGACTGTATGTGTCATAAAGTCAGACCTGGGGGGTTTTCCCGTCCCCAATCCTAGAGGAATAAAATCTAATAAGATTAGTGAAAAAAGGTAACAATAATTACTGCACAAAGAATTTACTATTCCAAAAGTAACCTTTAAAGTAGACATTTTAGCCCAAGAATAGTGTTCTTCTCTCTTAAATATTCATGTCTACACTATCATCTCTAAAAGATTTAGAACATTTAATAAATACTACCACAAACAATAAAATGATAAGTAATGATACTACTTTGCTGAAGTCCATTGAAAGAATTAAGATTTTTATTGACATGATTATATCAGAGGAAACTTTTGAACCCAATTTTAGCTAATAAAAAAAAATGGAATAATCCAGAAGAATCCATTAAAAATAGTGGAATATACAAAGAGAATCAATAACAGAATGATTAGCCTTTAGAGCTAAGTGGTTCAGTGATAAAAGATAAAAATGTAACATATAGTTTTTTAAATGGTTTGAATGCACATGAAAAGATTGAAACATTAGGATTCTTAAAGAGATCTTGAACTTGGGGCATTTAGATCTTGAGAAATTGGACAACTCCCTTTCTTGGAGTTCTTGATCTGTAGAAGAATGCGAATAGGGGATTTTGAGAGTTTTAATATGTATAATAATGCTATTAGGTTGTAAGATGCACTTAGGGAGATTGATTTAGGGTAAAAGGTTAATATTAACCTTCTAGAAACTAAAGAAAACAATAAAAATCAAGGAAACAACCTTTTAATGGATCCCGTTGGCCAAATCAGCGATCTGGAGGTCTCCTCGCCATAAACACTCAGTGGATCACCCATTGGGACTTTAGATAACTCAAATGGACATAAGCTTAAGGTTTTTGGGAAAAAAGCAAGCTAATTCGGTGATTCGCCAACCCATTCAGTGGATCGCCAATTGAGCAGGTGAGTTTGCCCAATTTCCCAACCTGGGTATGTTCTAGTAAAACAATCGTAACTATTTACTCCAAACACGGAACAAGGCAAACTGGGTGACGTTGGAAAGAAGACTCATAGATATTTAATTTGGAAGGTTGTATGCCACTAATTCATTATATTCTGAGATATATGAGTTATTGAATTTTACCTTTATATAAACTCATGCAAGAACTTAGCTAATAGGAATGCTTTGAACTTGGCTTGGTGTTTGAGGTCCCTTATGATCCTAGACCACATTAGATCCTCTTGATAAACTTGGTAAGGATGTTATATCACATGAGAAAGTATAAAATAACCCGTTTCAAACTAATATTATTAAAACGAACGATTAAAATTTTAAGAGTAGAGTTGCGAGGCACTACAAAATGATTCGTATCTTAGCTTAGAAATTTTTGGGGTGTTACATATAAATAGGCCAAAGGAGAGAGATAAAGGGGTAGGAAAAATGTGGGATAGTTTTGAATATTTTGGAGACAGAAACACTTCCTATTGAGTGAAGAACACTTTTAGTTTCTGGGGGCCTTTAATATTTTAATCTCGAATTTGATAAATTGAAGTTGAATTTGAAGTTGTCTTGCTTGTAATTGCTCAAATTGATGGTACCGACAACTGATTTTGTGAAAGGTATAAATTCTCTACACTTTGTGATGTGTCGCTAAAACCCCAATCTCTTGTGATGTGATTGTGGGGTTGGATTGTAATTTAACTTAGTGAATTTACTGAATTGCTCTATTTTATAGCTTTTAATCATAGATTTGAACGGTTACCATGTGCATAAAGCATGAATTAAGGTGGCCAGCTTCATTTTAGCTTCGATCTCGCATTGGTGCTCGAAAAAGACCAATATGAGTGGGTAATTAGTTTGACGTTTTCAATTTAGTTATGATTAATTGTAAATCCAACGTAGTTGGTTGAATTGAAAACCACATGAATGAGGCTGAAAGAAGATTTCATGAACTAGTGTTATGAGATCAGAAGAAGATTAACACTACTAAAGATGATCCAACCTATCCATGATTATTTATTTTTATTGAGAAATTCAATACTACCCCTAGTGATATCAATGTTCAATTCCCCACATCCCTAGAGTTAACTAAATTCGTGAACCTTTACTTGCTCACATATTATTAAAATTGTGAACCGGAATTCGTGTTGTTAAATTTGTTGGAATCATCCACATATTTTCCCTCTTTACTACATTGAGATTAGTTGTGACTTAAGTCCCTAATTGAATCCTTAATCTCACACCATTCCTTGTGGTATTCGACCCAGACTCTTAGTTGGGTATTTTAATTGACGGCAAATGCCTACTCTTTTGATTAGTTGGAGTAGTTGAAGTGTTTATAAAAATGGCGCCGGTGCTACGGAATGGTAGCTAGGAATTCAATTTGAGAAGTAATTTGCATACTAATTTGTTTTTTAGGTTAAGAAATTTACGCTTGGACCTCTTGTTGTGTTCTTTTGTTAGGTGAAACAATGAATATATATAGTGGTGATTACTCTAGTCACCATGGACAAGATAATGAAATTAGAAAGTTAGAAGCGGTGATTTCTCATATCACAAATAAAGTTGGAGCAATTAGGTTACCACCAATAAATAAGGATGTCACATTTGTTGTAACAAACTCCATGTTGCAGCTTATTAAATTGGGAGGATTATTTTGGTGTTTTGAACATGAAGACCCTAATGATCACCTCCACAAGTTTTTGAATGTGTGCACCCCCTTTTTGGTTGATGTTATTTCACAAGAGTCAGTGCGGTTTAGGTTATGTCCTTTTTTTTAATGGAGGAAACGACTAGGTGGATGATTGAGTTGATGACAAAGTGTATTGCATCATGGGAAGAATTGATTGAAGTTTTCCTTGAAAGATTATTTCCTCCGTCTAAACTAATGAAATTAAGGAATGATATTCAGAATAATGAAATATTGAACAGAGAACCTGTACATAAAGCGTGGTTACAGTTTAAAGTGGTGTTGTTATTATGCAAAAAACATGGTTTTCCTAATGAGCTATTTTTACTATACTTTTACAAAAGTCTTGATGTTTTAAACAAAGGATTGGTTGATCATCTTGTTCAGGGCGGCATAGTTAAGCAACCATTCATAGAAGCTTCAAGGTTGCTTAATGAGATGAAGAAAATTAACCAAGCTTGGTACATGAGTGAAGATTATGTGTCAGTTCCAGATTTGGGAATATTTAAGGAACAAGAAGAGAAAAACTAAGAGCGTGACAAAAGTATTGCTAAATTGACTGCTCAACTTGAAATGTTATACAAGCGTGTTATTGGAGGTGGGGAAAATGTAGTGAATGCTATATCCCGGAGAATGTATGTTGATGGGGCACACATGAGAGGTGGAAAATCCGAAGGTTTGCAGTGAAGCTATCCAAGACTTGTCAGAAATCAAAGTTGGACCAAAAATAATGACGAAAGTTGGTATGAAGGGCAATGTGAATATGATAAATGTGTACCGCCTTTCAATATACATAATCCGATGAATACTCCAACTGATGACTTGTTGACTAAAATTCTCGACAAAATGGAGGGCTCCGATATGATTTTGCAAGAAATGAAGAGTGACGTTTTAGCTTTGTCCACCACCGTAATCTCACATTCAACCTCCATTAAGTTTCTTGAAGAAAATATGGGGCAAATGACTTATTTTTTGTATGCTAATCCCTATGATAATTCAATGACTCATGTAAATGAAAATAAGAAGTATTCTATCCATGTTTCGGCAATAGTTAATAGAAATGGGAAATATTTTCAAGAAATAACAAGGCCCGATAATGTAGATGCTCAAGAGGGTGATTTCTAATGATGATTCACCTAAGGGAATGGGAAACACACAAACAAAAGAGGTTGAAGGTAAACCGAAGTAAGATGTGAAGGAAGGCGGTGTTGAGGCCTCATCCACATTGCCTCAAATCAAGATAAAGCCTCATTTTCTTCAAAGATGAAGGAAGAAAAATGACAATGAAAAATTCAAAGAGCTGGTGGAGATAGTGAAATATTTGAAAGTAAATATTCCATTGGTGGATGCCTTGACCGAAATGTCGGGTTATGCCAAAAATATGAAAGAATTGGTGACAAAGAAGAGGGTGATAGATCGTGAAACAATTGAAATATCGCAATATGTGATGCGGTGATGACAAAGAATACAATCCTCAAGAATGATGATCTAGGAGCTTTCACTATTTCATGAACTATTGGTGCGTGCACTTTTGCAAAAACCTTGTGCAATCTTTGTGCAAGTATAAATTTGATGTCGCTGATGATATTTAATAAGATTGGGTTGATGAATGAAAACTGACAAACATGAGGCTTTTCATGACTGATCATTGGCGTGGTTTATGATGTTTTTGTGAAGGTTGAAAAATTCGAGTTCCCACTGATTTTGAGGTGCTTTATTGCGAGATTGATATTGATATGCCGGTTATCTGTGGTAGACCATTCTTGGTAACGGGCAAAGCTTTGGTTGATGTGGAATGTAACATCTCAGAAACTAGTAGTCGAAACTAGAGCTTTTCGTGAGGTTTCTAAAGTTTAACGTGAGGGTTAAATCATAAATATGACTTCCCGTACATAGGATGAAGGGTTTAGGGTTACGGCATCAAGGTACGACCCCGCAATGACCAACCAAGGGTCCTTGAGGGGGGGACCCAAAACAGCCCCTAGAAACTGCCAAAAATGGGCCACCTATGGATGGGACTCATGCCTAGTAAGTGGACCCACGCCTCGTGGGAATGGGTTGTGGGTCAAGACCCCAAAAAACCAAAGCTACAGGTTGCCACCACCCACGGAGGGCCAGCACGCCCCGTGTACCCACCCACGGTACGTGGGCATGGGCGTGGTCTCGTGGGTAAGGCAGCCTAGACCCTTAAGTGGTTAAGTGATGGGGGTTAGAGAAGCTTCTAGAATTAATAAGGGATTAAGTGAGGTCATTCTATATTAGATTAGACCTACTATATAAAGACTTTAGACCCTTAATTAAGTAAATCCAAATCATTATTTTAACTCACTAAAGAAACCCAATTCCCTCCAAGAAATCCTCTCTCTAGAAGAAGAAGAAGAAGAAGAAGAAGAAAAAGAAGAAGAATAAGAAGAAGGAGAAGGAGAAGGAGAAGGAGAAGGAGAAGGAGAAGAAGAAGGAGCAGAAGAAGGAGAAGAAGAAGAATGGTTCAAGCTAGGTCAAGTCTCCAATTTTCCAAGCTTTGTAGGGCTTTATGATCAAGGTATGATGGCTTATTCATTCATGGACTCCTTTCATCCATGAAGCTCCCATGTTCCCCCAATTGTGAAGATGAACCCCCAATTCTAGTTAGGGTTCCTTCATATATTGTGGGTATTGTTATATATTGATCCAATTGAGTGGATAATGGTAGTTTATGATTGATTATGATGTAATTACATGATTTTAGTATGATTATAAATGTATTCTTGATTAACATAAGATTATAGGGTGAAATTGATATAGTTGGTTATATGCCATGAAAGAGGAAGTTGAGGGCTTAGGTGTGACCTTCTAAGAATGATGAATTTATTTATGAATTGTTTGAGACTAGAGCACCTAAATATGATATTTCGTGTTTTCTATGTCTAACCCTAGTCTAATTCAAGAAAGTTAAGTAATGTGGGTTTGTGTCGTAAAGAGGGAAATTGAGGACTTAGAGATGATCTTCTAGGGTTGATGATATGTGTAGTAATTGTTTAAGAATGAAAGTACATAAAAATGAATTGAGATTGAGCCTTTATGGTGAATTATGACTAGAATTGGTTAAGAATGAAGCATGTGATTAGAATACCTTGTAATCTAGGTATGTATGATGTTTGTAAGAAGTAAAGCTTTGAGAGTAAGGCTTGTAATCATGAATGTTTATTATTAGGGCGTGAGAGTGAGGTTAATATGTTGGATTAAGTTTGTAATGTCTTTGAGAGGGAAATCTATATGATAATGGTAGACTATTAGGTAGAGTTGTTGTGGAAAGACCTTACCCACCTAATCTACCTCATGAATGTTTGAATGTATGAAGTGATAGAATCACATGAGTTAGGATGATTTCCATGTCTAGTGCTTGAATCCTAAGTGTGATGATGGAAATTAAGTCTTGACCCTCAAGTTGGTGAGGCATGCGATTATGTTTGTAATAATTGAACTACTTTAATTATGATTATATCCATATCTAAGGTAGTCATTCTAGATATGTTGATTTGATATGAGATTTGACCCTTGAAAGGGCCATATATGATAATATGCATGTTTTATGAATGTTATGTATATACTTTAAGAACACTTTGAGAGTAAAGTGATTATGACTATGACGTGATTGTGGTGTTGTTGAAAGGTTATTCTCACATACACCCTTATGTATGACTATGAATGAAGTGTCCATGATTATGATAATGTTGTTGTGATTCATTGAAAGGGTATTCTCATGAACACATAATGAACATGATTTTAAAGGTTTTATCACAATATGATGATTCTAATGTTGAAAAGATTTCTCACCTATTTGAATCTAACATGAACATGAAGACATGGACGGTGAAAGGTTATTCTCACGCATGATCTAATGAGCTATTCTAATGAAGCAGGTTATGACATAACAAGTACTCCGTGGGAATTATGCTTAGCACTGAGTGGATATTGTATATGAGATAGAAGTTTTTACCTTAGTGATTCTGGTTATCCAAATGGGTTTCTTCTACCTCAGTGAGTCTGGGTTACCAGAACATGTATCTCATGAGATGGAAACCTTCTACCTCAGTCAGTCCGAGTTTCTAGTAGCAATCTCCTTATCCCATAACTATGTTCCCACATAGTTTATTAAGATATTGGATCCACCTAAAGCTAACATTCCATGGTCTTACCTTAGGCAAGTAAGACAACCCATTTCGGTGTGGGTAACACCAGATTCCATTATAAGCTCACATGGTCTGTGTCGGTTAAGGCTAATTCCTACTATCTCAAATAAGAACATGAATTATGAATTGTGATTACTCAAGAGGCTTTACTTAGCATGTGTAGGATTTATGGTGTCTTATTCATGCGTTGCACAAGTATGCTTTGAGGGTAGTTATGCTATGTTCCTGTTATGTTATGATGATCTATGTAATGAATATGTTTATGAGTTATGCTTATGATGTATGTCTTCATGGATTGTTGTTATAGTTGTCTTCGATGATATGATTGGAGGTTACTTATGAATTGGTTCTCTTCTGATATGAAGGACTAAGTATTGACTAGGTATATGGATTATGACTTATGATGACTAATGTTTACATTATGTATATGTTGGAGATTATGCTTATGATTGTGGTGTACGTATTGTGTTAACTAATGCCTCTTATATGCTTATGTTGATGATTTATGCTAGCCATCATATTTAGTACATTTTGTACTAATGCATACTTTTGCCTACATTCTTATCAAATGTAGGGTTTGGCGATATCGAGTCCCATTCTCGTGGCTAGGTTCCTAGTAGGGCACTGAGTTGAAGACTTAGTGAGTCCTCATAGCATCGAGGATGATATCACCTTTCCTTTATATCTTTTCTTTATGTTTTAGACTATTGTATGGGCTGCGTCCCCAAGAGTATTCATATGGTGGTAGATAGTATGAGACAGTTTTGTAGACTTCCGCTTGTTTTTATAAAAGACTTCGACTATATGGAATAAGTTTTAAAATATCCGCATCATTTCTAATACCTCATCTTATGATATGCTAAGGGGCTTGTATAAGACCCTTCAGGGTTAAGTACTCTTTGTTTCATCTAAGGGGTACCCTTGGGTCGTGACATAAAAGGTGGCGAGTTGAAATTTTCAGTTAATGACAAAGTCGTAAGCTTTAATATTCATATATTGATGAAATATCCAAGTGATATGCACATTGTATCACATTTGGATCAGATTGATTAAGCTATGGCAAGTATTGGGATATAGCATTGTCATGACCCAAAGTATACCTTAGGAGAAACATGACGTATAGGATTTCGAGAGGCCCCAGATTTAACACCTCAGAAGTGAAACTTGGACTTTTCAACAGAAAAAGGTGAACCACAGAGGGGTTCACGAGCTGTGCTCAGGAATATGGTTTGTCACCCTCATCGTGGTTCACACCCACCCAGTAATGGTAGACCACAGAGCCCTTCACAGGCTATGGACCGCCATACGAGCCGTGGGAAGGCTCATGGAAGCCAGGAAGAACTAACCCAGCTGAAGCACAAAACATGGAGCCCACCACGAATGGTCTCGATGACGTTCCATGGATAGGTCCAGTGTCTTGAGCCATTAGATCCCAGCCCCAAGTGAAGAACCACGGTCGCCTTCACTGTCCGTGGTCCGTTACACGGTCCGTGAAATGGGTCATAGTGGGGACATAGCAAGAAACCGGTAGACCCTGGCCAAGAACCACGACCTACTCGACGGGTCATGGTCCTGATGAAGGTCCGTCAGTGGCTCCGTGGTTGGCCTCGTTAGGTTTTAAGTCAGGGTCATTTCGGTCTTTTCCTAATGTGTTGGACATTTAAACTATGACGTTTAACACCTAAACTACGTCTTTTTACTCAGTTTGAGCCCAATAACTTTGTTAGAACCTAACCAAAACCTTTATTCACCAAAATTCATCGAAATTAGAGTCATAAAGAAGAGGAAAGTTAACCAGCCTCTCAAGAACAAGCAGAAGATTTTCTCCAAGTTTCAACCCCAAAATTGAAGGATTTCTCCCTAGATTTCATCAATAGGTAAGGATATTTAACTAGGGGGTTCGTTTCATCAACTAGATCCCTAGAATTCAGTCAGATCCTTGATTATCCATATCTTGTTTAGACCTAGGGTTTCTAAAACATTGCATAATGGTTATGATTAAACTGTTATAGTATCCTAAATCGAAATAATCTGTGTCTTGGAAAGTTTGCTTAGTTCCATGCATGAAACTTAGAACTGTAGTTGTATAAATTCTCTTAGTTCATGAATTATACTTGTTAGGTCAGATAAACATAAAAACATGATCTAGATTTCAAATGTTACATTATCAGTATATAAATGTCGCATTTTGAGATTGCATGTCAGTATTTTGAGCTATTCAGTATTTCAGTTACATTTCAGTCATATACAAATTAATTTGGGAGTAGACTTAGCATCGAGGTTGACTAGGGTTCAGTGTACCCCGTAGGTTTAAAAGTCCCCTATGTTGGGCATAAGGTTTAGTGATCACACCACCCATGCCTTTATACCCCTGGCAAGGTATATTGGGCCCTCTCGATAGGGCGTATACATCAGACTCCACGTTTTGTTGACGTGATTTTATGTCGGTTAATAGTAGCTCCCACAGTCAGACTCTTAGTACATTTGACCAGGTTATCAGAATATACCTTGGTATTCAGTTTAGCATGTCATGTTCATGATTAGCACTTGGTCATTGCATTCAGTTTTACTTTTCAGTTATGTTTTCAATATGTACATTCTTACTCAGTTAGGTCATTGCTCAATTATGATTTGTTCAACTTTTATATGTGTACTTTTTCAGCTTAGTATCTATATCTTGCATGCTTAGTACATTCCAAGTAATGATGCATAGTCTACGCTACATCCTTTCATGATGAAGGTTCAAGTACTCAGCATTCAGACCGCACTTAGATAGATTCTCGATCCGCATTCTTCAACTTCTGTGGTGAGTCCTCACACTTTCAGGACAATAGACATGCTTTTATTTTACTCTTTACATTCAAGTTTCAGTTTTTGTTAGAGTTAGCTAGGGGGAATGTCCCAGCAACTCAACTCTGTTAGAGGATTTTTCAGACGTAATAGTAGAATCAACATGAATTGTTAAGTTCATATTTATGTTGTTATTAAACTCTTAGTATTGTTTATACATTCATACTAGTTTGGTGTCCCCTTTTTCTAGTTATCTATTGTTTAAGCTTCCACATAGTATATGTCTGATTCAGTTATTCTCAGCATGCTTGATATATGCCAGACACACGGTTAGCTTGGGATCACTCATGATCCTAGGTCCTGTGTTACTTCAATGGGGTAGCCTTGGGGCGTGACAATCTTGGTATCATAGAATTAGCTTCAAGAGTCCTAGGATGTCTGAAAGCCACACTAAGTAGAGTGCCTTTCATGGGTGTGAAGTGCACCATATCTATGAGAGAGAGGCTATGATGTGTTTTAAGAAAATCTTCACTTTTTTTGTTATTCTTATCGTGCGTGGGTATGATCCAACTTATCCTTTATAATCGGTCATTATGCGTTTCAGATCATGCCTCATCGTATAGCTAACGGAATGCTAATGCACGCAATTCTAACGCAGTTCCTCTAGCCCCAAACCAAGAGGTTAGGAATGAAATTTTTTGGAATGCAATCTAGCTCTTGGATCAGAGTGTGTTAGAATAATTAGCTAGTACCGGTTCCTACTTACACAAATGGTGGATCAGCGGCAACTAGGGTTTGAGACATTGTTCGAATGAATCTGCTTGAGTTTTTAGGGTCGAAGGTTGGTGAGGACCTACAGAACTTCATTGATAATGTTAAGAAAATCCTTGGAGTAATGCAAGTGACTGGAAATGAGAATGTTGAGTTGGCATCCTACCAACTTAAGGATGTCGCTTATATCTGGTTCACTAAATGGAAAGATAACATGGGTGCGGATGCAACTCCTTTGACTTGGGATTGTTTTACTAGAGCTTTCCTAGATAGGTTCTTCCCAAGAGAGTTAAGAGAGGTTAGGCACAAGAGTGTATGGAATTGAGGCAGGGTTCAATATTTGTCCAAGAATGCCGGTTGAAGTTTACCTAGCTCTCCAAGTATGCTCCACACATTGTTGCCGATCCAATGGGACTAATGAGTAAGTACTTGTTTGGGGTATCCGATCTGGTGAAGACTTAGTGCACGAATGCTATGATTCTAGGGGAAATGTGTATCTCAAGACTAATGACTCATGCTCAGCAGGTTGAGGGAGATAAGCTTAGGGAATTGACTAAGGATAACAAAAAGGCTAAAACAGGAAACTATTAGTACTCACTACAAAATTCGGACGGTGGGAAACGCTAACTGTTTCAACAGAGGTCTACAGCCCCAACACCTTCATCAACTAGTGCTCCATCCCCCACGTTTCAACACGATCAGCATGGTAGGGCATTAGGCTCTAAGTCTCGGGAGAGTGCTTGAGGTAACAGGACTTTCCCAACTTGTCCAAAGTATGGTAAGAATCATCTGGGCGAGTGTCTTGTAGGAAAGGAAGGGTGCTTTGGGTGTGGTCAGTTTGGCCATAAGTTCAAGGATTACACTTCTACCAAGCAGGGGAAATGAAGTAACAATAATAGGGCTCAGTCTATAGCTCCAACAGCAACAACTGGTCGCCCAACTCAATAGTGTGCTTCATATGGTACAGGTGGCGGTCAACGCCAGAAGAAGTTGTATGCTCTCCAGGCTCTCTAAGACCAGGAAAATTCTCCTAATGTGGTCATTGGTACGTTACGAGTCTTTTATTTAGATGTTTATGCATTGTGAGATCCAGGGGCTACACTGTCTTCTGTAACTTCTTATATAATAATAAACTTTGGTGTAAGTGAAGAAGCTCTCTCAAAACCCTTCTCAGTCTCTACTCCAGTTGGTGACCTAGTAATAGCTAGATGGGTATACAAAAATTGCCCTAGCACAATCTCTCAGAAAGTCACCTTAGTAGATCTTGTAAAGTTAGAAATGGTAGATTTCGAAATTATTTTAGGCATGGATTGGTTACATTCCTATTATACTTAAGTCGATTGTAGAATTATAATTGTTTGGTTTCAATTTCCAAACGAGCTAGTTTTAGAATGGAAAGGTGATAACTCAGTTCTTATGGGTCGATTCATCTCTTACCTTAATGCCACAAAAATGATTTTCAAAGGGTATGTTTATCATCTAGTTCAGGTTAAGGACTAAAACTTTGAACCCCAACTCTTGAGTCAGTCCTAGTAGTAATTGAGTTTCCAAAAGTGTTTCCAGAAGATCTTCCCGGAGTTCCTCCCGAAAGGGAAATCGACTTCGGAATAGATCTCCTCCTAGATACCCAACCCATTTAGATTCCTCCTTACAAAATGGTTCCGGCCTAGTTTAAGGAATTGAAAGAGCAGTATCTCTACATGGGGTCCTCTAGTGTTGTTCGTTAAAAAGAAAGATAGTTCTATCAGAATGTGCATTGACTATCGTCAGTTGAACAAAGTCACCATCAAGAATAAGTAACCCATCCCCAGAATGGATGAATTGTTCGACCAACTCTTGGGTGCTAGTTACTTTTCTAAGATAGACCTCAGATTCGACTATCATCTACTCAGAGTCAGACATAGTGACATTTCGAAGACATCTTTTAGAACTCGATATGGTCACTTTGAATTTGTAGTTACGTCTTTTGGACTAACAAATACTCTTGCCGCTTTATGGACTTAATGAACAGGGTGTTCAAACAATATTTGGACTTGTTCGTTATCGTCTTTATTGATGATATCCTTGTTTATTCTCGGAAGGAGGAGGAACATGTGACTCATTAGAGAATTGTTCTGCAAACTCTCAAGGATCGCCATCTATTCGCTACGTTTAGTAAATGTGAATTCTGGTTACAATCAATCTCTTTCCTTGGTGATGTGGAATCCAGCGAAGGGATCCGGGTGGATTCTCAGAAAAATTAAGGCAGTACAACACTTGCCCAGAACCACTTCTCCAAAAGATATCAGATGATTTTAGGGTTTGGGGGATTCTTATAGGACGTTTTTAAAGGATTTTCATCCATAACTTCCCCATTGGCCAAGTTGACTCAGAAGAAGGTTAAGTTTCAATGGTCAGATGAGTGTGAGAAAAGCTTTGCATGATTGAAGACTAGGTTGACTACCACTCCTATCTTAATTTACCAGATGGTTCAGACTCTTAGTGTGTTTGACCATGTTTTCAGTATATACCTTAGTGTTCAGTTTAGCATGTCATGTTCATGATTAGCACTTGGTCATTACATTCAGTTTAGCTTTTCAGTTATGTATTTAGTACTTACATTCTTACTCAGTTATGTCATTGCTCAGTTATGCTTTGTTCTGATTTTAAATGTGTACTAGTTTAGCTTAGTATCTATATCATGCATGCTCACTTCTTTCCAAGTAATGACGCATACTCTGCACTACATCCATTCATGATGTAGGTTCAGGTACTCAGCATTCAGACCGTGCTTAGACAGATTCTCGATCCGCATTCAATAACTATTGTGGTGATTCCTCATATTTCGAGTACAATAGACATGCTTTCACTTCAGTCTTTATATTTTTGTTTCAGTTGTTGCTCGAGTTAGCTGGGGGGCATGTCTCGGCAAATTAACTCGGTTACAGGCTTTTTCAGACATAGTAGTAGAATCAACTTGAATTGTTAATTTCATCTTTCAGTTGTTATTAAACTCTTAGTATGGTTTATACATTTAGACTAGTTGGGGTTTCCCTATTTTCCAGTTATCTATTGCTTTAGCTTCCGCATAACATATGTCTGATTCAGTTATTCTTAGTATGCTTGATATATGTCAGACACAGGGTTAGCTTGGGGTCATTCGTGATCCTAGATCCTGTGTTACGTCAAGGGGGTAGCATCGGGGTGTGCCATCACACAAGCCCTTTAGCATGAATCATAAAAGATATTAGAAATAAAGACTATAAAAGACAACATTCTAAACATCTTATTAGTTTAATAAAGCGGAAGTCTACATGAGTCTCAAAAGCCATCTAAAACATCATAAGGAAAGAGATTAGGACATAACTCATACATCACATAAAAAGTATGAAACTAAAATACAAGAAATCAATAGAAGAGTCTCGGTCCTCAGAACTTGATGACTCACCCATCGTCACAGTCTTTGAAGGATCAACTAGCCACGAGTATGGGAGATATGAGCGTCATTCTACATTAGTAAAACAATATAGGTATAAGTATGCATTAGCACATGATATACACTAAGTATGAGGTAATATTCACAAACATTCGCATGATAACATGAATGACTTAAAACGTTTAGGCATGAACATAATAAAACATTTAAAAGTTTTTAGAAAAGAAGTGGCATAAAAATCATAAAACATACTAAAAAATACATTATCATAAAGGAAAAAAGAATAGCTTGAAGAAAGCATAAATATTTTGTGGGATCTTTGCTTTAATCGATAATAAGACCATGAGAGTTATTCCATGAAATCTAGTATATCCCTCATTCTGAAAGAAGGGAAAACTACTTGCCAAGGTAGAATCCGTGTATATGATCATTTGCTAAAGTGGATCCACTAGCTAGGTCATTTATATTAATCCTATGGGGAACGAGTTAGGGAATCAAGGTTGCTAATATAGACTACCTTATTTCAGCCTCCACTTCAAAGCCCTATCATTGCTAAACCTAAATCACAATGGAATAGATAAAAGTCACATATCATTTTAACATAGGAAATGCAATGATCAATACCAATCCACGCTTTTGAGATCAAAATATAGAATAGAACCTTAAACATATTCAACATGGATGAGAAAACCTTTCACAAATGTGAATTAATTTGTAAGAAATAACTTTCACAATCATGATCATCATATTAAGTGAGAAATCCTTTCACAATAGCATTGATACTTTCCTTTCAAAGCATCTGCAAATCATTTATATTCATTTCATAAAGCACATGAATATCGTTATAATTTCATGATTCATAGATTTATGGGTTTATCATAGGATCATAGTTAAAAAATATAATTTGATCATGGTTCAATGCAATTAAAACTAAATATAATGGATTAACATCAATTCATACATTAGGAGACCTATTTAACCATAATCAATAAGAATTAGATGAAACCCACCTTCATTAAATGTAAACCTTAACCAAGTTAGTGTTGCTTCTAACTTTCCCAATCTAGTCATGACCTGGAATTTTGTTGAATGAAATGGGGAGTGAGAAATTCCAAACATTAATCAGACAAGAATGATCAAGTTTGGAGACTTTGAACCCATAGATGTAAATAATTTGTTGTTTCTTCCTATACTAAATTATGTGGCTTCCGTAGGAGAAGGATCGACAAGAGAAGGTGGTGATAAAGCAACATGTTAGGTAAACAATGGTAAGGAGATCCAAAACAAATACTTTGATTGTGCACTCAAAGACAGAAGAAATAAAGGTGCACCACTGCAAAGTGTTGCATTGACCAATTACATTAGGATAATATTTGCCAAGTTAATTTTACACCAATTTTGCATGCGATGGCACAAAAGCTCTATGTTGTTATGTCGATGAGAACAAAGCGAAAGATGCAACACCATCATATCCATCACCAAAAGATACTCCAAAGTCATCTCCTGAAGTCGAGAATGCATTCATGGCCAAAATCACATTCTCTGACGATTATCATCTATTTGGTGACACACATCATAATTTCCTTGTATTCATGGTTGGTTTTGCACATGAGAAAAGGGTAAACAAAATCCTAGTTGATGGAGGATCTAAATTAACATCCTTCCAATTCTCATAATGACAGAACTTTAGATCTCAACAACACATCTTACTGAAAGTCAGTTGATCATCCAAGGATTCAATCAAGGAGGAAAAAGGGCCATAGGAACCGTAAAAATAGACCTCACCATTAGAGAGTTGCAATAAAATGTGTGGTTACATGTAATTGATGAAAAGACTTCATATAAAATTTTGCTTGGTAGGCAATAGGTACATGAGAGCAAAGTAATCCCATCAACCTACTACCAATGTTTGAAGTATTATAAGGATGGAGTTGTAAAAAGGATTATTTCATAAATTCAGTGTTGGCCATGGAGTTTTGGCAATTCTCCTATTGACTTTGGGCAAACAAGTTGCAGATCACCGAATGGGAGTAAATATTCCCCTAAGCTATTGGTATAGTCAGAGATCATCCCTTGGTTGGCGATCCATCAAATGGTTCAACAGTCTCAATTCTAACTAATTTACGGAGTTCCTCCATGTACGCTTGATCGTATTTCTTTGCATTGGGATACTGCATTTTACTTTTTGGTGGGGTGAGGCCACTTGTGCCAAAACTCCCCTTTGATGTGTTTATTATTTTGATGTTGTTTAATTTATTTTGTTCTCTCTTTACCCGGCTCTCCCCATGAGTTTTGAAAATAATAAAATGCTTGAGTTTTTACTGATAATAACTTGAGGATCGATTGGGTTAAATATGGATGTCTTAAATAGTACTCATGATGAGCCTGATGTATATTGTTGGTGTTGCAAGAATGAAATCAATGTGGTCGTACTTTTGGATGATCTTTTTGAATCTTTTGTTGACTAGCTGCCTTTTGATGTGAACCTTGCAATGAACATCACACGTAAAATTTTGATACTTTTGGGCTGTCCTAAATGAGTGTATCTGAAGTGCCATATATGGTGAGGTCTTACCTGAAAACATGTATGTGGAATCCTAGAATTTTCCTTATTAGTCTAATTATCTAAACCTTGGTAAGTGTAAGGCCTAATCTTGGGAATTGTTTTTAAGAGGGAACCCAAAATTTAACTTTGATCTAGCATTGGTGCTCAAAAGAGACCAATATGAGTAGGTAATTAGTTTGATGTTTGCAATTTAGTCATGCTTAATTGTAAATCCAAGGTAGTGGTTTGAATTGAAAACTACATGAATGAGATTGAAAGGAGATTCCATGAACTAGTGTTATGAGATCGAAAGAAGATTAACACTGTTGAAGATGACCAAACCTATCCATGATTGTTTAGTTTTATTGAGCAATTCGATACTACCCCTAGTGATATCAATGTTCAATCCGCCATGCACACCTCTACTGTTAACTAAATTTGTGAACCTTTGCTTTCTTAGAGATTGTTACAATTTTTAGCCTGAATTTGTGTTGTTAAATTTGGTAAAATCATCCACCTATTTTCCTTGTTTACTACATTGAGTTTAGTTGTGATTTAATTCCCAAATTGAATTCTTCAGCAAACACTATTTCTTGGGGAATTTGATCCCGACTCTTAGTTGGGTATTTTTATTGATGACGGCTGCCTACTCTTTTGATTAGTTTTGAGGTGTATTTTGAGCATTATCACGTTCCTTGAGAGGTTCTTCCCATTATATAAGATATTACAGCTGAAGGACGAAAATGTTTTAGGCAGGTACCTACTAAGGCATTGTATGAGTCATGGTTTCAGTTTAACAAGAAGCCAAAACTATTTCACAACCATAAGTTGTTAGATAAGCACATGATGGAGTCTTTTTACATGTCTTTAAACTTTTGCCACAAAACCAATTGTTTATATAGTTTCTGGGGGATTATTTATTAAGCAAACTTATACTGATATGATAACTATACGTGATAGGGATAAAAAAAAGTAGGACTTGGCATATTAGAGACTTTGAAGTCTTTGGTTGTACTAATGCAGTAATGATGTACATAGAACCATTAAAAAGAGAAAAAAGTGTGATCAAGATATGGCGCATTTAAAGAGTTCGATGGATATTCTCAATAGTTGGAAGGACTTATCTCGGTTGTTATGAATAGCCCAATGGTGAATGAAATTGGGCCAGAATACTTTGTGGGTACTGATTAAAATTATTTAGGGTAAGCTACTCTTAGACTGAAATCTGGGGTAGGAAAGGTATAAGACCATCCGAGAATTGGTGGAGTGATATGTCTAGGTTTGATTTATATTTTTTAGTGGCCAAGACATAAAGGAATCAGTAGGGCTTTATAGAATCAAAGTTTTTAACATGTAGGCTTGGGTTATAATTTTTAATTAGAATGGCCAGAGCTATACCACTAGAGGAGCATAACATGCCCGAAGTGTTCTTTAGATTGTCACCTCTGAGGTATTCTGGGGCAATTGGAGAGCATGCCCATAAGTTTCTGACAGCTTGCCGAGAGTGGCTATATACTTTGGGGCTGGTGGAGTCGAGGGAGCCGACTTCATGGCTTATCAACATGATGAGCCAGCTAGTTATTTCTGGCATTCCTACTTAGAAACTACACAATTTAGGTCTCCTTCCAGTTAAAAAGAATGAGTTTTCAAAGTCTTTATTAGGCAAGTTGATCCAATGGATAATGGGAAATGGACTCCATGATAAGTTGTCGAGGTTGGACCAAGGCTTTATGACATTGTATGAGTATCAAATAAGGTTTCATGAGCTCTGCCGTGGGTCTATGATGATATTGCTAACTAAGAAGAAGAAGGTTTGTTGTTTTAATACCATGTATCCATAGGTGTAGTAAGAAGCTAAAAGGTTGCTAAAAAGTTGATGGTGTTAGTTCGGACGAGACCCTCTGTGATCCATAGAAGGATCTACGGTTGGTAAAGGTTGGATGTAGAAATTAAGATGACTAAATTGAAAATTTCAAGTCCCAGAAGAGTTCCTATGGACCAATAGGATGGTCCGTAAAAAGTTACAAGTCCCATAAGAATCGGTCTATATAGGTTCAAGACATGGTGAAATCTCAATAGATACAGGGTCAATGGATGGGTCTACGGACCGTATAAAGTCCTACGGTATGTATCCTAGAGTTCCTATGAAGGATGTGGGACTTAAGGGAATTTTGACCTTGGGTTCCACGTAAGGGACCTACAAGTCATAGAAAGGTCTATAGACTGTAGACCTTGGCCGTGGAATTTTTAAGCAAATTGAAGTCCCAGAAGTCCTTCTATGGTTGATGAGTACGGTCCACAAAAGTTTATACGGACCATATATAATGTCCATAGAAGTGGTTCAACAACTTTTAAGTAGGGTTAGTTTTGAATTTCCCCACCCTTTCAAAGACTAACCCCGAATTGTTCACACTAAATTAAGGATCTAAACAATATCGTTCGACCCTAACACCCCTATAATCATTCCAAAGACATAGAGAAAGGATCCAAGAGGAGAAAGCTAGTGTTTTCAAGCATTCGTCAAGTTTCTCGAAGAACTTTGTTTTTAAGGATATGTAAGGCTATTCGTAGTGTTGGAATAAGTTCATCCTCACTCCCTACATCTAAATTCGGTTAGTAAAGAGAATAATATATTGTTTTACCCAAAGTTCGATGAGTTTCCACATTGGGTTATGTTCTTTTTTCGAGTTCAAATTCTTGAGAATTGTTATAATTCTACTTTATAAATTTGATATTTTGAGTTCTTGTTGATGGTTTATATTTTCATGTGTACAATAGTTATTGACTTTTGTTGAAAGCTTTTGTACAAATATTCCAATTCATTGACTTTCAAAATATAAAGTGAGTCCAAGTAGAAGCTTTAAATTATCTTTTAATAATCATTTAAGGAAAACTAATGGTTGAAAATGTATTATTTTATACTTAGAAAGAAAGTAATATTTCAATTAAAACATATACAAAATTCATAATCATTTCACACATATAAAGTAAAGTTCAATTACCCGTCAATGAGGATCTTCTGAGTATAAACTCAACCTAGATAGAACTTTTATATAAGCATATATAATAATATTTTGGGAGTGATATTGAGCAGAGAATTGTGTAAGAGTTCAAATGACTAAAACCCTATAAACTATGTCTGTTACGACCCGACTTCCTGAGTCATGTTGGTACCTACTATAGCCCACCAGTAAGTAAGCCAACATATACCCAGAATGACAAGGAATGAGTAAAAGGGTAGAACTAACTAGAAAATAACACTAATAGTAAGAAAATATAGAAACGAAGCAAGAAAAAATACTATATGCAATAGATACCCTCAAAGAGCCTGGAAGTCATAAGTCTAGAGTTGTCTAATATTAACAAATACAAATCCAAAATATAGACCACAAAAAGCCATTTCAAAGTAAAAAAACTAGCTAACATATATATTGAAGGAGACATGTTGATCGAGAATACCAAGTGATCACCCTCATCTCCAATATCCAAAAGCTACAAGAGATGGCACGAACAATAACCATTGGTAGCTATTACTAGGACAAGCAACACGAAAGAGATACAGAGTGTAGCCTAGTACCAAAAAAAGGTACATAGTAGGCATCACGGGTCGATTAAGTAACAAAGGTAAAGGTAGTAAGAAAAGATACAATCTAGACACTGAAAGAGGTCCATGTAGATATGAAAGAAAGCACACAAGCATACCAAAAGTAAATCAAAAACTAAACCTAACTGGACCGTATAAGCCCAGAAGGTACACTCGTGTACAAGTTAAAATAAAATTTGAATGGACCTCCATAAGCTCGATAGGTACATTGAATACCTAAGACTACTAGAGTAAAGTGCCCCAATCCAGCTCCAATAAATGTACTCCAATCCTCGAACCCCATGTGGTTTTCCTCTAACTAGAGCTGACAACCTCGAACTGTAAAGTATTAGCCTCAGGAGAAAGGTGAGATAAAGAGCAGTCGAAGATCCACCGAATGTTCTTTGAGAGCCCGACTAACATCATTTTAATGGTCACATATTGAATTTTGGTAAACTATAAATTTTTCAAAGGAGAGAGAAAGAAGGGTCAAAAAATCTTTTCTAGAGACTCGTCTTAATACTCTTTCTGTAGAGTTTTATTGTGAGAATTACTTTACCTTCTGAAGAATATCTTTAGCGTTGGGGTTTTCAACTTTGTTCTTAATATTTGAAATTTTATGTTGAATTGAAATTGGGTGTTGCTTATAATTGATTTATTTCACGTCACATGTGGCTTCTTTCGTTGAAGGCATAATTTCCTTATACTCTATGATGGGTGGGTAAAACCCCAAAGCCTAATGGTGTAATTATGGGGTTGGGTGTTGATTTAATCTAGTATGGTATTTTTTTATGCTTTGTTTTGTTGCTGGTCATCTATCAATTAGGGATAATTATCATTGGGTTAACTGATGGGTTAAAGTCTAAAATTGAATCCTACTTCTGATCTCTGATTGATGCTCAAAAGAGATTGATTGGAGTGGGTAATTAGTTTAAAACTAGTAACTTACCTTTGATATCTATAGTTTACTTGAAAAAGAGATTAATGTGTCGGATATATTTTCCCTATTTTTGCATCGAAAGAGAGTAAGGTAATGGGTTGTTTAGTTATGCACATAGATGAGACCGAAAGGAGATCTATAAAATGATGGTATGAGATCGACAGAAGATTAGTGTCATTGAAGATGACCGAGCCTATCCGTGAGTGTTCAACACTAAAGAGGAACATAATTTCCTTTATGTGATATCGATTTCCGATCCACACATGCCTAAATTACATGTTACTTATTCGAATTTATGAATTTTTAGTTTAATTTTGACTATTGATACTAAAATCCTTTTCATAAATTTGGTGGAATTATCCACCCATTGTTCGTATTACTGTAAATGAATTAATATACACTCTAAATTTCTTAATAGATTTCCTTGAACTTTCTTACTCTCTATGAGATTCAACCCCGACTCTTAGTTGGTTATTTTATATTGACGACGATCCCTTATTCTTTGGATTTGTTTTACAAAGTAGTTTGAGCGTTATAAAAAAAATGACGACGTTGCTTGGGAGTGATAGATAAGAATTCCATTTGAGAAATTAGTTTGTAAATTTTTCTAGTTATTACAGAGTGTTTCTTCGTGTTGTGGTTTTCTGATTTGTAGGTTATGAGCTTTAATGACCACGGTAATGAAAACAATAATCACTACGGACAAAATAACAATATATGTGATTTTAATGACATGCACATGAACGTCATTCAAATCACAAGAGCCATCCGGTTACCTCCTATAGAAGCGAGGAAAGTTTTTCATATAACTGGAACAATGTAAGACCTCCTGCAATTGACAAGAATGTTTGGGGGTTTAGCTCATGAAGAATCCCATGAACACCTTTAGAATTTTGTGGATGTATGTGGGCCGTTTGTGTTAAAGAACATTTCACAAAAGTCCGTAAGGTTGAGGTTATTCCACTTTTTTCTAAAGGTTAAAGCTACAAGGTGGTTGGTAGACGTCCCAAATTTTCCAATCATATCACAACGTAGTTAATGCAAGATCTCAAGGGTCTTTTAGGCTTGTAATGGGGTTGACGGTTAAGGTATGGTCAATTTGGCTCAGTTGCTTCACCTTTTCAAAGCATTGTTGCAATTATCTTCACCTCTTCTCAAGTAGTTTTCATTCTTTTTCACTTCAGACCTCAAACTTTGGCTTGTTAATTAATTTATTGGTAACCCATTTTTATTTTTAAAAATACAAAAATTCATATCAATTTTCAAATGGTTGTTCATCACAATCTCATTTTTTTTAATAAGGAGGGGTTCTTTCTTTTTGTAACACACTTCAAAGTTGAGTCTCACTTCATCTTTCATTTCTTTCCACTTGGTTTTCTTTCCTCCTTTCTTTTCACACCCCAACTTAGGCTTTTGGTCGAAGTTGGCAATTTAAGCAAACCAATGCTTCGAAAAGAAAATATGGGTGAGACATTAGGGATAATTTGGTTCCCTCTCAAAAATTTTGCCCAAGATAATTTCTTACAATCTACAAGAATGCTTCCAAGTAAAACCTTACCACACACGGTACTTCAAATGCTACTATTTGGCATAGCCCGTCAAGATAAAAAGTATACATGTGCTGTTCAATTGAAGGCTCACATAAAATATGCAGCTAGTCAATACAGGATTCAAAAAGATCATTCTAAAGGGAAGCCACATTGATTTCTTCTTACAATACCAACACTAAGCACAATGCTCATCATGAGATATATACAAGACATCTATATTGAACACAATTGATCCTCAAATCATTATCAATGAAAACTTAAGGATTTCCAAAACTCGTGTGGAAAATGAAAATGAAGAGGCATAAAATAACCTACTAAACCATCAAACAACTAAAATAAAACCAAAAATAACAAGATACCACAATTATCTAAAAGTAAAACTGAAAGTAACAACATACAATAAAAAATGGAATATTGGCACAAATGCCCTCACCCCCACCAAAATTTAAACAACAGTGTCTTCAATGAATAATAAAAGAAAAGAGTATTGGATAAAAGGTAAAAGTCCCCCTGGCAGTCTATGCATATGAAGTCTGAAGAATCTCCACTGGTGCCAACTATAAAGGTCTTCTCAAGGGATCTCTCCAATTTAGCCTAGACCATCGACTCCTCAAGATCTTGATGTTTCGTAAGTTTCAAAGCAATTTCTTTCTCATCGTAATCTCTCCTATTCTCATACTAATCTTTCTCTTTATAATTCACATCATTAACTATCTTTTCATTGGCATCATCAGCATCAAAATCAAAAACCTCACCAATAGTCGTACCACCCACACTCAGCCATGTTTGGTAGACTAGTAGGCATATCCTCGGGCACATCAGGAAAGGGAACCTCACCGCACAAAACAGAAATATATGTAGATCTCAGTTTGTCTACATAAACCTTAAGAGTACCTATCTCAACACTCATCATAGATTGAAAATCTAAACTACCCTCAACCTTTTCTCGTACCTCTAACCTAGTAGTGAGGTTAACTAACCTCTCTCCATGTGACCCTATAGTTGCCTCGTACTAAGTTAGCTTATCTATCGAGGGGATAAAGAAGCCTAAAGAAGCCTCAATCTCCCGATCAATCATCTTTGGCATAACCTTTCAACGCTCGATGTCCTTACATTCGCTTACAAAGAAAGATTGCCTATTTGGTAGATCATGGCATGGGTCAAGAGGTGTCGGGAGATAGGAGTGGGGAGGTGCAGTAGCAACATAAGCAGATGTATAGGGAATATTAGAGGGTTAGGGTGTACATGATTGCTCCATAGAATCAGTGGAAGGAGTAGCCTCAGTTTCAAGAGCAGCAAGATCAACCACATGCATAGTATTTGGTCGTGGCAGCTTACTCCAAGAAACATCATTCTCTAAGTAATCATCCTCAATCCTCTAAATGTCATTAAAGGAGGCTAGGGTGATGCATACATAAGTCTTCCCCCGAAAGGGAACTCCTAGACCCTCACAAAACTGAGTGATCAAAGCTAGAAATGAAAGGGATGTTTGCTCTTGTCTGGCCCTCATCAATATCTCATCAACAATAAGCCCACCAGTAATAATTGTTGTCCTGTCCATGATGCAGCCAACTAGTACGACTTTTGGAAGCAAGAGAATGGACTCATTATGAGATTGCATGATATTGCTACTAATGAACCCGAACCAGTATCAGGAGGCGACGTTCATATCTTTCTTCTCAATCATTGTTCTCTCAACCACCTTTGGCAAGGAGATGTTAGAGATGAGAGGAGCCAACCAACCCTTCTAGCCCTCTAAATCTTTGTTTTTAATGAGTTTAAAATTAGCATTACCGGTGCCTTTTGTACCCAATATCTCATTTATCATTCTTTCTTAGCATTACACCATCTTGCCATAAACATTGACTTCTTCCAAGGTGTTCCAAACTGTACCCTTCCTCTTCATTGGCAAAATTTTTGTGTAGGTTGCATAGAACACTCATACTCATGCTGGGACATAAAGAGGTTAGGGTCATGTGACCCTCTCAAACCCATGAAATTTAATCATATCCCATACAACTAGGTACTCACTCATCACCCCATTAGTAGAGACTTTTCTCTCCTATAAAATAGTGTATTATGTAGAAGCCTTAAGCCTTTTAAGAGCTCTTGTAGTGATTATCGAGAGAACACGAGAAGTGGACGCCTGATCTTGAGAAGGTTTCATCAACTTGGATCAAATATCAGTCCTTTTTCTAACAACTCCTTATCTTTGTTGCTCACTCTCACGCAACGAGGAGCGTTGAGTGATTTTTTGTTGAGAAGGCTCATTTATTACTATCCCCTTTTGCCTTTTTGGAGGAGGAACAGAGGATTCCATGTCAGATTATGTATCATAAGTCACAACTTTCTTCCCTTTTGTTTTAGCCATTTCCTAAAAGGCACAAGCATTCAAACATAGATTTGGTGAAGGTTAGTTTAAATCTAACCCAAAAGAAGACACATTTATTATAATTTTTTTCTATGAGGCTCACCTAGTGGAAGGCGATCTACCTAACATGTTAGGCGAACTCAGGTGAGCTCGCCGAAGTTGACAGTGCAAAATTTGAAAGAATTTAGGCAAGATGAGCGGAGTCATCTCCAACTTGGCAATTCACCGAATTGGTTTTGCTGGGCTAAGAAAAGTCCTCCGAAAGTGAGTGGAAGATTTCAAAGAACAGCCAAAAAGGTCGATGCCCACTCCCACTTGGTGATACACAGAGTGAGTTTCGGCGGACTAAGACAAGCCCACCAAATGGGACAGTACCCAGGTCACATATGAAATCAAGAAAGGCAAGCAATGAATTACTCGATGATTCACCTACCTGCCTTGGCGAGATAAGACAAGCCCATCAAATAGGCCATGTTCAACCCATTGCCTATTTTTTAAAAATTAAACATGGTACGCACAATACGTAATTCTCAATTAACTATACAATCTACCAACATGCTTTCTACCCTTGGGTACTCAAGCATCCCCGATATATTACAATGTATTACCCAACATGAGGATTTTCTCTTAAGAATGACATAACTCCATCCATAATTGGGTATAATTATGCAATTGGAGCAACATTGGGTGAATCACAATTCACCCATACAAAATTAAACAAACACCCAACACACACAAGGGTTCAATTTCACATTTTTCACCAACATAAGAAATGTTAGAAAAGTTTCGGCACAAACTCAACTAAGTAAGGATCTAAAAAGAACCACTCGACCCTAGCACCCCATAATCATTCCAAAGAATTAGAGCAACGATCTAAGAAGAGAAAGCTAGAGTTTTCAAGGGTTTGTTAAGTTTCTCCAAGAACTTTGTTCTTCTAGTTATGTAAGGCTTTTTAGAGTGTTGGACTAAATTTATCCTCACTACTTACATCTAAATTAAGTTAGTAAAGAGATAAATCTAGGTTCTACCAAAAGTTCCATGAGTTTCCACACTAGGTTGTGTTCTTATTTCGAGTTCAGATTCTTGAGTATTGCGATCATGCTACTTTATAGAATTGATATTTTGAGTTCTTTTTCATGATTTATATTTTCATGTGAGCCATAATTATTGAGTTTTGTTTAATGTTTTTTTTACTTTCAGAATTTAAAGTGTGTCCAAAAAGAAACTTTATAGTATCTTTTGAGAAGCCTTTATGGTAACACTAATGGTTCCAAATGTATTAATTTATACTTTGAAAGAATGTACGATTTCAAGAAAAGCATATACAAATTTCAGAAGCATTTTAGAGAGATAAAGTAAAGCTCAGCTACATGATGAATATGGTCTTGTGAGTATTAACTAAACCTGGAATGTACTTTCTATGAAAATATGCAATAATATTTTGAGAGTGATATTGTGCACCAATTTGGGTAAGAGTTCATATGAATCAAACCCCATAAACTACGTGGCAATGTAGGATATGATCATACCGACATTGGGACACATCCTCACTAGTTCTAAGAAGGCCTATTAGATTTATCAATAAGTTAAAGTCGTGTCCTATAGCCTACAAGGTTTACAGTGGCTCTAGAAATATAGATATGACGTTGTATCATGAGGAGGCTCATAGTGATAGTTGTTGATTAGAGAAACTCCCCAGTAAAGTAAAGCAAATATTTATATATGCATACTTTTTAGTATTTATTATTATTGTACCCTTATAGCAAGAGCTTAAACGGTTTTCATCATGATCAATGTTGTACTTTAATTTAGTGAAATCCTCCAGTTTAGTGTTTGTTTCATTCAGCCTTATTACATATCGTACATTCCATGTAGCGATGTCATTTAACCTGAATCATTTTATGATCCAGATACATGTATTGAGGATCTTTAGTAGGTTCTTCATTGAGATCACATCATCCATCCATCATCTTTCGGTGAGACTTCCTTGCAATTGGAAAGCTCCAGTTTATTTCTTAGTAGTAGTAGTGTTTTGTGATATCGTGGGTCTTGTCTTGAAACATATATTCAAACATTAAAAGCTTAATAGATTGGCAGAGTTAGAGAGTCTTTTAGTATTCATTTGTAAATATGTTGCAAAACTTTACTAAAATTGTAATACCTCGGTATTTGAAAGAGCTAAATATAGAAAGAACAAAATTGGAAATACCAAAATCTGAAATTTTGCAGCCTAGGCATAAGTTATGAGTTTTTGGTCAACTTCAAACAACCATAACTTTCAGTACAAGATGAGTTAGGTGGCCCATAAGATATCAAATGAAAGGTCTTGGAATCCTCTTTCCAACGCCACAGAGTTTGCTAATTTTTAAGCTCGTATATGGGATATATGACCATTTGAAGTTAGGCTGTCCATATAAGGAAAGTTACCCAAAAATATGAGGGGTATTTTGGTCTTTTCCTTACCCAATCAGATTAAAACGAATTAGAGATGAGTTCTTGAAGAGCTTTTTTGAAAATTCTATCAATTTCATGAGTAGAAGATATTAATTCATGTTAAGATGCAGGAATTATGAAGTTCTATGGTAAAATCTTACCTTGGATGATGGATGAACCTTGGACAAAGTTAGTTTCTTGAAAACTTCTCTTTCTAGGGTAAATTTATGAACTAAGGAGATGAACTATGTATTTGGGGGTTTCTAAAAGACCTAGACGTCTGCGCCAGCCCGCGCAGAAAAATGCCTCAAGCACGTAGCGAGCCATGCAGGAAGGCAGTAGCTACTCCCTTGCCGCGCTCCCGCATGGAAAATGCCTCGGCTGCGCGGCCGTGGTGTGGCAAGATAGTGTCTAGTAAAATAGGCATAACTTTTTGCTCCAAACTCCAATTGATGAAAACTTGGTGGCGTTGAGAAGAAGACTCATAGATCTTTAATTTGATAGATTATGCGCTGTGTAACTATGCATATTCTAAGAGATATGATTGTCTGAAGTTGACCCTTGCATCAACTACTACAAAAAACATAGCCGGTAAAAAGACTTTGAACTTGTCTAAGTATTAGAGGTCCCTGACCCTAAATCACTTCTGTTATTGTTTCTACACTTGGTAAAGAACCTTAAAACACATTATCAAGTAGTACATTAGCCGGTTCAAGCTCATATACTTAAGATAAATGATTTAGATTCGAAGAATAAATTTTTGGGGTATTCCATTTCATGTAGAGGTTCACCTTCAATTCTTGTAACGTTTTGGATCCAATCCCTAAGATTAACCATCTTCGAGGGAGAAAAGAACTTTTCCAAGAAGGCTTCAGTTAACTCCTCCCAAGAAGTGATAGAATCATTTGGCAATTCCGCCAACAATCTTATAGCTTCACCTGTCAAACAGAACGGGAATAACCTTAACCTTATGGACTCTTGTGAGATGTTCATGAACACAAACGACCCACATACATCTACAAAATTCTGAAGGTGCTCATAGGGTCTTCATGAGCTAAGCCCCTAAATATTCCTCTCCAATGGAGTAGTTGTAGCATTGTCCCGGTTACATGAAAAACAACCCTTCCTGTTATAAGAGGTAATCGGGTGGCTCCCATTGTTTGAATTAAGTTCATGTGCATGTAATTCAAATCACTCATATTATCATTTTATCCATAGTGACTATCATTGTCAATACTGTGGTCACTCATGTTTTGGACCTGCAAATCAGCAAACCACACACCAAGCAACAATCTACTACAACTAAACAAATTTACAAACAAATCTCTCAAATCAAATTCATAGCGATCACTTTTCGACAGCGGTACCATTTTTTATAATGCTCAAATGACTCTCTAAAACAAATATAAAGAATAAGCGGTCGTCATCAATAAAAATACCAAACTAAGAGTCAAGGTCGAATCCCACAGAGAGTGATATAGTGCAAGGAATTCTATCAATAAATTTAGGAATGTAAATCAATTCATTTGTAGCAGTAAGAACAATAGGTGGATGATTCCACCAAATTTACAAAAAGGATTTTGGTATGGAGAAGTACTATTTAACTTAAAATTTTGAAATTCTAGTAAGTGACAAGTAATCTAGGGGTGCAGGGATTGAAAATTAAACTCACATAAGGGTAATTGTGTTGCTTAATAGTGTTAAATATTTATGGGTAGGTTGGGTAATCTTCAATGACACTAATCTTTTTTTGATCTTATAATGTCAGTTCATAGAATCTCCTTTCGGTTTCATCTATGTACATAACTAAACAATCCACTACCTTAGACTCTTCTTTCTATTGAACATAATTAGGTCCAATAGATACGACCCATAAACTCTTTTTCAAGTAGACTATATATATCAAACCTAAAATACAAGTGTTGAACTAACTAACCACTCCAATCAATCTCTTCCGAGCATCAATCAAATATTAGAAGAGTGATCAAGTTTGCAACCTTAACCCATAAGTTAACACAATACCCACTACATTAAATCAACATCAAACCCCATAAGTTCACCCCTTGACTTTGGTGTTTTAGCCACCCATTACAAAATGTAAAGAAATTATATCTTTCATGAAAGCAGCAATGGGTGACATGAAATTAAGCAATTATAAGCAACACCCACTTTGCATTCAACTTCAAATAGTAAATTTTAAGAGCAAAGTTAAAAACTCCAAGACAAAAGATGTTCACAAGGTAAAATATTTCACTATTTAGAAGGAAAAACTCTCACTTAAAAAAGTCTCTCCAAAAACCCATTTTTCCTCTCTACTTTTGGGTTATTTATAGTTTTCTAAAATTTGGCCAAAAATTCACTGCGTGACCACTTCGAAAACGTTTGTCAGGCTGACCAAGTTGATTCAGTGGATCATCATATACTTCATAGCTCACCTTTCTCTTGCTTTAGGCTTCAGGTTTTTGAACCTTCATTAGCAAGCTTTTTCGAGTCTGCCTTTCACAATCAGTGAATTACTGAGTACCACCTTTGTTCACCTTTCAAGCCTGTAATTTTCCTCAAAGTCCTATCATTTTTGGTGATGGTCAGCATGTTTGCCTTTTGCGTTCGGCGAGTTGCCTTTCCTTTTAAGTTCACCTACCTGCCTCAATTACTTCAAGTGTTGAGCATTGTCACTTTGGGTTAGGTCATGCCAATTGGGAAATCTACCCTTCTTGTTAGTCAATTAACAACGTGGAGTTTTCATTTTTTTCCCATGTTTTTGGCCTTTCTTTCAAATATTCATGCTTGCCTTATTCCTTCGCCTTCATAACTATAAATCATCAAAATATTTTTAGAATATGACATAATTAAGCATTGAGGACACTACTTATTGAAATTAATAGTTCTAAAATGAGTGTAATTCTACCACTAATAACCACGTCCCAGAAGATTTCCTATGGACCAAAAGGATGGTCGATAGAAAGTCATACAACCCATAAGAAGTGGTCGTAGGAAGGTTCCATACTTGGTGAAATATTTATAGATGTATGTTCTATAGATGGGTCTACGGACCTTACAAAGTCCTAAAGTATGTAGCCTAGGTCTCCTAGGAAGGAGATGTCACTTAGAGGAATTTTTTACATTGGGTTCCACGAAAGGGACCTACGAGTGGTAGAAAGGTCTGCGGCCTATAAACCTTCACCATTGAATTTATCAGAAAGTTGAAGTCCCTGTAGTCCTTCTACGGTTCACCAGTACGGTTTGTAGAAGTTTATACGAACCGTACATAGTGTCAGTAGAAGTTGTTTGATAGTTTTTAAGTAGGGTCAGTTTAGTCTTTTCCCACCCTTTCAAAGCCTAACCACAATTTTTTCACATGTAATGAAGGCTCTAAATAGTACCATTCGACCCTAACACCCGGATAATCATTCCAAGGACATAGAGAAAGGATCCAGGAGGAGAAAGCTAGGGTTTTCAAGAATTCATTAAGTTTGTCCAAGAACTTTGTTCTTCTTGGTATTTAAGGATATTCATACTATTGGACTAAGTTCATCCTCATGCCCTACATCTAAATTTAGTTAGTGAAGAGATGAATCTAGGGTTCTAACCAAAGTTCCATGAGTTTCCACACTAGGTTGTGTTCTTATTTCCAGTTTAGATTCTTGACTATTCCGATCATGCTACTCTATTCATTTTATATTTTGAGTTCTTGTTCATCGTTTATGTTAATATGTGAACCGTAGTTATTGAGTTTTGTTGAATACTTTTGTTCAAGTATTCTATGCATTGACTTTCACAATTTAAAGTGAGTCCAAGAAGAAGCTTTGTAGTATCTTTTGAGAAGCATTTAATGTAACACTAATGGTTCCAAATGTATTATTTTATACTTAAAAAGAAAGTACTGTTTTAGGAAAATGATATACAAATTTTAGAAGCATTTCAGACAAATAAAGTAAAGTTTAGTTTTACAATAAAGAGGGTCTTGTGAGTATTAACTCAACTTAGTGTTCACTTTTCATAGGCATATATAGTTTGAGAGTGATGTTGTCCACCGATTTGGGTAAGAGTTCATATGACTCAAAGCCCATTTACTATGTTGCAATGTAGGATAGGATCATACAGACATTGGGAAAAATCTTCACTGCTTCTGAGAAGGCCTATTAGATCGACCCATAAGTTAAAGTTGTGTCATATAACCTGGAAAGGCATACAGTGGCTCTGGCAATATGGATATGATGTTACATCATCACGAGGCTCATAGTGATTGTTGTCGGTTAGAGAAACTCCCCAATAAAGTAAAGTAAAGTATTTATGTATTCATACATTTTAGTATTTATTATTATTTTACCCTTATAGCAAGAGTTTAAATGGTTTTCATCATGATCCGTGTTGTACTTTAATTGATTTACTTTCAATCCTCCAGTTCAGTGTTTGTTTTATTCAGCCTTATTACACATTGTACATTCCATGTAGTAATGTCATTCAACATGCATCATTTTACGATGCAGATATAGGTATCTAGGATCATCAATAGGCTCTTCATTGAGATAGTATTATCCATTTGTTATCTTTCGATGAAACTTCCTTGCCTTTGGAAGGCTCTAGTATTTTTCTTAGTAGTAGTAGTAGTGTTTTGAGGTGTCATGGGTCTTGTCTTGACACATATATTCAAACATTAGAAGCTTCGTAGATAGGCATGGTTAGAGAGTCTTTCAGTATTTTTTTGAAGATGTGTTGCTAACTTTACTATCATATTCTTTAATTTTAGCAGCTTTAGATTCAATATATATTTAAAGTATTTTCTTCGGTCCTTGATGCTAGTGTATGCTTGAGTTAGTCTTCCTATAAGTATTCACCTACAACAAGGAGTCATTTAGGGACCAACAATTGTTTCTGAAAGCCGGATACATCCAAGGTGTAGGCTCGAGGCATGACATTTTCTTTGTTCGTGGGTTATGATTTTTGGTATAGATTGAGACTGCGACTTTGGCTTCAATGGGCCGCTCCTTCTTGGTTGTAGTTGACCATCTCAGCACTATGGAGGGCTCGACATCAGGGTAGCTACAATGGGTTTCATTCAACAGGAAAGTACTCATATGATAGACCTCGAAAAAGGTTTTAACATGGTCTGTCTAGCTTGTATATCTAGGCCTCACTTTAGGCTTTATAGGGTAATAAGTACAACTAGGGTGATGCTGGTATGGGTCAGAGTGTATGTGGTGCAGTGTCGAGTGCTTCAGGTGATGGTGTCTTTACTTTATAGGCCAATCTTGACAAGGTTTCAATGAATGTGGGGAGCCTGATCAGTTGTCGAAGGACTGTCCCTAGCGAGGGATGATAGCACATGCTCCACATCTAGCTAGACTAGTTGTAGCGGTAGAACCTCCAGCTAGAGGCGATGCCCAAGGTTAGGAACAACGTGGCAATAATTAAGCAGTACGCGGTGGAACCTGGGAGAAAAGTTTGGTGGTAGGGCTGATGCTCTATGTAGAAGAGAAAATGCCCATCTATAAGTTGGTCTAGCGAGGGTAGAGGCTAAGGCATTAGACGTTGTTATCACATGTATGATTCGTTTATGCCATCAACCCCCTCAACTTTATTTGATTCAGGTTCTACATTTTCATATGTATCTGTGTATTATATGCTTCCTATTACAATATGAGTTTGGAGACCTTTGCAGTGCCATTGTGTGTTTTAACCCCGGTGCATGTGTCTTTAGTAGTTGATCAAGTGTTTCGATCTTATTTGGTGAATATCGAAGGGTGTGACACACGTACATACCTTATATTGTTTTATCCATTGCATTTTGATGCGATTCTAGACATGGACTATTTATCCCCATACAGTGCGATCTTGGACTTTTTTCTATGACTTTTGCCTTAGACATGCCCGACGTTCTTTACTTGGTATGGCAGTGGTCCGTATTCAGACACAGGTTGGGGTTATCTCTTTTATTCATACTTTGAGATTAATGGCTACAGTGTGTCTAGATTATTTGGCTTATGTATAGGATGTGAGTAGGAAGGTTCCTTCTATTGATTCAGCCTAGCTTATTCGTGAGCTGTGAGTGTTTTACCTACTCACTTACCAAGCCTTCTCCCTGGATGTGATATTGACTTTTCTATTGATCTTTAGGTAGTCACTCATCCTGTATCTATTCCGCCTTACCGTATAGCCCCTGTAGAGCTCAAAGAGCTTAGTGTTTAGCTTTAGGATCTCTTGCGTAAGGGATTCATTTAGCCTAAATGCAAGCTGACCTCTACAGGTTGATTTCTTTGAGATATTGTTATTTTATGAAAAGACCTTCGGAGGTCTTGTTTTTAAACGAAAATAATTTTGAGGAGTATAATTTTTTTTAAAAAATTGAATAAAATAATAGCATGACTATGTTAGAAAATCAGGTTAGTGATTTTTTTTAATTTGGGTTGGAGTAAAAAATAGGACTAGTAATAAAATAACACGTAGAATTTATATATAACTTTAATGCAGTGTTGACAATTAGTCTTGTGATATGCCTGAGCCTAAAATGTAAGAAGAGGAGTATTTCTAACTAAATAGAAGGATGTAAAGTATATTTAGACTTTTTTGAGATAATGTAGGTCCAATTTCGACCCTTTTCTAGATAAACTATCTTATCTATGAAGTCTTTGAGTAAAGGAATTTTTGCCAAAGTTGAATATTGATGTCCAAATTATGAATATTTAAATAAACAAGTTTGACTTGTCTTAAAGTAGGAAGGAGCATTGGTGTTTTTATAGAGACATTGAAAATATCTTTCCGCAAATAGAAAGATATGAGTTCTAAGTGACATAGACATAAATAGAAACACATATGTTAAACTGACTTCCATAATTTTACATCCCCAATAGATCGGCACATACTACGTTTGCTCTCATGGAAGTAAAATTGCAATCCAAGATGAATTTCCATAATTTTTATATAGAAAGTACATTACAATGAAATTAAAATCACAATATTACCAAATAAATAATAATAAAAATCACAAGAAACACGTTTGATAATTTTTGATACATACAAAAGAAACGATACCTTAATTATTATTATTTAAAGGCAGAAGAAAAGGAAAATTAAATGCAATTAAATTCTTATTCGATTGTGAATGACTATCACTAAATCTCAATTGTCAAGAGGGACATAAAAATAATAAATGTCGAAGATTCATCAAAAACGTTCATTCTAAACAATAATTATTATTAGATAAATAGATAAATGTGAGTGTAATTTAGGAAAGTAGTAAAACTCAATATTCGAATAAAAGAAAATTTTTTTATAAAAGAACTTATATTACCGTTTCACATTTTCCATTTTGACGTTGTCTCCTTTCAGCTTTCTATCCATGTAGCATGTCGTAATATTTGTGATTAAGTCTGTATGAATCACTTGTCATGTCTTCATTCTATTATTTGAGTACATAATGAAATATTAAAATAGTCAGGCCTCTCCATTTACTAAATATTTTATTTACAACCTTCTACTATAACAACCATGGTTTTTTGAACTGATTTTTCATGTTATGTTATATTCTACGTCTTTTTTTATAATATTTCAATATAGTAATAATAAATTAGCCAGACAAATGAATCTACTATAGAAATGTCTAACAATATTAGTGTCTTTCACAAAGAAATAGTCTTAGTAATCAAATGTACTAACTTTTTTTAGTTTAATAGTGTAAAGGTTTGTTGCACCTTTAGAATGTACAATAACAAAATCAAACAAAGTATTGCTATTGCTTTGGTAGTAACTAGATTTCTCTTCCTCCTAGACAGTTTTTCGAGTACTGTGATTGTTTCAACATCATTCTGCAAATAAGAAAATATATTAAATTTTTGTAACTGTAAATGTAAAAAAATAAGAATCTATACTTAAATTATTTTAAAATATACTAGTTTCACGGCAGGTGCGTTGGACGTGTATCATATCATATAGTATATGATATTGTAAAATACAATTAATATTACAAATTTAAATCTTTTTAGTAAATAATGATAATTGAAAGAACATTGAACACGTGCTTTTAAATGATTAATACAAATTATCATAGAGTTAATTATTTTTTGAGAACAAAATGACCAGATATCATTGAAACATTTCAAAAATAATCAAAATTTAATTAGGGATAATGGTCTGAAAAATACCCCAACTTTGGCCGAATTTTTTGTTATGATACCAAACTTTACTGAGGACCTATTAGCCCCCCCCCCCCCCCCCTCCAAGACTATTTAATATCATATTTTAAATATATATTGTCACGCCCCGAGCCTACACCTTGGACATGGCCGGCACTCGGAGACCATTGTTGGCCCTAAGTGAACCCTTGGCATGGCTACTTAACTCAGCGGAAGACTTAACTCTACACAATATAAGTTCATAAAACAGCTTAAATGATAAAATCTGGCCAAAATGGCAACTTATGTCTCAAAATAGAATATTTGTAAATACATATATGAGAGACTCAACTACTGTCTAATTGTCTATGAAACCTCTATAATACTAAGATGGATGTTGGGATGACCCCACAACATCCTAATAAAGAAAAACTAGGAAAGCGAATAAAAGAATCCTCCGAAATGCAAGGAAGCTCACCACTGACTCTGGAGTGCTCGAGTAGATCAACGGCGCGCCGGATGCTGATCCTGGTTACCTACGTCTGCATCATAATAAGATGCAGGCCAAGTGGCATCAGTACATTGAATGTACGAGTATGCAAGTTGGAATGCTAAACAACAACTTAAACTTTAAAGGAGTAAGAAGGAACACTTACCTTGGCTCTGTACAACTCATGAATAACTGAATTCAATATAAAGCAATAAGACACATGCAATATATATATATAAAGCTTGTAAAACAGTGTAAACAACTTAGTTCGTTAAATATAAAGCAATAACAAACTCAACTTTACTTATATATAAAAGTAATACAACTTTTGTGGGAGATTCTTTAATTAACCGAAAACCACCACTGTGAGCCCTAGTCATGATACAACGTTTTACCTCAGGTTGCCCAAGGACCATCCTATACCTCGCCATGATATAGGACCTTACTTAACTTAGTGGATCCACTAGCTTAACTTAGTGATCATCTAAAATGTATGACCCGTAAAATTCCAAGTTGGCTACATGGTTCTATGGAGAGTTGAGTTAATCTGAACTCGTGTCCCCAATTCGGTGCTCAATACTACTCCCAAAATATACTTTAGCTCATATGTGTTTTAAACACCTCTTTCTTTAGTTTGATATAATTTCTCAAAGTTTAGCCCAAAGGCTCTCTTGGAATCGATGTTCCTTTTACTGAAAACTAGCCCAAAGTCTCTTTTGGAAATCATAGTTCCTTTCTTGCTCAAATGTGAAAACATTTATAAACTTCTTTGGGAATACTTAGTTCCCTAATAACTTTTGAGAAATGAACTCAACTCTTTACTCTTTACTTTACTTGAAACTTGAGCCTTCAAACGAAGTTTAAACGTTTAATAAAGACTCTTAAAACTTTAAGAAACTTTGCTTTGACTTACTTCTTAACTTCTAGACTTGACTCTTAACTTCTTTGACTTTGATCTTAACTTTCCTTGAATTAGATTACGGATTCAAGGTTCATGATCTCATGTTTATGGATGATTTCATGATGTTTAGATGTACCTTAGAATGTTAGAATCAACTAGGAAACATAGGTACATCACTTAGGAACTAGTACGAAAAGGTGGGGAACCAATGGGGAGAACTGGAGTCCCTGGCGCTCTGAGAGGCGCGGGGCACCAGCCCTCAAACTTCAGAGGACCAGCTGGGGCGCGCTGGCTGACGCGTCTCCCTAAGGGGTGCACTTCAGAGCCCCATTTGGGGTGCGCTGGCTGGCGCGACTCCCCAACCCCTTCCTAGGTTTTTTGACGATTTTCTTCTCCGTTTTTCATCTCTAAACCCTCCTAACTTCCATGGTTCTTTCCCCAAACATTTAGGATCAAAAGTACTCTCAACTTACAACAGATCTAACTCAAAAATCCACCCGGAAATATGAATCAAACCAACAAGAAACTTCAACAACACAACCAATCAAGAACTTAACGACGCCCATCAAGAACTTCACTTTTTAACACGTAAACAACCCAAAATCGCTGAATTGAAACAAGTTGGTGTGTGGGTGAGCTAACCCATCACTAAAATATCTCACGTACCTTAATAGGGATCACCCCCGACGAATTCCACTTCAAACGCTTGACGTTCTTGGCGAAATCTTGGCTTTTCTCCCTTTCTTTCTTCTTTTCTCTTTTCTCCAAGCTCTAAGCGTATTCTAAGTTTCCAAAACTGAATTAAGTTCTGTTTTTCCCCAATAAATCCCTAAAAAAAAATTAGGAAATTAATTACAGAAAAGACAACTTTTCCCTTCCCTAAATCCGGATTGAGACTTTCCTCAATCCAACAACCCAACTTCAGAAAGGCATATATCCCTCATACAATGTCAAAATCATTCAATCTTAGTGGAGTTAGATAGATATCTCCAAGGGCTTTCCAACCATATCAAGAGATGCTCCTAACTCATCCTGAGCTAGGAGTTATGGCCGTTTGAATGGTCAAAACTCACTTTCTTAACTTAAACAAAATTTCCAGATTTCCTTATTCTTTCAAAAAATTAATATTTTCATATTTTAAACTCTTTATAGTCGTTTCTAGGTGCAAGATGTTACAATATCTCCCACTTGGGAACAATCGTACTCGAATGAGCTTTATTTCACCAAGCTAAGGGTAGCAACATCAAGTTCAACACTCAACAAGTAAAAGCAAGTAACAACATGCTTACTCATAATTTAGATACTACTAAGAAGAGAATTAGTACCTTGATCTGCATTCCCTCCGGATTCAAAGAGATGTGGATATCTCTTCTTCATAACTTCTTCAGCTTCCCAAGTAGCTTCCTCAACAAATTGGTTCCTCCAAAGGACTTTGACTGAAGCGAACCCTTTTGTTCTCAACTTGAGAACTTGGCGATCTAAAATCTTTACCGGAATCTCCTCATAAGATAAATTATCCTTAATCCCAACATTTTCAGTTGGTACTATCAATGAAGGATTTCCCATGCACTTCTTTAACATAGAGATGTGAAATGCCGGATGAACCGCTGCTAATTCCTCTGGTAGCTCCAACTCATAAGCTACACTGCCAATCCTCTTGGCTATGTGATAAGGTCCAATATATCGGGGACTAAGCTTCCTCTTCTTACCAAACCTCATAACACCCTTCATGGTTGAAACTTTCAAATATACCCAATCATGTACTTCAAACTCTAACGCCTTTCGCCTAACATCAGTGTACGATTTCGGACGACTCTGTGCTATTTTCAATCTCTCTTGAATTACTTTCACCTTCTCCATAGCTTGATGAACTAAATTTGGTCCTATCAACCCTGCTTCACCAACTTCAAACCATCCAATAGGGGATCTTCGTCTTCTCCCATAAAGAGATTCATATGGAGCCATTTGGATGATGGAGTGGTAAATGTTGTTGTAAGCAAACTCAATGAGAGGTATGTGATCATCCCAATTTCCTTTGAAATCAATCACACAAGCCCTCAACATATCCTCTAAGGTCTAAATAGTGCGCTCTTCTTGCCCATCTGTCTGAGGATGAAAGGCAGTACTTAAATTCACCATCGAACCCAAACCTTTCTAGAAAGATTTCCAGAACTGTGCAGTAAATTGTGCACCTCTATCTGAAATAATGGAGACCAGCACTCCATGGAGTCTTACCATTTATTGAATATATAGCTTAGCATAATCTTCTGCTGAATGGGTAGTCTTTACCAGCAAAAAAGTGGGCAGATTTCGTCATTATGTCGACAATCACCCAAATAGAATCATGTTGTCTGCGAGACCTTGGCAAACCTGTGATGAAATCCATATAAATCATCTCCAACTTCCATTCTAGAAGTTCTATATTCTGCGCCAAACCATCGGGCCTTTGGTGCTCGACTTTCACTTGTTGGGAATTTGGACACTTAGCGACAAATTCAGCAATTCCCTTCTTCATGCCATTCCACCAATACTTTTTTCTTTTGAAAATTTACCTACAATTCAAGCAAAATAGAGTCTTGGTCTTTCTTCTCTTTAACTTCTGACACAAGTGATGATTTAGCCCCGTTCGTCACCATTATTCCTCCTTCTGTGGAATCCATAAGTCTGACTCCCAAGCGTGCAAGTCTGTGCACATCTTTGGCTAACTCCCTCTTTTATTCCTCAACATGGGTAGTACTACCCATAGATAACCTGCTTAAAGCATCAGCAACCACATTAGCCTTACCTGGGTGGTAAAAAATAATCATGTCATAATCCTTAAGTAATTCCAACCACCTCCTTTGTCTGAGATTGAGCTTTTTCTGAGTGAACTCATATTGCAAGCTCTTGTGATCAGAGAATATATCAACATGAACACCATACAAGTAGTGTCGCCAAATCTTCTAGGCGAAAACTACAGCAACCAACTCAAAGTCATGGGTTGGATAATTCCTCTCATGAACCTTCAACTGTCTGGATGCATAAGCTATCACCTTGCCATTCTGCATTAACACACAACCCAAATCAACTCTGGATGCATCACAATACACCACAAAACCTTGAGTACCCTCTGATAAGGTCAAAATTGGGGCACTAGTCAACCTCTTCTTCAATTCCAGAAAGCTTTTCTCACAACCTTCAGACCATTGAAACTTCGATGTTTTCTGAGTCAACTTCGTCAAAGGAGATGAAATGGATGAGAAACCCTCAACAAATCTCCTATAATAGCCAGCCATGCCCAAGAAACTCCTAATATCTGTTGGAGATGTGGGTCTAGGCCAATTCTGCACTGCCTCAAATTTTTTAGTATCAACTCTTATACCATCACTGGAAATAATATGGCCCAAGAATGCCACAGACACAAGCCAAAATTTACACTTGGAGAACTTGGCATACAACTCTCTATCCTTTAAGGTCTGAAGAACTATTCTGAGATGACTAGCATTATCTTCTTCATTCCTTCAATAGATTAGTATGTCATCAATGAAGACTATAACAAACATATCTAAATAAGGTTTGAAGACTCTGTTCATAAGATCCATGAACGTTGCTGGTGCATTGGTCAAACCAAAGGACATGACCAAGAATTCATAATGACCATATCTAGTCCTGAATGATGTCTTTGGAATGTCATATTCCCTAACTTTCAACTAATGGTAGCTTGATCTGAGGTCAAATTTTGAAAACCAGGTGGCACCCTAAAGTTGATCAAATAAATCATCTATCCTTGGAAGAGGATACTTATTCTTGATGGTAACCTTGTTCAATTGATGGTAGCCTATACACATCCTAAGGGAACCATCTTTCTCTCTCATGAATAAGATCGGAGCGCCCCAAGGTAAGACACATGGTCGAATGAAACCTTTATCTACGAGATATTTCAACTGCTCCTTCAACTCTTTCAATTCTGTTGGTGCCATTCTATATGGCGAAATATAAATAGGACGAGTATCTGCAATGATGTCTATGCCAAAGTCTATTACTCTCTCAGGAGGGACTCCGGGTAGATCATTAGGAAAGAGTTCTGGAAATTCTCTTACTATAGGAACTGACTGAATGGGAGGTACCTCAACACTTGAGTCATTAACTCGGACTAAGTGATAGATACAACCATTCGAAACAAACTTTCTCGCCTTAAGGGACGAAATGAAAAGACCCTTAGGCACTGATGAACTACTACTCCACTCTATGACTAGCTCATTAGGAATCTGAAACTTGACAACTCGAGTTCTGCAATCTATGGAGGGATAACAAGCATGAGCCAGTCCATACCTAGAATGACATCAAAATCTACCATGTCTAGCTAAACTAGATCAACCATGGTGTCTTTGTGATTGATGGAAATGACACAATCACGATAGACTCGTTCAGCTAGAATAGACTCCCCAACAGGTGTAGAAACACAGAAGGTTTCACACAATTTCTAAGGAAGAATCTCAAACTTATTTGCAACATAAGGAGTTACAAAAGACAAACTTGTTCTTGGGTCTAGCAAAGCATAAACATCAAAAGTAAAGACTTTGATCATACCAGTGACAACATCTGGAGAGTTCTCTTGCTCATGGCGACTGGTGATTGCATAGAGGCGGTTTGCTCCTCCGCCAGTACCAGAAGTAGCTCATCTAGATGCCGCCTTGTCTGGTAGCGCAACTGATAAAGATTGGGCTCTATTGCCCGGATTTCCACTATATTGCCTGTTCTTAGGGTACTCCTTCATGAAGTGACCCTTTTGTCCACACTTAAAACAACCTGTCTGACCATCACAACATTTACCTGGGTGGGTTCTACCACACCTAGCACATGCAGGAGTCAAACTACCTCTTTGTGCCACACTACCTCGGGACTGTGCTGATCTAGCCCTGAAGTCCTGCGAATTCTGGCCATTGACCAGCTCGTGGTGGTGAATTGAACTCCACCAGGCCAAGACATCAGACCACGAGACCCTTCACGGGCAGTGGTCTTGACGACGGGCCATGGTGGCATCTGTTAAGATTAGGCAGTAACCTCCCCTTGGGCATCCTTTAGACCCCCATACCCATGTGAAGATCGCGCGGACCTTCACGGTCCATGGTCCATCACACGGGCCGTGGGAACGTCCGTAGCACCCTAGACAGTAGCCCAATTTTTCATTGACCTCAACCCACATGCCCAAGTGAAGACCACAGGGACCTACACAGTCTGTAGTCCTACACATAGGCCGTGTGAAGGTCCGTGAAGAGCTAGGCAGTAGCCCCCTCTTATCAACATTAGAATTTGTGACCAAGTGTAGACCATGGGAGCCTTTACGGTCCTTGGTCCTTCATACGGTCTGTGGAAGGACCCGTGGTCAGCCCGTTTACAGCTTTAAGTCAAGGGTCTTTTGGTCTTTTCCTATTTCGTTGGACCACCAAACTACAACATTTTAACCTTAAACTACGTGGGTTTGGTTAGTTTTAGCCTAGAAACATAACTAGAACTTACCTAAGTCAGATATTTCATCAAAAACTTAGAAAATTATAGTGTAAAGAGGAGAAAAGGTCGAGCAACCCTAGTTCAAGAATCCAGAAAGATTCCATCAGTTCTAGCCCCGAAATTAAAATATTTCTCCGTGAAATTCGTCACCACGTATGTGGGATTTCACTAGTGGGTTCCCTTCGCCCATTAGGTTCATAGATTTCAGTCAGATTCTTGATTCCTTGTTATGATCTAGACCTAGGGTTTGTAGAACTTCAGCAGATTATCATGAAAAAGTTATTTATTTGTTCCAAATCATATTATCAAGTTGTTACTTCATTTCATGTATGAATTCCAGAAACCTAGCTTGGTAGCTCTTTAGTTCTTGAATTATACATGATGGGTCAGATATTTCAATATTTCAGATATACATGCCTCAACTTGAATGTCTCAATATCAGTATATAAATGTGCATTCTTAGTTTGCATGTCCATTTTGAGCTATCCAACATATTTCAGTAATTTAGTCATAATATGTTAATCATTTAATTTATTGGGAGTAGCGTTATACTAAGTTGGAATAGGGTCAGTCACCCATATAGTCCTAGAACTACGAGCCACGTAGGTTATAAGTCCCCTTTGTGGGAATCATTTTAGTGATCACGCCAGCATGCCTCTACACCTTTGACCGGGTGTATTGGGTCCTCCTGATGGGGTGTACACATCAGACTCCATATTTAGCTCATGTGATTTTATAAGCGGTTATTAGTAGCTCCCACAGTTCAGTCAGACTTCATTGCATTGACCACATTTCAGTATAATCAGTATTCAACATCAATATGTCTAAATTTGGTCATTGCATTCAGTTAGCTTAGTATTCAGTATTTATATCATGTTTAGATTATACTCTTGCTTTATTGCTTGTTTAGTTATATGATTATTTTGGCTTTACTTTATCCTGCATGCTCGGTACCTTTCAAGTACTGGCGCATACTCTGCGCTACATCTTCTCGTGATATAGGTTCAGGTTCTGAGCATCCAGATCACGCTTAGATCGGTTCCCAATCTCTAATTCAGCAGCATCAGTGGTGAGTCCTCATTCTTCGAGGACAATAGTCATGTTATGTTTTCATTTATTCAGTCTTTTAGTTTTAGGTTTGCTAGACTTAGCATGGGTATGTCCCAACACTTCTAGTCAATTAGAGGTTATTTTCAGAAATAGTTAGATTCAACTTAGTATTTGAGTTTGATGTTGCTTTTGTATTAAACTCTCAGATTTGATATTGCGTTTTAGTATATGGGTATTCCCCATCATATGTGATTTATTTATGATTAGCTTCCGCATCAATTATTATTATTCTTAGTATGCTCATGTCATGCCAGTAAGGTTAGCTTCAGGTCACTTGTGATCCTACGTCCCATGTACGCATCTTTGGTGTAGCTCGGGGCGTGAAAGAAAAAGCCCTAATCTAGGTATGGGGATCAAGGTTTGACCTAGGGTTGATATTATTGATTATGATTTAGGTAATTGGGTCTTGATTGTTGATCCTTGTGTATAAATTGTTGTTTGTAGACCTAGAACAAGTGGAAAGAATCCAGAAAGGGAAGATTCATGTGCCTTAGGGGATTCAAGTTTGGAGCGAGGTAGGTGATGGTTGTGATTCTATGATTGTGTGATATATGTTAGTAAATGCTCATTATAATGTATGTATGTATGCGAATGTTGCATTATTGATCACCCTAATCGTAAATGAGGATAATTGAATAATTGTATGCCATGAATCACCTCTTATTGTATGATTGTGAGAATATATACTGTGATTGTGATTGTGGTTTGTTGGTTGGATCAGTTGCCACGTTCTGGCATAAACAATGGATCGGTTGCCATGTTCCAGTAGAAATATGGGATTAGTTGCCACATTCTGGTATAAACATTGGATCGGTTGCCCCTTTCGGCATAAACATTAGATCGGGTACCATGTACCGGTACGCTAACAGTTTTGGGTGTGGATTCCATGAGAGGACCATTTAATTGGGTTCCATGAGAGTACCATTGAATTGTGTTGTGCATCTACTTGTGATAATTGCATTCATTACTAATGATGATTGATATTGGAAGACTGTATGTTGATCTAAATTGATAACCAATGTGTATTATTGAGAATGTGGGATGCTACATTAATCTTAAAAGGATGATTAATATTGTATATGTTTGGTATATGCATGTTTTATAATGTTGTGGTTACTTGAATGTTTTTCACTTATTGGGATAGCTGTGTGATCCTACCAGTACACTTTGGTTGTGTACTGATACTGCACTTGCTCTTTCTTTGTTGACTACAGAGCATATTGAGGCGGCTATTGATAGACCTCAACTAAGTGACTATTGATCGTGACCGGATTCAAGGGTGAGCTAGTTCTTTCAGACTATCATGGATCTCTCTTGTTTCAGTCCATTCTTTTTGAACTCAGACTATTTGTTTAAGGTGTTTGTTTAGTTTTGGGGTTCTACCCCTTGTTCTTAGACTTGTTGTTAGTAGAGTTTTTGTACAATGACTTTCAGGTTCTAGGGATTGTTCTTCCACATTAGTTTGGTTAGTTGTTTGTTAAAACCTTGAAGTTTATGGAGACTCCATTTTTATTGTCATTTAAGCCTACTTCCGTATCTTTAAATGCCTTAGTTTTCTTAAAAATTGTTAGTTTGGGTTATAGTAATGGTTCTCCCACCAAAGGGTTAGTGTGGATGTCCATCACAATGATTTGGGTTGTGAAAAAGTTGGTATCAGAGCCCTAAGTTCGTTGATCTCCTTGTAACAAAATGAGTCTAGTAGAGTGTTGCGGAACGGTACGATGACGTCCATACTTTTCCTCGAGAGGCTATAGGACTTTAGAAAAAACTCACTTCTTTCTACTACTTCGTGCTATGACTTGAATCCAATTGGTATTTGGGCGATACAAATTGGTATCTTTCCTCCTTCACTTTATGGTCCGAACTAGAGCAACAACAGCGGTAACACCATCACTAGCAAGAGAGGATGTGTATAGATTACCGACAGTTGAATAGGGTCAACATTCAAAACAATTATCCATTGCCTCATATAGATGACCTTTTTGACCAATTGCACGGTGTATCAGTTTTCTCTAAGATTGATTTAAGGTCTGGTTAACATCAGTTAGAGTTTGAGGTTGTTATGAATTTAGTTCAACCAAGTTCTATGATTGAAATTAGCTATTTTTGTGGGGCTCGCTATCTTCTATTATCCTTGTGGTATGAGTTGAGTCCAATTGGTATCGCAATGAAGTTAACTAGATGTCGTAGTCCTGGCTGAAGGGACACAAGCAAGTTAATTGGAACTGATAAGGTTCCAAATAGTATCTGGCCTTAGGGGTCGTATAAGGCATAGATGATCAGTAATGGTCGTCTATGCAATGAACTAATTAAAGAATTTTGACTTGTCTGCAAGTTGTAACTGCTTCAGTGTCGTGAAACTTGTTGTGAAAAGAAAGTCATCACGAGATTAGGTGCAAGGGTCTAGATAAATTACGATATGGTTTGTAAGCAAGAAATATGGGCGTGCGTTGCGTCCAACTGATAACCGTGTTAGAGTTTTGGTGTATCTTGGGGATATGTGTTTGGTAGTGTTGAAACGATGTAAAAAGATTCTAAAGTGCTACTTCGTTTGGTTGATCGGGTGGTAGACAATGATTGTCCTAGCTAAAGGGATTTTCTTAAATACATAGTTATAGCTGGGAAATCTAGGAGAAATATAGAAAAGGGAGGAACCCTAGAAATTGTTGGAAGAGTTCTGTTTCCATCGGAGCCGCTGGGGTGGGATAATCTCGCCAACGCGAGACCGCCAGAGTGGGACAAGGCGACACAAAATCTCAGTCGTGTCTCCCTTGGATTTCCTCTAGTCACAATTATGGACCATGAATCGTACCCGAACTAACCCCTGCGATCTAATTTAGTGTTGAGCAATCGAATATAAGTTATAAGGTGTGTTAAAATTCTAGAGAACTTGGGCATATGAGGAGGAAATCAGTGAGGCCGTGGAGGTTGGGAAAATGGTAATGCAGGTAGAGGACTAGTGCAGCCAGGCGAGGAGGTTGCCCGTTAGGACGACAAGGCTCAGTTATATGCATTTCCGGGGAAGACCGAGTTTGAGGTGTGTGATGCAGTGGTTACTAGTGCTACTCTTGTTTGTGCCCGGATGACTATTGTTTTGTGTGATCTGGGTTCTACTTATTCGTACGTGTTAGTTCAATTGCCTTTGGATTTGATGTGGTTTGTGATATACTTGATGCCCCTATCCATGACCCGTAAAGTCAATTTTGGAAATTTTTGTAAAATTATAATTTTATCCCTCCCGATAGTTATCTCGAGTTATTTATGATCAATCAGTGAAGTTGGTTTGGAAATTTTGAACTATTCGATAACTATAGTTATTTAATTGGCATGCATTATTAAATAATTTCTTTTAATTTAGTTGGTGGTTAATGGGTCAAGTTCATATATATATATATAAGTGATATACCGTGAGTTTACGGTATTTCTAATAAATTTCACTTACAAGTTGTGTGTGTCCAGGGCCTTTTTATATTGGTTTTTATGTGTTTTTATCATGTTTTGCAAGAAAGGTGTTCAGGCGCGAAAGTATAGAGACAACTGAAAGAAATGCAGAAACAGGGCATTCACGGAGGTGATCTACGGACTGTAGGTCCATTCACGGTCCGTAGGTTATGACCGTAGATCAGCAGGCATGGTATTGAGGACAAATCAGGGAAATCTGACCAAGTGTGGAACCACGGTGCCCATTGACGGTCCGTAGATTGATCTACGGACTGTACTGTTGATCCGTAGAGTGATATTGTGAGGGTTCCAATACCTGATATTTGAAGATTCTAAGTATGGAGCTACGGAGGGGATTGACGGACCGTAGATCGATCTGCGGTCCGTACTGCTATTCCGTCGTTTGCTTCAGAGAAGCTGATTTTTTGGAGGTGGAAATATTTTCCAAGTCCTGGCTGACGGAAGGGACTTACGGACCGTAGATCCATCGATGGTCCGTAAGTCAGTCTCGTGGATTGAAGACGCGTACCTGAACAAACTTTCCTTAATTTGTTTCCCTTTTAATTTAGGATTTGTTTTCTATAAATAAGACGTGTAAACCTCATTTTTGGGGGTTAGACACTATTATTCTAGTTTTACTTTGTAACTTTAGAGATTAATTTGCAACTCTAGCAATTATTGATTTTCCAAGTTTGTTTTGAAGATTTTGGCTTTGCAATTCAAGTTAAATTTCTGGGTTTATTATTCTCTTTACGTAAGTTCATGATTTCTTCATCTACAATTATGAATTGTGTTCTTGCCAATATGAGTAACTAAATCCACAACTAGGGTTGTGGGAACCATGAGCGATTAACCAAGTATGAATAGTAAATAAGTAATTCTTGAATAGTGTGTTGCATGTATTGATAATTCTTTCGTTTAGAAGTCTTTTTAACGGTGGCCAACGTTAGAACTCGCCTTGTTGCTACTTGTCGGACCAAGGAGGTAATCAACAAGAAAAGAATTATCAACATAGATTTAGTGTGATACTATCTAATAGGCTAGTGTCGATTGGTGCGAAGTAATAACTAAGCCAAACATCGATTATGATGTCTAATATGAGGTAAAGGTAAGGGTTAGTAAATTATACACACGTAGCCGGACCAAGGTGCGGGGTGAAATTCTCTAGATGTCGGACCAAGGATATAGAGATACCTAACTTATCACTTTGCATGTAATACACTAGAAAAGGATTGTTGTTACTAGGATTACTGCGTTATGAGATTGTGGGGAACACGTATACCCTAGTTATTTCTCTTATCTTGATAACAACCAAAGCTGAGTTCGACTATTGGTTACTTATTAAGTTCTTACTATTTGTTCCACACAAGCACAACATATATATATAAGCTAGTGAGATTTAACATCTATTTATTCCTTGCCTATTATCTTCCATGAGATCATTATTCCACCGGTTTTTTGATGTGCCAATAAACCCAACTATAATGAATGTGGTGATGTTGGTACAATAAGTTTGGAGTTTATTAGTTATTGTTCTTCTTCAACTATGTTCTTATTTTTATTCCTTAAAGTAGGGTAACCGGTTAACCACATTTTAGACGTTGGCAAGCCCGTACTTTTTCATTGGATTAGTTCAGACGGTCTGTGTCATAGAGCCAGACCCAGAGGGTTTTACCGTCGCCAAGCCTAGAAGAATAAAATCTAAGAAGGTTTGTGAAAAAGGTAACAATAATTACTACACAAATAATTTACTATTCCGAAAGTAACCTTTAATGTAGACACTTAAGTTCAAGGATAGTTGTCACGCCCCGAGCCTACACCCCGGACGTGGTTGGCAGTTGAGAACCATTGTTGGCCCCAAGCGAACCCTTGGCCTGGCTTACTACTCAGCGGAAGACTTACTCATGAATAAAGATAATTTAAAACTAAACTGGAATCTCAATAAAACTTAGAATGTACAAAGAAACATTTACTAGCCAAAATGGAAACTCAAGTCTCAAACATTAAGCAATAACAATGTAAAGACAAAGGAACTACTAACTGTCTATCTATGAAGCCTCTAAAACTGATATGGATGTTGGGACAAGATCCCCGATCATCGTAACAACTGAAAAAACTACTAAAACAATGTAAATAGGGATCCTCCGAAAAGCAAGAAGGCTCACCACAAGACTCTGAATGCTCAACTAGATCAACGAAGTGTTGGATGCTGATCCTGGTTACCGTATCTACATCATCATAAGATGCAGGACAACTGGCATCAGTACATTGAATGTACGAGCATGCGAGGGGAATGCTAAAACAAGACATAAGCTTGAAAGGAACTGAAGAACGAACCTGGTCTCAACTCAACTCAACTGAACTGTACTCATTTCAATATAAAAAAATATAACCAAGTGCAATATAAAGAAAAGCCGCTAAAACATGAATATCAACTCTGTGTATTTAGAAATACAAAAGAAATTATGTATGTATCAAAGATACAATATAAATTCTGGAATGTATATAAAAATACAAAATACTGCTATCGGAGTTTCTCTAATCGCCAACCATCACGTAAGAGCTATTGTGATGATACATCATTTTGCCTCAACCTGCCAGGGCCATCCTATACCATACCGATGGTATAGAACCTGACTACTAAGCGAATCCACTAGTTTATGCTAAAAAGCACTAAGGAACCATCTAAAAAGTATGAGTCTTTTCTACCCATGATAGCTATATGGTTTATAGGGGCTGGGAGTTATCTCAACTCTACCCCATAATTGTGCTCAATACTACTCCCAAAATATAATACTAGCTCTCATGTTTAAAAAACATACTTCTTTCTGTGGTTTGAGATAATTGCTCAAAACTTAGCTCAAAGGCTATTTTGGATCAACGTTTCCTTTCTTGCTAAATTTGAAAGCATTTACTCTTTTACTAAAAACTAGCTCAAAAGTTGTTTTGGAAATCAAAGTTTCCTTTATTGATTAAATGTGAAAACATTTTTCTCTTTGGGAATACATAGTCCCGATATGCTCTTTGAAGAAACAAAACTTCAAGTTTTACTCTTTACTCAACTCAACTCAAGTCTTAAATCAAAGTTAAAACGTTTGTGAAAGACTTTTGAAAAAAAAAACTCTATGAAATTCTCTTGACTTGATTCTTAACTTTCCTTGAATTGAATTATGGATTCAAGGCTCATGATCTCATGTTAGCGATGATTTCATGTTTTTTAGACGTACCTTAGAGTATAGAAATAAACTAGGAAACATAGGTAGTTTCAGGGGAACTAATACAGAAAGAAATGGGAAGAAGTAGAAGACCTAGCGTCCCTGGCACTCTAAGTGGTGCGGGGCGCCACACCCAAAAATTCAGAACTGAAGTTGGGGCGCTCTTGCTGGCGTGGTGCCCCAGGAGCAAAACTCCAGAGAACTTTGTGGGGAGCTCTGAGAGGTGCGACACCCCACCCCTTTCCAAGGTGTTTGACGATTTTTCTTGCTCGTTTTTCAACTCTAAACCATCTAAACTCAATTGGGTCTTTCCCCAAACACTTAGATTCGACTAAATAATCAAATTATGCAAGAATCTACTCAGAATGACACCTAATTTCATGAATCAAAATCAAGAACTCCTCAACAACTCCAACAATCAAGAACCCAATAGAAACTTTAAACAAATCCATCAAGAACTCAATTTCTAAATCTTCAAGAATCTAAATTCGCCGAAATAAATCATGGTTGGTGCGTGGGTGAACTAACCGAATGCTAAGTGATCTCACATACCTCATATGGATCACCCCTTGACGAAATCTATAAGAAAATCCTCAAAAACGTTGAACTTTGGCTCTTTCTCCTCTTGCGTTCTTTCTCTAAAACCCTAGGTGAATTCTTTGAGTGCGTAAACTGACAAAATTCAGTTTAGACCCCCAAGTAATTACCAAAAAATGAAATAATTTAATTGGGTATGGAAAAGACTAAAATATCCTTCTAAAATCCGGTTTTAACTTTCCTTATCTAGACAGCCCAACTTCAAATGTGCATATCTCCCTCATACAAACTCAGAATCATGCAAACTCAAGGGAGTGGAAAGATAATTGAAATATATTTCCTACGGTATCTTATAGCACACCTAAATCATTCTGAGCTTGGAGTTATGGTCATTTGAAGTTGACCAAAAACCCATACTTAACATGACTTAGCCAAATTTCAAAATTTATCTTATTTCCAAAAATGGCTTCTTTCTAATTCTAAGTCTTTCTAGTAGTGGGGTGTTACAATAGTGTTCTTCTCTCTTAAATATTCATGTCTACACTATCAACCGTAAAATATTTAGAATATTTAATAAATACTACCACAAACAATAAAATGATAAGTAATGATACTACTTTGATCAAGTCCATTACAAGAATTAAGAATTCTACTGACATGATTAGACCAGAGGAAGCTTTTGAACCCGATTTTAACTAATTAAACAAATTATGGAAGAATGCATTAAAAATAGTGGTATATACAAAGATATTCTTTAACAAAAAGATTAGCCTTTAGAGCTAAGTGGTTTAGTAATATGAGAAGATTAAAATGTAACATAGAGAGTTTGAAATGGTTTGAATGCACATTAAAAGAATGAAACCTTAGGATTCTTAAAGATATCTTGAACTTGGGGCCTTTAGATCTTGAGAAAATGGAGAAATCCCTTTCTTGGAGTTCTTGATCTTTCGATAAATGTGAATAGGGGATTTTGAGAGTTTTATACGTATATTAATGTTATTAAGTTGTAATATGTACTTAGGGAAGTTGATTTAGGGTAAAAGGTCAATAATACCCTTCTAGAAACCAAAGAAAACCAAAAACAGTAAAGGAAATAACCTTTTAATGAATCTTGTCGGTCAACTCGGCGATCAGGAGATCTCCTCGACATAAATACTCACGGATCACCCATTGGGACTCTAGATCGCCCAAATGGACAGAAGCTTAAGGTTTTTGGGACAAATCAACAAGCTAATTCGGCGATTCACCAACCCATTCAGCGGATCACTGATTGAGCCGGTGAGTTCGCCCAATTTCCCAACCAAGGTATGTTCCAGTAAAACAATCATAATTGTTTACTCCAAACACGGAACAAGGCAAACTTGGTGGCGTTGGAAAGAAGACTTATATATCTTTAATTTGGAAGGTTGTAAGCCACCTAATTCATTATATGTTGAGATATATGAGTTATTGAATTTTACCTTTATATAAACTCATGCAAGAACTTAGCCAATAGGAATGTTTTGAACTTGGCTTGGTGTTTGATGTCCCTCATGACCCTAGATCACTTTAGATACTCCTAATACAACTTGTAAGGATGTTATATCATATGAGAAAGTATAAAATAACTCGGTTCAAACTCATATACTTACATTGAATGATTCAAATTTTAAGAGTAGAGTTGCGAGGCTTTGCAAAATAATTCAGGTCTTAGATTAGAAATTTTTGGGGTGTTACATATACATAGGCCAGAGGTAGAGAAAAAGGGGTAGGAAAAATGTGGGACAGTTCAGAATATTTTGGAGAGAGAAACACTTCCTATAGAGTTAAGAACAATTTTAGTTTTTGGGGTTTTAAATTTTTTATATTGAATTTGATAAATTGAAGTTGAATTGAAAGTGGGTTTGCTGGTAATTTCTCAAATTAATGTTACCGACAATTGATTTCATGCAAAATATAAATTGTTTACACTTTGTGATGTGTGCCTAAATCCCCAATCTCTTTGGTGTGATTATGGGGTTGGATGTTGATTTAACTTAGTGGATGTGTTGAATTACTCTATTTTATATCTTTTAATCGTGGATTTGCACTGTTACCGTGTGCATAAATCATGAATTAAGGTGGCCAACTTGATTTTATCTTCGATTTCATATTGGTGCTAGAAAACGACCAATATGAGTAGGTAACTAGTTTGATGCTTTATATATAGTTACGATTAATTGTAAATCCAAGGTAGTGGTTTGAATTGAAAACCACGTGAATGAGGCCGAAAGAAGATTTCATGAACAAGTGTTATGAGACCAAAAGAACATTAACACTATTAAAGATGACCGAACCTATCCATGATTTTTTAGTTTTTTTGAGCAATTCAATACTACCCCTAGTGATATCGATGTTCAATTTCCCACACCCCTAGAGTTTACTAAATTTGTGAACCATAGCTTTCTTAGAGATTGTTACAATTGTGATCCTGAATTCGTGTTGTTAAATTTGGTGGAATCATCAACCTATTTGCACTCTTTACTACATTGAGATTAGTTGTGATTTAAGTCCCTAATGGAATCCTTAACCTCACACCATTCCTTGTTGTATTCAACCCCGACTCTTAGTTGTGTATTTTATATGACGATAAATGTCTACTCATTGATTAGTTTTGAGGAGTAGTTTGAGCATTTGAAAAAATGGCGCCAACGCTGGGGAATGGTAGCTAGGAATTAAATTTGAGAAGTAATTTGCATACTAATTTGTTTTGTTGGTGAAAAAATGTACACTTGGACCTCTTGTTGTGTTCTTTTTGAAGGTGAAACAATGAATACATATTGTGGTGACGACTCTAGTCACCATGGATACGATAATGAAATTACAAAGAAAAAAGCACTGGTTTCTCGTATCACCAATGAAGTTGGAGCAATTTTGTTACCACCAGTACATAAGGATATCACATTTGACGTAATAAAGTCCATGTTGTAGCTTATTAAATTGGGAGGATTATTTTGGGGTTTTGAACATGAAGACCCTAATGATCACCTCCACATGTTTTTGAATGTGTGCAACCCTTTTTTGGCTGATGTTATTTCAAAAGAGTCAATGCGGTTGAAGTTATTCCCTTTTTTTTAATGGGGGAATCGACTAGGTGGTTGATTGAGTTGAAGAGAAAGTGTATTACCTCATGGGAAGAATTGATTGAAGCTTTCCTTGAAAGGTTCCTTCCTCCGTATAAAGTAATGAAATTAAGGAAAGAGATTCTGAATTATGAAATGTTGAATAGAGAACCCATACAAAAAGCGAGGTTACGTTTTAAAAGGGTGTTGTTATTATGCCGAAAACATGGTTTTCATAATGAGCTATTGTTACTATACTTTTATCAAAGTCTTGATGTTGTAAATAAAAGATTGGTTGATCATTTTCTTCGGGCGGCATAGTTAAGCAACCATTCGTAGAAGCATCAAAGTTGCTTGAAGAGATGACAAAAATTAACCATGCTTGGTACACAAGCGAAGATTATGTGTCACTTCCTCACTTGAATGCTTAAGGAACAAGAAGGGAATAACTAAGAGTGTGTTAAAAGCATTGCTAAATTGACTTCTCAACTTGAAATATTGTCCAAGGGTGTTATTGGAGGTGGGGAAAATTTAGTGAATGTGATGTCCCAGAGAATGTATGGTGATGGGGAACACATGAGATGTGAAAAATCAGACAGTTTGTGGCTAAGCTATCCATGACTTGCCGAAAATAAACGTTGGACCAAAATTATTGATGAAAGTTGGTATTTGAGGGAATGTGAAGATGCTAAATATGTACCGACTTTCAATCTACATTATATGATGAATACTCCAAGCAATGATTTGTTGACTAAAATTCTCGACAAAATGGAGGGCTCTGATATGATTTTGCATGAAACGACAAGTGACGTTTCAGCTTTGTCCACCACTGTAATATCACATTCACCCTCCATTAAGTTTCTTGAAGAAAAGATGGGGCAACTGACTGCTTTTGTGTATGCTAATCCCTATGAGAATTCAATAACTCATATAAATGAAAATAATAATTCTGCTATCCATGTGTTGGTCATAGTTATTAGAAGTGAGAAGACTTTCAAAGAAATAACAAGGCCCAATAATGTAGATGCTCAAGGGGGTATTTTCCAATGATGAATCACCTAAGGGAATGGGTAAGACATGAACAAAAGAGGTTGAAGGTAATCGGAAGTAAGATGTGAAGGAAAGTGGTGTTGACACCTCATCCACATTCCCTCAAATCAAGATAAAGCCTCATTTTCCTCAAAGATTAAGGGAAAAAAATGACAATGCAAAATTTCAAAAATTCGTGGAGATAGTGAAAGATTTGAAAGTAAATATCCCATTGGTAGATTCCTTGACCAAAATGTCGGGTTATGCCAAATATATGAAAGAATTGGTGACAAAGAAGAGGGTTATAGATTGTGAATCAATTGAAATACCGCAAACATCTGATGTGGTGATGACAAAGAATACAATCCTCAAGAATGATGATCTACGAGCTTTTTCTATTCCATACACTATTGGTGCATGCACTTTTGTAAAAGCCTTGTGCGATCTTTGTGCAAGTATAAATTTGATGTCGCTGATGATATTTTATAAGATTGGACTTGATGAACCAAAACCGTGAAATATGAGGCTCTTAATGAATGATCATTGGCGTGGTCGATGATGTTTTGGTGAAGGTTGACAAACTTGAGTTTCCCACTGATTTTGAAGTGCTTTATTGTGATATTGATATTGATATGCCGGTTATTCGTGGTAGGCCATTTTTGGTCGCGGTCAAAGCTTTGGTTTGTATGGAAGGTGGTGAGTTGAAATTTTCAGTTAATGACGAAGTAGTGAGCTTCAATATTCATAGATCGATGAAGTATCCAAGTGATATGCACGTTGTATCACATTTGGATCAGATTGATGAAGCTATGGCAAGTACTGGGATGTAGCATTGGCACGACCGAAAGTATACCCTAGGCGTAACATGACGTATAGGATCCCGAGAGGCCTCACATAAACCCTTTAGCATGCATCATACAAGATAATAGAAATAAAGACTTTAAAAGATAGCATTCTAAACATCTTATGTGTTTAACAAAGCGAAAGTGTACATGAGTCTCAAAAGTCATCTAAAACGTCACAAAGAAAGTGATCAGGACATAACTCATACATCGCATACCAAGTATTAAACTAAAATACAAGAAAGCAATAAAAGAGTCTTGGTCCTCGGAATATGATGACTCACCCATCTTCAAAGTCTATGAAGGATCAACTAGCCACGAGTATGGGAGGTAGGAGCATCGGACCCTACATTAGTGAAAAAATGTAGGCACAAGTATGCATTAATACATTGAATGCTCCAAGTATGAGGTAATATGCATAAACATTGGCATGATAATATGAATGACTTAAAACGTGTAGGCATGATCATAATAAAAAAATTAAATGATTTTAGAAAAGAAGTGGCATAAAAATCATAAAATATAGTCAGAAATCCATTATCATAAAGGACATAAGAAAATCTTGAAGAAAACATAAATAGTTTGTGGGATCTTCGCTTTAACCGACAATAAGACCATGAGAGCTATACAATGGAATCTAGTATATCCCTCATACTGAATGAAGGGGAAACTACTTTCCAAGATAGAATCCTTATATATCATCATTTGCTAAAGTGGATCCACTAGCTAGGTCATTTATGACAATCCTATGGGGGTACGAGTTAGGGAATCGAGGTGGCCAATAGAGACTGCCCCTATTTGAGCTTCCACCTCAAAGCCCTCTCGGTGCTAACTCTAATCCCAACAGATTAGATAAAAAAAAATATCGCTTTAACATAGGAAATGCAATGATCAATACAAATCCACACTTTTGAGAGATCAAAACATAGAATAACTCCTTAAACATAATTCAACATAGATGAGAAAATCTTTCACCCATGTGAATTCATTTGTGAGAAATACCTTTCACAATCATGATCATCATAATAAGTGAGAAATCCTTTCACAATAGCATTGATACTTTCCTTTCAAAACATCCCCAAATAATTTATATTCATTTCATAAAAACATGCATATATTTATAATGTCATAATTCATAGATTTATTTGTTTATCATAGGATCAAATTTAAAAAATATATTTTGAGCATGGGTCAATGCAATTCAAACTAAATATCATGGATAACATCGATTCATACAGTCACGATCCAAGCCTAGGGCCTAGACGTGACATGGCGAATGAGGAACCGAAGAAACCCCAAACAAGCCTCTCAAACTTGTCATCACACTTCATCGGTCGCGGAAGTACATTCAACATTAATTAACGGGAAATAGGGACTAAGGGCAAACCATTTCAAAATGACATCATAGAACAAGAGTCAAGCTCATTTACAAAATACTTGTCCAACGCACACCTCTACATACATAGATAGGACGGGGCCATGACATACTACCGGTTCCCCTCATAGTCAAAATACAATTGCAAGCTAAAGTCTCAAAAGATAGGAGTAGGAAACATAACATAGCCCTCGAATCATTGAGGACTCACCAACAACTCGGATAAGCACCGTACTAGCCACGTGAATGGAGAGAAGGATCAAGAGTAGCTCCGGTCCCTACATGGTGACATCATGTAGGCAAAATATGCGTTAGTACTTGGAATGTACTAAGTATGCGGGGTGCAACACAACAATAGACAAGGACACAATCGAAATACAAGAAATAGTTTCATAGGCATTATGAATAACAATATGAGGATGCATGATCAAAGTGAAGTCAAAACATGTTTAAGTAAATCTATACTAATAGTAGATATCATATGTGTATGCATGATCCAACTAATATATAACCCCAACTTAGGATGGGGGATGTCGTTCACACCCGGACACCCTGGTGGCAAGGTATAAACCCCTCACATGGTTGATGTTGGTCACATCCCAAGCATCCTAGGTGGTGAGATATAAACCTCTCACATGGTTGATGTTGGTCACACCCCAAGCATCCTAGGTGGTGAGATATAAACCTCTTACATGGTTGTCCGGTTCTTTTCCCCAGGACCGGGCATGGTCATGCAACACTTTATATAGGAAATTCCCATTAGGCTCTAATGCAATCTCACGTATGGAATGAACATATACACAAGCTTAGTTTGTCATCAACACATCTCTGGATTTCCATACATCTCATAACTCAAGCTTTAAAGCATCGATTCATCAATTCTCCATAGTTGGACATTTTGTCAAACACCTTGAAGGCATGTAATGGAATCAAAGAGCATGGAAAATAGGGTAGTAATTATGCAGCCAAACCAATGAACAACCTACAACAACACCTTTTTAACACCCACAATACCACATGAAAATCTCCACATCCATTCCAAATTTAGGTTCAAGTTCTAGAGTCACAACATGCTCAAAACAATCACTTTTCATGTTTAAAATTCAATGTGCAGGAAATTATTACAAAGAACAAGACTAATTTATGAATCTTAACTTAAACCATGAATTAGTGAGTAGAATAGAGTCTAGGCACTATGGGTGGAAGGACCCATGAGTTCAACACCACATACCTTGAGTTTTTATGAAGGTCTTGAGAGTGTCTTCAATGGAAGCTTGGAATTTGGAGCAAGAGTCTCTTCAATCTTGAGGAAGGTTTTGGATTAGGGTTCTTGAGAGAACTTGAGAGAAAATGTGTCTAAGTATGGGAGAGGTGTTTTGGGAAATGTTTTAGAGATGGGAATTGAACTAATGGTATATAGGAAATAACATATGCCCTTAGGAAAAATGGTCCAACACTTAGAAAAAAAAATGAGGCGGGTGAACAGTAAAAACGCTCACTGGAAATTGTCTTTCCTGCCGGACAGATTTTACGAAAATGGGCATAACTTCTTCGTCCGTACTCCGAATGAGGTGAAACGAAGTGCGTTAGGTAGCTAACTCAAAGGGCTTTCCATGCATATGTTATTGGCCACCCAATAATTTGTGTGCTAGGAGATATAACCCTCCAAAGTAGACCCTCGAAAAAGGCTTCACTTGGAAATTTCGGATTTTGATACGGTTTCTCTAAAATTTGGGTTAGACCCATTTCCCACTCAATTTGACCCCCTAAACAAGAATATGAAGTCGGATTTTCGAAAAACGAAACGGTTTTTTTTTATATATAGCTAAACAAGTTTCCGGTAACTTCCGAAGCACATTTTTAAGAACTTTTTGGGTCATTTCAATATCTCCCCCTTGGGAACATTCGTCCCCGAATGTGGAAGAGACGTACAAGGCAAGACTTAGTAAGAACATATCAGCCCCAACATGAATGCAAAATTTTATTTAAACATCACTTCAAGATTTCAAAACTTAGTGTAAAGCATCCATAACTCATCAATTTAAACATATATGCACATTAATGATTCAGGGGCTGAAATGTAAGACTCAATGGAGTACAAAGGACTTGATTTAATACCTTAGGCTTGAGTGGAGTTGAATAGATAAGGATAACGTCTTTGCATGTCCGCTTCGGCCTCCCAAGTAGCACTCTCCACTTGTTGATTTCTCCAAAGCACCTTAACGGACGCCACTTCTTTGTTCCTCAACCTTTTAACTTGTCTATCTAAGATCTGAACCGGGACTTCTTCATACGTCAAATTATCTTCTACAACACCCACAACCTCAAGAGGTACAATAGCGTTAGGATCACCAACACATTTCCTCAACATCGATACATGGAATACCAGATGAACTAATTCCATCTCCTTGGGCAACCCCAACTCATAGGCTACTTTACCAACCCTTCTTATTATCTCATAAGGACCGACAAACCTAGGACTTAATTTCCCCTTCTTACAAAAACAAACCACACCTTTCATTGGAGAAACTTTCAAATAAACCCAATCACCCACTTTGAATTAAAGATCCCGTCTCCTCACATCGGCATAAGACTTTTGACGACTTTGGGCTGTTTTCAACCTCTCCCTAATCATCCTTACCTTCTCAAGAGCATCCATGACCAGATCCGGACCCAACAAGGCCACCTCTTCAACTTCAAACCACCCAACCGGTGACCTACACCGTCTACCATAAAGTGCCTCAAAAAGAGCCATACCGATACTAGAATGATAACTATTGTTGTATGCAAATTCAATCAAAGGAAGATGATCATCCCAACTACCTTTCAACTCCAATACACAAGCTCTAAGCATATCCTCCAAGGTTTGAATTGTTCTTTCGGCTTGGCCATCCGTTTGAGGGTGGAAGGCCGTGGTAAGCTTTACCTTTGTACCAAGACCCCTTTGGAATGACTTCCAAAAGTGAGAAGTGAATTGGGCACCACGATCCGAGATGATAGACAAAGGAACCCCATGCAACCTTACCAATTCATGAATGTACAACATGGCATACTCTTCAGCCCCGTAAGTAGTTTTAACCGGTAGGAAATGAGCCGACTTTGTCATCCGATCAACCACCACCCAAACCGAATCAAAGCCTCTTCTAGCCTTGGGTAAGCCCACTACAAAATCCATGTTGATTTCTTCCCACTTCCAAGTAGGTATGTCAATGTCTTGAGTTAGGCCACCCGGCCTTTGATGTTCGGCCTTGACTTGTTGACAACTATGGCAACCCGAAACAAATTTTGCGATGACCTTCTTCATACCGCCCCACCAATACACATCCCTCAAGTCTCTATACATCTTTGTTGACCCCAGATAAATAGAATAAGAAGAATTATGAGCCTCATCAAGGATTCTTTCCCTCACACCATCCACACAAGGAACACATAATCTACCTTGGTACCTAAGGGCACCATCTCCCCCTTGGGAGAAAACCTCCACCTTACCACTACTCACCGAAGCCTTTAATTCTACCAAAGAAGGATCAAGATCTTGCTTGACTATCACCTCATCAACCAAGGAAGACCTTGAACCATCAACAACAACTACTCCTCCACTATCCACCCCTTCTAACCAAACTCCCAATTTGGCCAACCGATGGACCTCCTTAGCCAACTCTTTACTACCTTCCTCCACATGAGCCAAGCTACCCATGGACACTCTACTCAATGCATCCGCCACCACATTAGCTTTCCCCGGATGATAGTGAACACTCATATCATAATCCTTAAGGAATTCTAACCACCTCCTTTGTCTCAAGTTAAGAACTTTTTGCGTGAACACATATTGGAGATTCTTATGGTCGGTGAAGATATCAACATGCACCCCATACAAATAATGACGCCAAATCTTTAAAGCAAAAACCACGACGGCCAATTCAAGATCATGCGTTGGGTAATTTTTTTCATGAACCTTAAGTTGCCTAGAAGCATAGGCTATAACCTTACCACTTTGCATCAACACACAACCCAAACCAATACGGGAAGCATCACAATAAACAACAAAACCTTCTAACCCATCCGGAAGTGACAAAATAGGAGCGGACACAAGCCTTTCTTTCAAAGTTTGGAAGCTTTCCTCACACTCATCCGACCACACAAATTTAGCCTTCTTTTGAGTCAACTTAGTCATAGGAGAAGCAAGAGAAGAAAACCCTTCCACAAATCTCTTATAATAACCCGCTAAACCCAAGAAACTCCTTATATCTGACGGGGTCAAAGGTCTAGGCCAACTCCTAATAACATCGGTCTTCTTAGGATCCACATTAATACCATTCCCCGACACCACATGGCCTAGGAAAGCAACTTCCTTCAACCAAAACTCACATTTTTCATATTTAGCGTACAACTTCTCTTCCCTCAATCTTTGGAGTACAACCCTCAAGTGACCCTTGTGCTCTTCCTCACCCCGAGAATAGATCAAGATGTCATCTATAAACACCACCACAAAAGAATCAAGGTAGGGTTTGAAAACCCTATTCATCAAATCCATAAAGAGAGCCGGAGCATTAGTCAACCCGAAAGACATCACCACAAACTCATAGTGCCCATACCTAGTACGAAAGGTCGTCTTGAAAATATCACACTCCCTCACCTTCACTTGATGATACCCTGACCGAAGATCAATCTTAGAGAAGTGACTAGCCCCATGCAATTGGTCAAATAAATTGTCAATCCTTGGAAGAGGGTACCTATTCTTGACGGTGACCCTATTAAGTTGTCGATAATCAATACACATTCTAAGAGACCCATCTTTCTTCTTCACAAACAAAACCGGAGCACCCCAGGGAGAGTGACTAGGTCTAATAAACCCATTCTCTAACGAATCTTTTAATTGCTCTTTCAACTCTTTCAACTCTTTCAACTCTTTCAACTCCGCCTGGGCCATACGGTAAGGGGGGATAGAAATAGGTTGAGTATCGGGAAGGAGGTCTATACCAAGATCTATCTCCCTTTCGGGAGGGACACCGGGAAGGTCTTCTGGGAAGACATCTAGAAACTCATTAACAACCGGAATAGACTCAATAGGAGGGACTTTAGACTCCACATCATTGACTCTCACAATATGGTACACGCACCCTTTGGAAATCAACCTATGGGATTTAATGCAAGAAATGAATTTCCCCTTCACCACAACATCCCGGCTCTCCCACTCAATCACAATATGGTACAAGCACCCTTTGGAAATCAACCTATGGGCTTTAATGCAAGAAATGCATTTCCCCTTCACCACAACATCCCGGCTCTCCCACTCAAGGACGGGTTCATTAGGAAATCGGATCTTGACTTTACGAGTCCTACAATCAATAGAAGCATAATATGCATGCAACCAATCCATCCCAAGAATAACATCAAAATCCACCATGTTCAACTCAACAAGATCGCAAGGCAACAACTTATTCAATATGCAAACCGGACAATTTCTATACACTTTTCTAGCAACAATAGAGACACCAATGGGAGTAGATACTTCATATGACTCATGCAACAATTCCGACTCGACATGAAATTTTCTAGCAACTAAGGGGGTAACAAAGGAAAGGGTGGCACCCGGATCAATCAAAGTATAAACATCAAGATCAAAGATTTGCAACATACCGGTCACCACATCCGGGGTCTCATTAACACCTTGTCTACCATGCAAAGCATAAAATCGATTGTCCCTTGGGGCACCACTTTGAGAAGCACCTCTACCCAAAGGAGTAGTGTTAGCACTTCAGACCTTGTTGCGGATCTTGGGACACTCAAACCTCTTATGACCCACTTCTCCACATTCAAAGCAAGCACCCGAACCCTTCATGCAAGGACCACCATGCTTCCTCCCACACTTAGGGCATACATCTATAGAACCCACTTCACCTCCCCCTTGAGGTCTAGGAACATTGATAGCAAATCCCCGGTTGACATGAGGGTTTCCTCGGCCTTGATGAAATCTAGCACCCTTAGGGAACCTATTCTCCAATCGGGCCCTCTTGGCCTCGTGCCCCCTTTTCTTCCTCAATTTCTCCTCCTCCATTTGCTCAGCATAAGTCATCAACCGAGACAAATCCATATCTCCAATGAGCATAGCAGACCGACACTCCTCACTAACCAAGTCGGATACACCCATCACAAATTTGTTCATCCTCGACCTAGAGTCGGCCACCAAGTGAGGTGCATACTTGGAGAGTTGGACAAATTTGAGGGCATACTCCCTCACACTCATAGCTCATTGCTTCAAGTTCTTGAACTCCACTAAATTTGCCTCCCTAAGCTCAAGAAGGAAGAACCTATTAAGGAAAGCAAGTTTAAACTCCTCCCACAACACCACATAGCCATTACCTTTCTCACCCTTCCATTGATCAAACCAAATTTGAGCAACCCCCTTGAGTTGGTAGGCCGCCAATTCCGCCTTTTCAGAAGCACCAACATCCATAATGGTCAAGATTTTGCATACCTCATCGATGAACTCTTGCAGGTCCTCATCCACCTTTGAACCATGGAAGACCGGAGGGTTCATCCTCATGAAATCTCTCACCCTTTCCCCCGGGGTGGTAGTTCGAGGAGCTTGGGCTCCTTGTTGCTCTTGGTTAGCTACCATTTGTGCAAGCATGGTGAGTGCATCACAGAACTCACCATTGGTGGGTGGCTCTTCCAGTGATCGGGCCCGTCTTCCCCTCATGTTTGGCATGATGATCTAGCAATCCAAAGAACAAGCGTTAGGGAGGAATCACCTTATCGTACTCTAAGCACGACATAGAACATGAAGAAGGGAAACCTTTCCTAAAACGTTTTGTAGCCTCCCATTCATAGTCGTGGCGCGCTTCACAACCATGATTAGGACTCTACTCAACGCGGTGTGTTGGACTCCGAGGATTTAACAACCTAGTGCTCTGATACCAAGCTTGTCACGACCCAAGCTTAGGGCCTAGACGTGACATGGCGAATGAGGAACCCCAAACAAGCCTCTCAAACTTGTCATCACACTTCATCGGTCGCGGAAGTACTTTCAACATTAATTAATGGGAAATAGGGACTAAGGGTAAACCATTTCAAAATGACATCATAGAACAAGAGTCAAGCTCATTTACAAAATACTTGTCCATCGCACACCTCTATATACATAGATAGGACGGGGCCATGACATACTACCGGCTCCCCTCATAGTCAAAATACAATTGCAAGCTAAAGTCTCAAAACATAGGAGTAGGAAACATAACATAGCCCTCGAATCATTGAGGACTCACCAACAACTCGGATAAGCACCGTACTAGCCACGTGAATGGAGAGAAGGATCAAGAGTAGCTTCGGTCCCTACATGGTGACATCATGTAGGCAAAATATGCGTTAGTACTTGGAATGTACTAAGTATGTGGGGTGCAACACAACAATAGACAAGGACACAATCGAAATACAAGAAATAGTTTCATAGGCATTATGAATAACAATATGAGGATGCATGATCAAAGTGAAGTCAAAACATGTTTAAGTAAATCTATACTAATAGTAGATATCATATGTGTATGCATGATCCAACCAATCTATAAACCCAACTTAGGATGGGGGATGTCGTTCACACCCGGACACCCTGGTGGCAAGGTATAAACCCCTTACATGGTTGATGTTGGTCACACTCCAAGCATCCTAGGTGGTGAGATATAAACCTCTCACATGGTTGATGTGGGTCACACCCCAAGCATCCTAGGTGGTGAGATATAAACCTCTCATATGGTTGTCCGGTTCTTTTCCCCCGGACCGGGCATGGTCGTGCAACACTTTATATAGGAAATTCCCATTAGGCTCTAATGTAATCTCACGTATGGAATGAACATAAACACTAGCTTAGTTTGTCATCAACACATTTCTGGATTTCCATACATCTCATAACTCAAGCTTTAAAGTATCGATTCATCAATTCTCCATAGTTGGACATTTTGTCAAACACCTTGAAGGCATGTAATGGAATCAAAGAGCATGGAAAATAGGGTAGTAATTGTGTAGCCAATGTCAAGCTTCAATGGATTTTTAGAATAAGAAGCTAAACCCGATAGAGCATCCATAACTTCTTCATAATCCTGAATTTCTTCCTCATCATAATTTGAAAGGATGCCAGCTAAGGGATCATGCATATAAATAATTTCCCTCACAGTAGCCACTACTTCGTCAATCACATCGATGGTTAAGACCACATGAATGTTACTAGGTTGCTTCATTGATTTGCACACATTGAAAGTAACATCCTCATCATTTACCTAAAATTTTAACTCACCACTTTCAACATCCACAAGGGCACTTCCGATAGCCAAGAACGGTCTACCTAAAATATAGGTACCTCGGCATCAATCTCGTAGTCCAAAATAACAAAGTATGGTCGGAAATATGAACCTATCCACTTTCACCAAAATATCATAAAGTATGCTAATGGGATGCTTAATAGATCGATCGGCCATGAGAACACACATTTTTGTAGACTTAGGTTCACCTAAGCCAAGTTGTTTGAAAATGGAGTACGACATCAACCATTTTAAAATCCATACTCCTCTTCTTGTTGACCAATTCTTTCATGAACTTTGCATAGCCCGACAGTTCCAACAATGCTTCCACTAAAGGAAGATTTATAGATAGAGTCTTGAAAATAAATTGAAATTTTTGAAACTTTGAATCTTCATCCCTCTTTTTTAGTCTTTTAGGGAATGGTGGGTTGACTTTGGACAACAGTTTTGTAGGTTTCGACGAAGAACCAGCCCTATCATTTGATGTTTGCAATTCCCTAGTGAAGAGTTGTTTTGAAATTTTATCAACCTCTTTGAGTGTGTCATTTTTCGGTTCTTGGCCATACCCCTCTACATCAATGGTATCGTTCCCTTCTTTACTGGTGTTTGCCCCACTTTCATGTGACCACCCACTTCTTTTCCACTCCTAGTCAACACCTCCAAGCATTTGTTACGATTAATCTTTGAATTAACCATCATATCATTGGCAAAACTCTCTTGCAGTTTAGATTCTAATTGGGCTGAAAGTTGGCTCATCTGAAATTCAAGTTGCTTGATGGAATCCTAACAAGAGTTTACCTTCTTATTCAAAGATGAGAAATCCGCCTTTATTTCATTAAGCACTTCGTCAGATCCTTCTACCTTATTTAGAATACGAGACAACAAATCATCTACACGAAAGCTCCTAGAACTGTCCATAGATCTTGGACTATCACATATGTGCACATAACACACATTTTCGTCATCTTCTCTCTTCCAAAATTTATTTTAGTCAGACCAATCTCAATTGTAACCTCTCCATCCATCGTCACTAAATATGTTCCAACCTTGATTCCCGCCAGGTCTTAAAGAGTTGCGACGAGAACCCTCCTCTAGTCTTTACACTTGTTGTACCTCTTTTTTTCAAATCTCACTTCAGCTGGATGCATAGCTTCATAACCACTCCCCATGAAATGTTTTTTCAATAGGTCCATTTAGGTCATCATTTTGGTCATGTTTGCATCTCTCTTTTGGTTTTTTTCCAATTATTCCTTTGTCATCCCAATATTCAACAGAGAAACCTAATCTTCTCTAGTGTACCAAGCGCAATTGATTTTCGTCATCTCATCAAGAAAGGTAGATGATATGTCAAATTGTTGTTGTATGATTCCTCCTCAAATGAGTTGGCCTGCCATAGATTTGTTGACCATTTTGAGGCTTTCATAAAAATATTGCAACAACACATTGTCCGGCAACCCGTGAGTTGGACATTGAAGCAACAACTTTTGGAATCTCAGCCATGCCTCATAGATATGTTCGCCATTCACTCTCTTCAAGATCTTAATATTATCTCTCAACTTAACCATCTTCAAAGGAGGGAAAAGCCTTACATAAAATGCATCAGTGAGCTCCTCCTCCGAAGTGATTGATTCCTTTGGTACATCGGCCAACCACTTTCTTGCTTCCCCCATTAGTGGAAAGGGAAACAAACGAAGTCGGACTAACTCCTAAGTGATGTTCTTGATAGAGAATAGACCACACACACCAACAAAGTTTCGGATGTGGTAATGAGGGTCACCATGAGCAAGTCCTTCGAAGAGACCTTTCATTTGCAACAGCTGCAACATAGTGTTGGTCACATGAAACATTGCATTGCCCACAGTCGGAGGCAATTGAATAGCACCCACACGTCCCAACTGATCTTCATTGACATCATGCAATTTTCCGATGTCATCGTCGTTCCCAAGTATGCTGGCATTGCTCCCATTGACACTCATCTCTTCACCTGTTTAGAGCATCCAACAAAGAACACAAATAAGATAACCCAACTATAACAAAATTAGTTCATGACTAAACTTCAACAAAAGAATTCTAAACACCACTCTCCAGAAGCGGCGCCATTTTTTATATCACTCAACTACATTTCATCTGATTCTAAGTGTAGGCGGTCACTAACAAGTATAAACTCAACTAAGAGTTAAGGTCGATCCCACAGGGAGTGCTACAATTAAGAACTCTATTAAGAAGAAAAATGGTGTTCTAATCATTTTTAGAGGTAGAAATTTCACAACATTAAAGTAAATTACAAGGTTTTGACAATTAATGTAAAATGAGGGATTCAAGTAACTAATTTACGACTACTAAAACTTGAAGTAAGCAAATAGAGAAGGTTTCTTGGGAGTGTGATAAATTGAATGCTAATTTCATGTAATGGGTGATTACTAGTTACTCAATGTTGTTTAATCTAAGTGGGTAGGCTAAGTTTTGGGTGCAATAGCCATTTTTCTATCTACTATTGCGAATCAAGTTAGTTCTTTCAAACCTCAACAAGAACAACACAATTTAACAACTCATTATATTAATCAGTCCAATTTTTCAAGCTAGATTTGTAAGATTACATTCAAACCAACTTTCTCAAGCTAGATACGTAACAACACAATCGATACAATCATCAAATAACAACTCCACTCTAACACTTCTTTCTCAAGCAAGAATAGAGTATTAAGCTAGAATTTTATTTGCAACTACAATTCCTCAATTAAAACACAAACTATGAATTGAACCCACTTCAAAACAACAATAAAATCAGTAACTCGCAAGACCCATTAGCTAATTAATGCATTCAACTATATAATCACACTCCAAAGAATGGGGGTTTTAGCCAAACAAAGTAAAAATTAAGAAATTGTTACCAACAAAGTTTTCCGTTAGATTGGGTAACGATCCACAAGTCTCCAAATACACAAAATAAAGCTAAAAATCTCAGAATCTCTAAATCCTTGCTCAAAAATGTAAAAATAATGTTCTAGAATGTAAAAGATCAAAAACCCAGAAGTGAAAATGTGGGGACTTTTCAAAATTGCATTTATATGTTCTCAAAATTTCAGCATGGAGTCAGCACAGCGAAGTAAGTCAGGCTCGCCGACCTGATTAACGATGCACCGAGTGGCTTTGGTGAACACCATCTTTGCTTCTCTTCAACTTTTTCAGATTTTTTGCTTCTTTGTGCCTCATAATGTCCTTTCCTTACTCTTTTGCCTTTATTGCTGCATATTAACATTTTAACATCAGTTATGAGCATAAAACAGGCATTGAGAACACTAAATCCCTGATTATTAAGCCCTTAATGAATCGAAATCACCTACGCATCAATAACGGTACGGCATTCCTTAACCAACATTTCAGACAATCATGAAACAAATTTGCTCATATTTGCCCTAGGAACGAAAACCATAGTGGGAGCATATATAGACAATTGTGTGAACTTCAAGGCATACTCATTCACACTCATATTTCCTTGACGAAGGTTAATGAATTCAAGTATCTTTGATTCCCTCATCTCAAGGGGAAAGAACCTATCAAGGAAAGCAACCTTAAAATTTCCTAATCAAGAGGACCCACATCAACCGCCCTATCTTCCTTCCATTGATTGAACAAAACTTGAGAAACACCCTTAAGTTGATAAGTGGCAAATTCCACCTTTTCCATTGGCTTCACTCCCAGGACCATCAGAACCTTGTATACCTCATCAATGAACTCTTAAGGATCTTCTTCAACCTTGGAACAATGAAACTCTAAGGGATTCAATCTAGTGAAATCCCTCTCTCTAGTTAACGGTACCCACATTTGGGTTCACGGGGACCACAAACGCCGTATGGCTTGAGCCAACACTTGAAAAACAGCTTGAAACTCTACATTAGTCACTTGTTCGTCCAAAGGGTCGGCTGAAACTTGAGGAGCTTCTTGATCCACATTCTCATTCACATTTTTTCTAATGTATGCTCTTCAAGGGGCCATATCCTGAAAGTATTAGATAAGGATTAGGATAGAGACATATAGAGTTAAACTCTATCGCACGAATATAGAGTGATGAAAGAAGTTGAATTTCCAAAACATCGTATAGCTTCCTATTCATTAATGTAGCACGTTTCACACTCATGAACATGACTCTACTCGATGCGGCTTATGAGACATCCTAAAACCTCGGTAAACCTTGTGTTGTGAATACTATGTTTGTCACAACCCAAAGTATACCCTAGGTGTAACATGACGTATAGGACCCCGGGAGACCCTACACAAGCTACTTAGCATACATTATACTAGATAATAAAAATAAAGAATTCAAAATCATAGTCTTACATCATAAAAGAGTTTCGACAAAGCGGAATTCTAACATAAGTCTCAATAAGTCATCTATTACATCACAAGGATAGTGATTGGGACTTAAATCATGCATCACATACAAGTCCTATAAACAATAGAAACACATGAACAAGTAAATGTATCTCCGTTCGGAACATGAGGACTCACAAAACTTTTGAATCCGGAAGAAATCAACTAGTCACGAGAGTGAAAGGTAAGACCAACAGACCTTACATAATGAGACAATATAGGCATAAGTATGTATTAGTACATGGAATGTACTATGTATGGGGAGATATACATAAAATAGACATGATAGCATGAATGACTTAAAATATGTAAGGCATGACGAATAGTTGAGAATTCAAAAGCTTAAAGGAGAAAATTACATGTAAACCATGAAACATGGTAAATATATTTAAATATGAGACATACAAAAAGCTTTTCAGAAACATAGTCATTTTTGTAGGATATTAGCTTTAACTGACAATAAGACCATGAGAGCTATATTATGGAATTCGGGGATTCTATTTGCCAAGGTAGAGTCCGTACATTTTTTTTCCTAAAGTGGATCCACTAGCTAGGTCATTTAAGACAATCACATGGGGGCAGGTAGTTTGAAACTAGAGGTTACTACTAGAGACTACCCTATTTGAGTCTCCACGTTAGAGCCCTCTCGGTGCTAAGTCTAAATTCCAATGGAATAGATAAAAGATAAATATCAATATAACATTGGAAAGTCAATGATCAATACTAATCCACACTTTTATATCAAAACATAGAATAGCTGCTTAAACACAATTCAACATGGATGAGAAAATTGTTCATCAATGTTAATCCATATGTAAGAAATACCTTTCACAAGCATGATCATAATAGAATGTGAGAAACCATTTCACAACAACATTGATACTATCTATTAAAAGCATCACCAAAACATTTACAATAATGTCATAAAAACATGCATATTTTCAAAATTTTATAATTCATAGTTCATAGGTTCATAGGTTCATGGGTTCATCATAGTTTCGTAGTTGAAAATTACAATTTAGGCATGGGTCAGTATAATTTCAAGTAAATATCATGTATTAACATTGAATCATGCATTATAAAACTTAATCAACAATAATAAATCATAATTGGATGAAACCCACAAAGATTTAATTGAAACCCTAATTTGATCAATTTAATTTGTAATTAAGGAATTGAAAATCTTGGAGACTGATACGTCCAAACTTAAACTTCAAATAAGAAATGAAAACGGCCGATGTCAATTTATAGAACTCAATGTCAGTTGAGGTCGATCACATAGAGAATTTACTTACAGAAATAGTTTTGTTGACGCTTTTATCCAATTGTTGTTATTATTTCCAAAAGAAAGTAATTGCAGAATGTAAATATAGGTTTGGTTGTTATTTTGAGTAACTGATGATTAACACAGTATTTAAGTTAACAAGAGTAACATGACATTAAATTTTGTCACGACCCAGGGGTACCTCCTAGATGTAACAAGGCGTACTCAACCCTAAATGGGTCTCATACTAGCCCATTAGCATATCATAACATAAAGCAATAGAAATGATGTGAAAATTTTAAAACTTTTCTTTACAATCGAAGTCTTTCATAAAATGCACGCGAAAGTCTTAATACTTTGTATCAAACCATAAAATACAACTTGAATATCTATTAGGATGAAGCCCATACAAATGTCTAAAGCATAAAAGAAAGACATAAAGGAAAGATGATCAATCCTCGATGATATCAGGACTCACCAAATCTTCAACTCCTTTGCACTTCTAGAAACCTATTCTCAAGAGTGGAACTCAAAGTCGCACACCCTACATTTGATAAGAATGTAGGAAAGAGTATGCGTTAGTAAAAAATATACTAAATATGTTAGCTAGCATGACATCATAAGAGCATAACAAAAGTGTTAGCCATCATAAAACATAAGCCATAAGCATAAGACATAATAACATGGTCATAAGCATAATCTCCAACATAGACATAATGTAAACCTTAGTAATCATAAAGCATATTCAACATACATAGGAGATACATCATATTCATAACATGGTCACTACTTAGACCTTCATATCAAAAGTGGACCATCTCATAAGTAACTTCAAATCATACTTATGCAATTCATGAATAAGACCCCATAATCTCATTCACATGAAGTATTACTTTTAGGTCATCATAATCATACTTGCCATCCTTTGATCTCATCCTTAGCTTACATCATATAGACAAGGGAACTATCACCTTTAGTCAAACATATCATGGAAGGCATGTATAGCAAAAATCCAAGCTAAACATACATCATATAAGAGAATAAATCATAATTAGCTTCAGGTCATACTTGTCCAATGCATGGAAAAGATCCAATAATCCTATGCATACTAAGTACCACTTTAGTCTATCTTACTAACTCATTAGTTGCGAACTTGTCCTTTTTTACTATTCACCTCTATTCATTTAAGGTATCTCTCTTCTTTGTACATGGCAAGTCATTACACATGATTGATTTCTATTTATCAATTCAAGGCTACCAAGGAATAGCACCCTACTAGGCTAGACCAAGCTATCATGGAAAACATATTAACATGCAAGTCCTAGCTACTACTACTAAAACCAAGTTAGTAATCTTGGTAACATAACTACATTATGCTAAGCCAAAAAACCATGGAAAGAATACTATCATGCAAGTCCAAGCTATTCAAGGAAGGGTACAAGTGTTCCATCCTAGCTACCATGCAAGAATTCTATGATGCTACTACAATCTACCCTTAGAAGAGTATGAGTTCTCAATAATAAGCTTCCATGAATTGGTATTGGACTAACCAAGTCATTCTACCATGAAGGTATTCTATAATGCTAGTTCAAGCTACCCTTAGGAGATTATGATTCCTCAATCCTAGGCTACCATGAGACCTACTAACTCAAGGTACCATGAAAACATTCTATCATGCTAGTTCAAGATACCCTTAGGAGAGTATGATTCCTCAATCCTATGCTACCATTAAATGGTCTTCTTCTTCTTCTTCTTCTTCTTCTTCTAGAGAGAGTATTTCTTGGAGAGAATTGGGTTTATTTTGGTGAACTGAAAATAATGTCTAGGATTAATGTATTTAGGGGTCTATTAAGTTTATATAGGTTGTTAGATTGACTATAAAATGACACCACTTCACCCCTAACTAATTCTAGGGGGATTTTAGGTTCCTCCTCAAGGACCCTTGGTTTGTCTTTGGGGAGTCATACCTTGACTCCCTAATCCTAAACCCTTCATTCTATGTATGGGAAATCATATTTACAATTCTAACTCTCACGTAAAGCTCTAGCTTAGCCTACTAGTTTGGGGTGTTACAATATCTCCCCCTTGGGTAAATTAGTCTTCAAATGACACACTAGGCACTTCATCAGGTCACGCCTCTAGACTAGCAACCCATCATGCATGCAGTACATCTAAATGCACACAATCAAGGAGGAAAACTTCAACTCCAAGCTAAACATTCTTATTTCAAAAGAAGGAAGTAGAAACTACATCTAACAACTCAAGATGCAAGAAATTCTCATAACTTGTCATGTCCAATGATGAACTACCATCTCCAAGCTAATTCATTCTCAACATATACTCATAGAGCCTATAAGCATTTTACTCTCAAGAAGCATTCATTCAAGGAGGAATCTCTCAACTCCAACAAAGGCATGCTCATCTATTCATCTCATGAAGTCAAATAGGCAACTCATACTCAAAGCACAACATGAGGAAAAATAATGCACATGAGTCATTTCTATCAAGATTTAAGCTTTTTCACGAACATGCATGATATAAAAAAATCATGGCAACACATAAGCACACAATGACATTGCTATCTAAGAACACTATCTCCCCCTTGCGAGCAAGCCTAAACGGACTTTCTAAGCATCATTCATACTAAAGAAAATTTCAAGTCTCACATATCAAGTCACAAAAGACAAGCAATCCGAAATCTAATAAAGCATAAAACACATACTGGAGGTCACTCTTGTTCATCTCTAGCTTGAAGAGCATAGTACCTATTCTTCTTTTGGGCATTCTTAGTCGAACCACTAGAAGCAACTTGCTAACCTACTCTTCTCATAGCCTTTGACTTTGGACAATCCTTCAACTTGTTGCCATACACACAACAACTAAAGCAACCCTCTCTACCTGCCAAACACCTACCCTCATGTCTCTTTCCACATCTAGCACAAGTAGACCATAAAGACTCACTACCAATTCCGGGTGGCTTAAGGTTGGATGCCCTCTCATCCCTATTCTTAGAAGTACTAAAAGAACCTTGTTTGGAAAACCTTTGTTAACTCTTAGAGAAACCTTGTCCATCGGATCCACCATAGAAGGACTTATCATTATCCATCCTAAACCTCTATTTCTCCCTAGATTTCTCTTATCTTAGTTTTGACTTCTCCATTTGTTGGGCATACACAATAAGATGTGCGATATCAATATCATAAAGGAGCATTGTCGTTGATATCATAAAGGAGCATTGATGTACAACATTCTTTTTCTACTATGTCGGGCACACCCGTCTAAAACCTACTCATCATATCTCTCAAATTTGACACCATAGATGGAGCATACTTGGATAGTTTGGTGAATTTCAAGGCATACTCTTTAACACTCATACTACTTTGCTTAAGGTTGATGAACTCTTCCACCTTAGCATCCCTCAACTTCGGGGATAGAACATATCAAGAAACGCTAGTTTGAACACTTCCCAATCTATTGGACCCGTTTCTACCGGCCTAGCATCTTTCCATTATTCATACCATACTTTAGCAACACCTTTAAATTGATAAGCGGCAAACTCCGTTTTCTCTACCGAAGTCACCCCTGTGATATCAAGCACCTTATAAACCTCATCTATAAACTCTCTAGGATCCTCTTCCACCTTGGAACCATAAGACACCGGAGGGTTCATCCTCATAAAATCCTTCACCCTTGAAGGAGCCATGCCCACTATTGGATTATCATAGCTACCACTTCTCTATTAGCTTGAGCCAACAATTGGATTGCCGACCTAAACTCCGCATTCATAACATTCTCATCCATAGGGTTAATCGAAACTTGGGGAGGAATCTCTTGGCCCTCATTGACATCCTCATTCCTCCTAGCATTAGCCATTATGGTCGTCATATCTTGAAAACCATAGGTCATAGATTAGGAGAAAGACCTAATCGAGCTAAACTCTATAGCAAGACTTATAGAATAAAGAAGTGAGATTTCCTACTCATCTGATAGCTTCCTATTCATAAATGTGGTGTGCTTCACACTTATGAGCAAGACTCTACAAGACGTAGTTTTGAGACAATCCTAGAATCATTCTAAAACCTTGTGTTATGATTACCAAGTTTGTCACGATCCAGGGGTACCTCCTAGATGTAACAAGGCGTACTCAACCCCGAAGAGATCTCATACAAGCCCCTTAGCTTATCATAACATAAACCAATAGAAATGATGCGGAAATTTTAAAACTTTTCTTTGCAATCGAAGTCTTTCATAAAATGTAAGCGGAAGTCTTAACATTTTTTCTCAAACCATTTAATACAATTTGAAAAACTTATGGGATGCAGCCCATACAAAAGTCTAAAACATAAAAGAAAGACATGAAGGAAAGGTGATCAATCCTTGATGCTATGAGGACTCACCAAATCTTCAACTCCTTTGCACTTTGAGAAACCTATCCTCAAGAGTGGAACTAAAAGTCGCCAAACCCAACATTTGATAAAAATGTAGGCAAGAGTATGCGTTAGTAAAAAATGTACTAAATATGTTAGCTAGCATGAAATCATCAAAGCATAACAAAAGTGTTAGCCATCATAAAACATAAGCCATAAGCATAAGCCATAATAACATGGTCATAAGCATAATCTCCAACATAGACATAATGCAGGCATTAGTCATCATAAAGCATATTCCACATGCATGCATAGGAGATACATCATATTCATAACATGATTACTACTTAGACCTTTATATCATAAGAAAACCATCTCATAAGTAACCTCAAAGCACACTTGTGCAATTCATGAATAAAACCCCATAATCCCATTCACACTAAGTATTACTTTTAGGTCATCATAATCAGTCTTGCCATCCTTTGATCTCATCCTTAGCTTACTTCATATAGATAAGGGAACTATCACCTTTAGTCAAACATATCATGGAATGCAACTATAGCAACAATCCAAGCTAAACATACATCAAATAAAAGAATACTTCATAATTAGCTTCAATTCATACTTGTGCAATGCATGGATAAGAGCCCATAATCCTACCCGTACTAAGTACCACTTTAGGGTATCTTACTAACTCATTAGTTGGGGACTTGTACCTCTTTACTATTTGCCTCTATTAATTTAGGGTACTTCTCTTCTTTGTACAAGGCAAGTCATTACATATGAATGATTTCTATTTATCAATTCAAGGTTACCAAGGAATAGCACCCTACTAGGCTAGACCAAGCTATCATGGAAAACATATTAGCATGCAAGTCCTAGCTACTACTACTAAAACCAAGCTAGTCATCTTGCTAACATAACTACATTATGCTAAGCCAAACTACCATGGAAAGCATACTATCATGCAAGTCCAAGCTATTCAAGGAAGGGAACAAGTGTTCCATCCTAGCTACCATGCAAGCATTCTATGATGCTAGTTCAAGCTACCCTTAGGAGAGTATGAGTTCTCAATCCTAATCTACCATGGAGTGGTCTTGGCCTAACCAAGTCATGCTACCATGAAGGCATTCTATAATGATAGTTCAACTACCGTTCGGAGAGTATGATTCCTCAATCCTAGGCTACCATGAGACCTACTAACTCAAGCTACCATGAAAGCATTCAATAATTCTAGTTCAAGATACCCTTAGGATAGTATGATTCCTCAATCCTAAGCTACCATGAGATGGTCTTGTCTTACCAAGTCAAGTTACACATGAAGAGGATCTTATATCACCACTTCAAGCTACTCTAGTCTAGCATGCTTTGATTTCTTTTAGGTGAGTAAATATTTCAACCTAGAATCATTCTGTGTGAGAAGACCTTTCACATTCTATATTCATGAATTCATATAGTTACAAGGTAGGTCATGTGGGTACAGGCCTTCGACAACAACTCTACCTATCATTCTCATATAGAACTTACTCTCAATGCCCTTTTTATTCTTAATTCATCATATTAGCTTTACTGTCAAATCCCTAGTGATCAACATTCATGATTATAAGCCTTACTCTCAAAGCTTTACTTTCTACAATCACCATTCTTTTCTAGATCACAAGACATTCTAGTCACAAGCTTCATTCTTAAGCAATTCTAGCCATAATTCATCATAAAGGTTCAATCTCAAACTGTATTAGTCATGATCGATCATATATACATTATTCTAATTCTATTCATGTTTACATAGTTCTAATGTTGAACAATTACTATACATATTATCAATTCTAGAAGATCATCTTTCAACTCCCAATTTTCCTTCACAAGGCATAAACCCACATATTCAATTTCATCAATTAGACTAGGGTTAACAATGGAAAACATGTAATTTCATCATAATATCATGATTCACTACTAATTCAATCATAAACAACCAATATCAACTTAATTGGATACTCAACATAACCCATAATATTGGAAGGAACCCTAAGTTGAATTGGGGATTTCATCTTCACAATTGGCGGATTTCTAGGGGACTCCATGGTTGGAAGTATCCATGGATGAATAAGCTAACATGACTTGGATATAAATCCCTCACAAAGCTTTGAAGATAGGAGGAATTGACCTAGCTTGACCCTCCTCCTCCTTCTTCTTCTTCTTCTTCACTTTCTAGAGAGAGGATTTCTTGGAGAGAATTGGGTTTGTTTTGGTGAATTCAAAATAATGTCTAGGATCAATGTATTTAGGGGTATATTAGGTTTATATAGGTGGTATAATCTATTATAAAACGACACCACTTAACCCTTAAGTAATTCCAGAATATCCCCTTAACCCACTTAAAGTGCACACTACCTCAACCCATGAGACCACGTCTACGGTCCATGGGTCCACCCACGGCCCGTACTGGTCAAGCGTGGGGGAGGTCCTGCAACTTTGATTTGGGGCCTCGACCCACGAGGCCCATCCACGGGCTGTAGATGCTGCCCTAGGGAGATTTCTAAGGAGATTTTAGGGTCCTCCTCAAGGACCCTTTGTTGGTCCTTGGGAAGTCGTACCTTGACGCCCTAACCCTAAACCCTTCATTCTAAGTACGGTAAGTCATATTTTCGATTCTAACCCTCACATAAAGCTCTATCTTAGCCTACTAGTTCTGGGGTGTTACAACTTCAGAGTTGTAATAATTGATAAATAAAACCAAGGTTGTGTTCCCCATGACTTTACTTTAGCGTTGAATCATAAACAAGTACTGATTGATTGTTAATATTGCATGTTCTTAGCGAGTTAAACACATCTAATCACTTCTCAGTCTTATTAGATAACTTTTCACTCCATTCCTCTCGGTCTTAGAGGGTTTTCAGTTTTGTCCCTCGCATTTTTTTCGTTGAAAATCTTTTCTTTCGAACTCAACTTCTCAATACAAAATAACAGATTGATTTTACTTTTTCCTAATTACCACTTTTCTATTGAACAAGTGATAGATACATGCAAGTTCTAATGCGTGCACTCTTTAGAAAGAATGACTAATAAGAGTAATAATCACATGCGCAACTAACAATTATTCTTTACTTGTATTATGAAATCATAGCTAGATTGACGTCATGGTTTTCACAACCCTAGTTGTAGTATTTAGAAACTCATGTTTTCACGAGAACAAGCAATAATTTTCATTGAATGCAAAGAAGAGATCACTTTCAATAATTGTGAATTCACAAGAAAGATTAATATTCAAACACTTAATCACAATCTTCAAGTCTAGATATGAAAATAGTCAATAAAAAAAAAGATAAAAATATGGAGAGTTATGTTTCGTTCATACAATGACAAGATCCCATCAAACATAAACTTGATTAACTCAAATAGTCTGTGAAAAAACAAGTCCTACTTGAAGTAGGACTGCCCTGCCGGGATGTCTCACGAGGACTTAACGGTACATTACGTGCCAGACGGCCTGTGAAGTTAGTAGTGATTGACCCACACTTAGAAAGTGTGGGACTTCCTTTACTAAGAGCCTTTACGGGCACCTAGACACCCCGTCTTAGGCACCATGATCCGTCTAGTGCTCCTGATGATGATGAACCTTCACTTGGGACTCCACTGGGAATTCTATCTAAATCTTCACAAGCAACACAACGCCTTTTCAACTCCACCACGACTCTTGCAGGGTTCTACGGCCTTCAGTCATCACTTAGCTCCTAAAACTCAATACTAGTTGTCTCCCATGAGCCCCCAGAGGTCCGTCAAGAAAATCAACACCCATCTGGAGCTTTGTGGTTTTCACTTGGCTGTTGCTTAGTTTTGCTTTTCTTTACTGCCTCAACTCTATGAGCCCTTGGATGGCTCATCATCATGACCACAGCCCATCTGCGGCTCCATGATGCTTGGTTCCACTTCACTTTCTTAACTTTTTTCTATCTTTCACACCCAAGTGTTTTACCTTTTCAATCATTAACAGACACATCATATTCCTATAAAAAAAACTCAATTTATAGCCTTAGTCCTTCGTTTTGAACATCAAGTGTTCCAATAGCTCATGGCACATCAACACCCTCAACTTATAACCATTGCTTGTCCTCAAGCGATGAAAAAGATAAACATCGGACGCTCAGGACCCAACAAAAACTTACCAGCATGCATGAGCTATCACATCCAATAATTTGTCCAAAACCAACTATTCAACAAGCAAGGATCAATGTACGACATCCCATTACTCACAGTCAATCATGCTTATACCAGTACAAATTATCAGCTACACAATTCAACTATCAAATGCAAACATAGTGCCCTCATAACAAGAAATCCCTCACACATGATAATTAGGACTAATCAGGACACTCACGATCTAAACGAATGTCTAACAATACACACAAAAAGACCATAGGCTTTCCCTTATTTTCTACACTCCATCTATCAAACAACTGGAATAGGATCAGTGTAAGACTTTTATAGGCTTATAACATTGGCTCGGGCTAAGGAGTGGAAGTTTTCGTTTTGTGAGTGACTAACTCACCATGGTCCTCCAAAGTTTTCATTAGCATATAACTTTACTTGAGCAGTTCCAACTTATGTTATTTTAGTACATCCCGACATTTACCAGTTAGCACTTTTTTTTATATATATACTACAATTGTCTTTGAACCATGCACACCACGCATGTTCAAGTGAGCATTTTGATATCATGCCTTCGAAATGAATGAAGATACTATTTTTTTACTCTCTTCCTTTCTACTCGGGGTATGATCACCCTAAACATAGGATTTTTTCCTGAGTTGTAGCATCGTGCCTTTGGAGAACCAAGGATACAATATCTATAGGGTGAGAACAAAATTGGCTTCAAGGATCAAATGGGGTTCAAGGGTTCATGATTTCATTTGGTAGTTTTTTTTTGTTTTATGTGGACTTCAAATAAAATAGCCTAATGATCACTTCCTATCCAGTTATTTTCAGATTCTAGCAAGACTACTCAGGCAAGTTCTAGCTTCTGCACCCACTGTTAGACTTCATGCAAACCTCACACTCACATGGCACATGTTTACACTTTTCAACTTTCTAGTTAACCTATTTATGTTCCAAGCTAGCAATGCTCAACACATGAGTATGTAAGATGTCGTACAAAGAGCCTAACAGTCAAATTTTCAAATTTAAGGACATTTTTCTTATTTGTTTCAAACCAAAACACAAAATAAAGCTACTGCTAGCAAGTATCCTCACATTACACTACAACAATAAAAGCTCCAAGAGTACAGATACAATAAAAACACAAAACACAACAGACCTCCACACATTCTAACACTTAATGGCAAGTTTCTAACTACCGCCCCCCAAACAATATGACTTTGCCTTCAAAGTAAAAATAAACACAAAACAAGGCCTGTGAAAAATGGTCATACCTGAGGTGCACTAGGTGTCAGTAGTCAGAGTAGTGTTGGCACCCTTATCAACGGGCGCGCTCTCAGATGCCGGAGCTAGATCATGTTGGCTACCATCAGCAGTAACAAGCCTCACACTATTGGAGGATCTAGATCAAATCTCCTCAAGTCTCCATTGCTCTGTGGATTCTTTCTCCATGGTTAACCTCCTAGACTCTTTTCGCACCTTATTATGTTGATTCCATTCCTCATTTGAAATATTTTCCAGTTGCTCATCATCATAGGCCACCTCTTTCTGTTTCTTCCTACCAGCTACCGGTCATGCCAAGTCACCCCAAAGATCATCCACTGGCTGAATGATGGGGGATGCACTAAATAGACTTATTAAAGAGTCTGGCACAACTGGAGGGGGCGCAGTGATTGGCTTCTTGGCTAGTTTAACAAAGTCAGCTCTCATCTCAGCCATTTGTGCCTTCAATACCTCACCATATATAGAACCTTTTCTAAACCATCCATCCAATTCTTTAGAACAGTAAGGTCGTTCCTTAATTCATCCTTCAGTTTCTCTCCGCAGCCAACTCATCCCTATATACTACCTACAGAAGTTTGGGTACTATCTGGTCAACTATGGACCGGGTCTGCCTCTTCTTTGCAACCAATCGCTCCAAAATCATAGTAGGTATAATGATGAAAGTACCTGTGGCATGTGAAGATGAAGTTGGTGGTGGTCGTGCTCCCATAGTTGGCTGAGAAGATTCACTTTGTTCACTACCACCATCAGCTCATGGAATCTCAACCGACACATGTGGTACAACTGCTAAATGTCTTACTGGCTCTGCTCTCGAACCATAAAAATGGTTAGCTACATCCTTTATCTTTGATGCAGCAGTGACGTAGGAAATTTCTACGCACTTGTCCGCCATCTTATTCGGTGGAATATGTGCCTCCAAATAGAGTTTCCCTACCAGACAGAGAAATGGAAAACCTGCTCATTTGTTTAGTGTCATGTCCCGCATTTATGTGGAAATGATCCTACCCACATTTACTGTGTAACCGACCATGAGGCAGGCAAGCAAGGATGGATGTGAGGGTGAGAGGGTGTTATCATTGACTGTAGGATTCAAGTGTACATGGACAACTACCCACCAGACCTTGGAAGGAAAGGAGAGAGATGCCTTCGTAATTTGCACATGTTCCCCTGACACCCATGTTGCAGTCTCCCCTTCTGTGGAAATATATCCAGCAATCCATCGGATGACATACTCCCACAAACTCGAGTCATCCATCTATTTATCACTAGTCACTACGTGGTGCTTTCCTTTAAATAACCCCACTAAGGCTGGTTCTGTGTACTCTGGGCCATGTAGCATCTTGTTTATCATGGTCTCGGAGATGATCATAGACTGAACCCTCACAGACACTGCATCTAGTGATCCCCATGTGTATGCGACTGCTTTCAACTCCTTCTTTGTCGTTTTAGTGTTTGTAGTAAAATTCATAATTGTTGCTGCATATGATCCATAGAACTCTCTGGTTATGTGGCATGCCACCTATCCTGATATGATGTTCATCCAATCAAACTGATGCATTTGGAAGAGCTTGTAGATTTTCGAGAATGCCTGGATATTTGCCATTCCCACTCTAGAATCAGGTATAATAGGTCACCCACCAAAACCGCCAGCCCTGGACATAATGTCATGCTCAAAGAATTCCTCTGATATGGGGATTGTCCACATCTGGTGAAAGCAGTCAATTATTGTTTGCCTCACTACTGGGTCAAACTCTCGCTGGTGAACATATTGCACCATTGGTTCCCGGATCTATCATCCACATCATCTTCTTGGGATTCCTCATCTTCTTGGACTCCATTTTCTTCCTCTGAACTCTCCTATGGTTGAGGTTCATTGGTACTTTCTTGAAAACCTCTATTAAATCCATGCTTGCTCTCGGACTCACTGCCTTCCTCTTCAAACTAAGAATGAGTATGCTGCATAGTAGATAGGCATGCGTAACACCTCGGTTTTAGAAAGAGCTAATTTTAGAAAGGAACTAAATTGGAAAGAGCTAATTTGAAATTTGTTCAACTTATACTTAATTTGTGGGTTTTGGGTCAACTTAAACGACCAAAACTTTTAGTAAAGGATGAGTTAGGTGGTCCATAAGGTATAAAATGAAAGATGTTTGATTCCTCTTTCCAACGCCACCGAGTTTGCTCAATTTCGAATTCGGATGAGGGAGATATGTCTGTTTGAGTTTAGCCTGTCCAATTAAGGGAATTCATCCGAATTAAGGAGGGGTATTTTGGTCTTTTCCTTACCCCATTAGCCTTGAAATGTTTTTACTCAAATAAGGGGGTCTAAACTGATTGAGATCAGTTTTCACAATCCCATACACTCTTAGGGTTTTAAAGAGAAGTTCAACAGGAGAAAACAGAGAAGTTAAAGCGTTCGTTCAGGATTCTTGCGATCTTCGAGGAATTTAATCTAGGATTTCATCCTTACGAGGTATGTAAGCTTTCATAGTGATGGGTTCATTCACCCACATGCCATTCATGAATTTCATGGTTTAATTTCGTCCATGAAAATCCATGTATTGAGGTTCTTGATGAGTTTCTTGAGGTTTCGTCCTTCATTCTTTGTAAATGGTGTTTTGATGAGTTCTTGAGGAAAAGTTTTTGATTTGGGGGATGTTCTTGAGGAGATTTGAGTAGATTTGTGTTTATTTATGTGGGGTATACGAATCTAAGAGAGTTTGGAAGGAATCAGTCGATTCTAGGTGAATTAGGGCCAAAATATGCGAAGAAAAATTCATTAGAAATTTTTGGAAAAGGGCTAGGGTGTCGCGCCTCGATGCGCTAGCAGGCCTGGTGTGGGGCGCCAGTAGTGCACCAGAAACCAGCCCCAATAAGGGGAGGCCTGGCGTTACGAGCCACCCCTGTGCCACAAAGCGTCAGACCACTTTTCTTCTTCGTTCTAGTTCTGCACTTGTTCATTTAAGTCGAGCTTTCAATCCTTTATTAAAACTAACTATTTATACCTTCATTAATCATCGAGAGATCCTACATATCATGAATCATAACATTTGAATTCACATTTCAAATTCAAGAAAATATTAAGAGGCAAGTTTGAGTGAGCCTTTCGAGTCTTTTTGAGAAGTTTTTACAAACTTTTAAAACTTGTTTTAAGACTTGAGTACTTTAGTATGAGGATGAGCAGAGTTGAATTAATGTTTTTAAAATGAATATGAGGGAACTAAGTATTCCAAAGCGTAAATGCTTTTACATTTAAAATTAGAGGAAACTTCGATTTCCAAATGAGTTCATGAGGAGTTTTGAGCACTTTCTTTTAAGAGAACCTTTTGAGTAATAATCTCAAAGTTTGAGGATGAGAAAATGTTTTTAAACATATGAGCATGAATTATATTATTGGGTGTAGTATTGAGCACCGATATGGGGACGAGTTCAAACAATTCAAAGTCCTCATATACAATGTATGTCAACATTGGTAAAAGGGTCATACTTTTTAGATGATTCATTATTTCTTTTAAGCATAGCTTAGTGAATCCGCTTAGTTGAGGATGTCCTATACTCCGGCAAGGTATAGGACAGTTCTGGCAGCGTGGGTGAGACGCTCTATCATAACTTAGCTTATAGTGATGGTTGTCGGTTAAAGAATCTCCCTAATAAGAGTAAAAGAGTAATTATTATATTTTTAAATACATTGAGTTATTATTTACTATTTTATAATCTTTCTTTATAATGCATCTCTATTGTTATTTTATATTGAACTTACTTGAGTACTTTTGAATTTGTGTATCTTTGAGTATCCTTGAGTTGAGTTGAGTTGAGTTGTGTATGTTTTTCCTTTTTATCAGTTCAAGATTATGCTTGTGCTTTAGAGTTACCTTTGCATGCTCGTATATTCCATGTACTGATACCATTTGGCCTGCATCTTTCATGATGTAGATACAGGTAATTAGAGTCATCAACAGGAGCTCTGTTGATACCACTCGCAATTCTAGAGTTGCTTTGGTGAGCCTCCTTACTTCGGAGGTTTCCACATTTACTTTCAGTTGTATTAGGGTGTCGTGGGTCTTGTCCCGACTTCCATCATAGTTGTTAGAGGCTTCATAGAGAGACAATAGTGTTTTGATGAGTTTTTTCATTTCAATAGTTAAATGTTTAAGACTTGAGTTGCCTCTTTTGGCAAGTTTATTGTTTTTTTAAAATATTATGAGTTATCTATTTTGATACATTCATTTAAATCTTTCTTTAGAGGTTCATTTATTGTAGAGTAAGTCTTTCGCTGAGAGTTGAGCAAGGCCAAGGGTTCGCATAGGGCGAGCAATGGTTCTCGAGTGCCAGTTACGCCCACGGTGTAGGCTCGGGGCGTGACAAACTTCTTATCAGAGCCAAGAGTTCATGAGTACTAGGGTGTCTATGAAGCCATGCATGTAGAGTCCTAATTAATTGTCTGAAGCATGCCACATCTATAATTAGGAGGCTGTGATATTTAGGAAATATCACACTTCTTTCATAGTTTTTTAGTGGGATAGAGTTCAACTCTATAAAACTTTATTCTAACTTGTGCTTATGTGTATCTTTCATATCATACATCCACGAAGAGATATTGAGGCCGTCCTGCTAGGAGGAATGTTCATCCCTAGGATCAAGGGGTCCCTAATGCACCAGAAGTGAAACCCCAAGGACAGGTCATTGACGCTGACTTCCGGGATGCTATCCAGATGTTAAGTCAAGTTGGGACAAACCAAGCTGGGAATTAAGGAGGGGTTCGATAGGATGTGGTTGATACATCCAGAATATGTGAGTTCTTGAGGATGAATGCTCCAGACTTCCTCAGTTCAAATGTCACTGAGGATTCAAAAAACTTTATGGAAGAGTTGTAGAAAGTATTTGAGGAGAGGCATGTTGCAGATGTTGAGCATGTGGAACTAGTTGCATACCAACTCAAGGGAGTTGCTAGAGTCTGGTACAATCAATGGAAGAATAGTAGAGCTAAAGGGGAACCAATTGTGAGTTTGGCTATGTTTGAAGGACCCTTCATGGGGTGTTTCTTTCCCCATAAACTGAGAGAGGCAAAGGTGAGTGAATTTCTTACTCTTAAACAGGAATCCATGAGTGAGTATGAGTACAGCCTCAAGTTCACTCAAATGTCCCATTATGCTCCAGAGATGGGTTGCTGATATGAGGAGCAGGATGAGCTTGTTTGTCTTTGAGTTGTCTCGCCTATCGAGCAAAAGGGGTAAGGATGCTATGTTGATAAGGGACATGGACATAGAAAAGCTTATTATCAAAGTGTAGCAGGTTGAGAAGGACAAGTTGAGAGATAGGGAATAGTTTCGTAGCAAGAAGCCTAAGACAATAGTTAATGAGTCCTGGCAGCAAAAGGGTAATGTGAACCGGTCATCTTTCTACAAAAGCCAAATGGACCTGATCCATCATATACTAGTGCACATGTGCCAAAGAACAGAGGTGAGTTCAAGCATCAAAATTCGCTGAACTTTAGAGCTAGACCTGCTCAGTCTCAAAGTAGTGTGACACAAGGGGCTAACTGGACTCCTGCATGTGCTAAGTGTTGTTTCAAGGTCAAACATGTCACTTCATGAGAGAGTTCCCTAAGAATATGTAGGTTAATGGTAATAGGGGCAATAGAGCCCAATCTTCTTCAGCATCTCCGCTAGACAGAGCTGCACCTGGAGGAGCAAACTATGTGTATGATATCACCAGTCGCTAAATGCAAGAGAATTCACCTGATGTTGTCACAGGTATGATCAAAATCTTTACTTTTGATATATATGCACTGTTTGATCTAGGTGCTAGTTTATCTTTTGTGACTCCGTATAGTGCTATGAATTTTGATATTCTTCCCGAGCAACTTCTTGAGACATTCAGTGTTTCCACACCAATTGGTGAGTCATTCTAGCTGAGATAGTTTATCGTGATTGTACACTCTCTGTCAATCACAAGGACAACACGACTGACTTAGTCGTGTTAGATATGGTGGAATTTGATGTTATCCTCGGTATGGACTGGCTTCATGCTTGTTTTGCCTCAGTTGATTGTAGAACTCGAGTAGTTAGGTTTCAGTTTCCTAATGAGCTAGTTATTGAGTGGAGTAGTAGTTCAACAGTGCCTAAGGGTCATTTTATTTCGTACCTTAAGGCTAGAAAGTTAGTTTCCAAGTGGTACATCTATCACTTAGTTTGATTTAATGACTCTAGTGTTTAGAGACCTCCTATTCAACAAATTCCAGTTGTGAGTGAGTTTCCAAAGGTCTTTCCGGATGATCTTCCTGGCCCCTCCTAAGAGAGAAATACACGTCGATATAGATATTCTTCCGGATACTTGACCTATTTCTATTCTACTATATATAATGGGTCCAACTGAGTTGGAAGAATTAAAAGAGCAGTTGAAAGACCTTCTTGATAAATGTTTCATTCGACCCAGTGTCTCACCTTGGGTTTCTCTGATCTTATTTGTGAGGAAGAAAGATGTTTCTCTTAGGATGTGATTACTACTAATTGAACAAGGTTACAATAAAGAATAAGTATCCCCTTCCGAGAATCGATGATCTTTTTTATCAAGTTCAGGGTGCCACTTGCTTTTCTAAGATAAACCTTAGATTTGGCTATCATCAGTTGAGGGTAAGGAAAAGTGACATACCGAAGACAGCATTCAGGACCCGTTATGGTCACTACGAGTTTCTGGTTATGTCTTTTGGCATAACTATTGCTCCTGTAGTGTTCATGGACCTAATGAACATAGTGTTGAAGTCATGTCTCTATATGTTTGTTATTATTTTCATTGATGAAATTCTAATTTATTCAAGGAATGAGGAGGATCATGCTAGTCATCTCAGAGTAGTTCTGCAAAATCTCAGAGATAGGTAGTTGTATGCCAAATTTTCCAAGTGTGAGGTTTGACTTAAGCCAGTGGCATTCTTAGGCCACATTTTTTCTGGTGTAGCAATTCGACTTGACAATCAGAAGATTGAGGTAGTGTAGAACTGGCTCAGACCCACATCGCCAACTGATATTAGGAGTTTTTGGGTTTTGCTGGTTATTATAGAAGGTTTGTCGAGGGGTTCTCATCTATTTCATCCCCGTTGACAAAGTTGACTCAAAATACAATGAAGTTTCAATGGTCTAAAGCTTTTGAGAAGAGCTTTCAAGAATTGTAAACCCGATTAACGACTGCCCTAACATTGACCTTACCGAAGGGTACACAAGGCTTTTTGGTGTACTGTGATGCGTCCAGAGTTCGATTGGGTTGTGTATTGATGTAAAATGTTAAAGTTATAGCTTATGCCTCCAAAAAGCTTAAAATTCACGAGAAAAATTACCCAACCCATGATCTAGAGTTGGTTGTTGTAGTGTTTGCTTTGAAAATATGGTGTCACTATCTCTATGGTGTTCATGTTGATGTGTTCTCTATTCATAAGAGTCTTCAATATGTATTCGGCCAGAAAGAGCTTAATCTCATAAAGAGGAGGTGGTTGGAGTTACTCAAGAATTATGACATGAGTATTCTTTATCACCCAGGTAAGGCTAACATTGTTGCTAATGCTTTGAGCCGAATGTCTATATGGGTAGTATTGCCCATGTTGAGGAAGAAAAGAAAGAATTAGCCAGAGACAGGCACAGATTCCAATGAAGGAAGATTAGTGGTGATGAATAGGGTTGAATCATTACTAGTGTCCAAAGTTAAAGAGAAACAAGACCAAGACCTTATTTTGCTTGAATTGAAGCTAAATGTTCATAAGTAGAAATTTATGACTTTTGAACAAGGGGGAGATGGTGTATTGAGGTATAAAGGTAGATTGTGTGTACCAAAGGTGGACGAACTCTAAGAGAGGATCATTGAGGAAGCTCATAGCTCCAAATACTTTATCCATCTGAATTTCACAAAGCTCTATCATGACTTGATAGAAGTCTATTGTTGGAGTAGTATGCAGAGGTGTATTGTAGAGCTCGTTGCTAAGCGCCTGAATTCCCAAAAATTCAAGGTAGAGCACTAAAGGCCCAGTGGTATGGCTCAGAACATAGATCTTCAGGAATGGAAGTGGGAGATGATCAATATGCATTTCATTACTAGTTTTCCGTGGTCTCGCAGGCAGCATGATTCAATTTATGTGATTGTAGATCAAATGACTAAATCAGCCCATTTCTCACGATAAAGACTACCTATTCAACAGAAGATTATGCTAGCTTATATATTCAAGAGGTGGTTAGACTTCATGGAGTTCTGGTGTCCATTATTTTAGACAGAGGTGTGTAATTAACCGCACAATTCTGGAAGTCTTTCCAGAAAGGTTTGGGTTCAAAGGTAAATTTTAGTATTGCTTACCATCCTCAGATTTATGGTCAAGCAGAGCGCATAATTCATAATGTAGAGGATATGTTGAGGGCTTGTGTGATCGATTTCAAAGGTAATTGAGATGATCACTTACCTCTCATTAAGTTTTCTTACAACAACATTATCACTCTAGCATCGGAATGGCTCCTTATGAAGCCCTTTATGGAGAAGATGTAGATCTCTTATTGGATGGTTTGAGATTTTTGAAGTTGGGTTGATAGGACCAATCTTAGTTTATCAAGCTACGGAGAAAGTGATGATCATTCAAGAAAATTTGAAAACAATGCAAAGTCGTCAGAAATCCTATGCCGATGTTAGGAGAAGAGACTTAGAGTTTGAGGGTGACAATTGGGTTTACTTGAAGGTTTCATCCATGAAGGGTTTTATGAGGTTTGGCAAGAAGGGGAAGCTTAGTCACCGGTATATTGGTCCTTACAGTATATCCAAGAGGATTGGCAATGTAGCTTATGAGTTGGAGCTACCATCAGAGTTTGCAGAAGTCGATCCGGTATTTCACATTTCAATGTTGAAGAAGTGTATGTACAATCCTTCACTTATTATACCTACTAAGAATATTGATATTAAGGACATCCTACCTTATGAGGAGATACCCGTATAGATACTTGATTGTCAGGTTTGCAAGCTACCGACCAAGGAAGTAGAATAAGTCAAGGTCCTATGGAGTAATCAATTTGTTAAGGAAGCTACTTGAGAGGCTGAGGTGGATATGAAGAAGAGATACCCACATCTCTTTTCTTTTGGAGAAATTCCAAACCAAGGTAATGATTATTTGTAAAGCACTCTTTAAATTGATATGATATGTTGTGTTAAATTGCATGTTGGGTGTTTGAGTTGTGTGTTAGATGTTGCCACCCTTAGTCCTATTTAGAGTAATCCCATTTGAGGACGAATATTCTCAATGGGAAGATGTTATATAACCTTGGTCTTAGAAAGAGCTAATTTTAGAAAGGAACTAAATTGGAAAGTGCTAATTTGAAATTTGTTCAAGTTATGCTTGATTTGTAAGTTTTGGCATATTCAAATGACCATAACTTTCCGTAAAAAATCAGTTAGGTGGTCTATAAGGTATCAAATGAAACATCTTTCAGTCCTCTTTCCAACGCCATCGAGTTTTCTAAATTACGAGTTAGGATGAGGGAGATATGCCCGTTTGAGTTCAGCCTGTCCGGTTAAGAAAATTCATCTGAATTAAGAAGGGGTATTTTGGTATTTTCCTAGCTCCATTAGCCTTAAACGTTTTTTTCACCCAAATAGGGGTCTAACATGATTGAGATCAGTTTTCACAATCCTAAGCACGCTTAGGCTTTTAGAGAGAAGTTCAAGAGGAGAAAAAGGAAAATTTTAAACATTCGTTCAAGATTCTTGCGATCTTCAAGGAATTATATCAAGTATTTGATCCTTACAACGTATGTAAGCTTTTAGAGTGATGGGTTCGTTCACCCTTATGCCAATCATGAGTTTCTTCATTTAACTTCATCCATGAAAATCCATGTAATGAGGTTTTTGATGAGTTTCTTGAGGTTTCATCCTTCATTCTTTGTAAATGGTGTCTTCATGAGTTCTTGAGGTGAGAATTTTTAGTTTGGGGGGATGTTCTTGAGGATATTTGAGTAGATTTTAGTTTACTTATGTGGGGCATATGAATCTAAGAGAGATTGGAAGGAATCAATCGATTCTAGGTGAATTAGGGCCAAAAATCGAAAAGAAAAATTTGTCAGAAATTTCTCGAAAAGGGTTAGAGAGCCACGCCCCGATGCACCAACAGGCCTGGCATAGGGCGCCAGTAGTGCACTAGAAACAAGACCCAGTAAGGACAGGTCAGGCTCGTCGCGCCACCCTATGCCACAAAGCGTGAGGACACTTTTTTTCTTCGTTCTAGTTCCGCACTTGTTCCTTTAAGTCAAGCTTTCATTCCTTTCGTAACTCTAACTGTTTAAACCTTCAATAATCATAGAGAGATCCTTAATATCATGAATCATAACTCTTGAATTCACATTTCAAATTCAAGAAAAGATTAAGAATCAAGTTTGAGAGAGCCTTTCGAGTCTTTTACAAACTTTAAAACTTATTTAGGACTTGAGTATGAGGATGAGTAGAGTTGAATTCACGTTTTTAAAATGAATATGAGGGAACTAAGTATTCCCAAGAGTAAATGTTTTTATATTTAAAATGAGAGGAAACTTCGATTTCCAAAAGAGTTCATGAGGAGTTTTGAGCATTATCTCTAGTAATAGAACCTTCTGAGTAATAATCTCAAAGTTTGAGGATGAGTAAATGTTTTTAAACATATGAGCATGAGTTATATTATTGGGAGAGTATTGAGCACCGATATGGGGACGAGTTCAAACAACTCAAAGTCCTCATAAAGCATGTATGCCAACATGGATAAAAAGTGTCCTACGTTTTAGATGATTCCTTATTGCTTTTAAGCATAGTTGATGAGTCCAAAAATTTGGACTCATTTAGGGTTTGTCTGGATACATTAGTGTCCTCAAATGCCTAATTGATGCTATAAATTGATGTTAATGCTTTGATTTTCAAGTATATGGGTTGAGGAGACAATTAATGACACTAACAAGAAAAAAGGAAAAAACAAGCTAAAGAAATGAAGAAGGGCGAGCTTGAAGATCGCCAAGAGCACTTGGCGAGTCGCCGAGTGGCTAATTGCACCTCCTAAAGTTCCAGTGTGCCAAGCCTTGAAGGAAGAATCCAAGTCAGCGACGAAAAGGAGCTGTCGGTGAATCGCTGAGCAGTTCTGCGATGCAAAGCAAGATCGCCCAAAGTTACAGAACTTGAGGATGTTGAGTGCCAAAGCAAAATGGAGATGGAAGAGATCAATGGGCGGTTAATCGAATGGTTCGGCGAGTCCGACTTACTTCACCAATCGGTTCTTCATGGCTTATTTTTGGTGACTATAATTAGAGTTTAAACAATTAATTTAGGATGGATTTCATGAATTGAATTTTGGAATCGATGTTTGGAATCAACTTAGTATAGAACAGTTTTCTCTTAGTTTCTTAGTAGACTTGAAGGTTTTGAGACTCAATTTGGAGAATTTGCAAGTGGGTTTTGAATTTTCTGCAAATTGAAGCATTGTAAAGACTAAATTACTCTTACCCAGTTGATGGCTAGTCGATTTGTTAATCATTTTTACTCTTTTGTGATGTTTGGCTAAAACCCCAATTCTTAGGGTGTGATCATGTGATTATCGGTTGAATAGTTTATGGGTATTGTTAATTACTAGTTTAAATGCTATACTGAAGTGGGTTTAATCATTAATTGTGGTTTAATTTATGAATTGTCGTTGCAAATGCAGTTCTATCTTTGTGTTCTCAGCTTGCTCGAGAGAGAGGTTTTAAAACTAAGATTACTGATTGTTGATTTGTAGGTATTGGGTTGATCTGGGTTCAGCTCAAGAGAGTGAATCCTAAACCCAATCCTACCCATCATGCGAGAGAGAGAAAATGTATTAAGGTTTTGGGTTGTTCATTATTGCTATGCTTATTGATGTTCGTGAGAAATCACATGAAGCAGAATAGTTGTTCGAGAGAAAGCTATTTTGAATTATAGTCTAGCATGCCCACTGATATTTAGCTAATTACTAGTAGTTTCAATTACCCATATATCGAAAGTTGCATATAATCGATCACATCTAGAGAATTCCTCTCCTTATTGATATCTCATTATTGTTTGATTGTGTTGTGATAACTATAAACCAAACCCCCCATTTGACATTCGTGTCACCCCATTAGATTTGATATGTTTTTTGTGATAATATCTATTCCTATAGTTAATTAGATCACATTTTTACTTCTTAATTGAACGTGAACACATACCACTCCATATGGATTCGACCCCAACTCTTAGTTGGGTTTTATACTGCTTAATGATTGTTTGCACCTAGAATTGGATGAGGTGTGCTTGAAACGTTAATCAAAATGGCATCGCTACGTTGTTTAAAATTCTTTTATTGAAGTTAAATTGTGATCTTTATAGTTATAGTTGAATCAACTTATTTTGGTTTTTGGTTTTTGTGTTGTTTGTGTTGAACAAAGGAGGAGATGAGTGTTAAGCAATGGTAGCCAAGTGGGCCACCAAGATGACATTGGGAACCTAAATGGTGTCAATGACCCTAATGTCAATGACCCAATTCCATTGGGTGGTGTTAGTGCCATTCGTTTACCTCCGGCTGAAGGAAACGTTGTTTTTCATATCACAAGTACGATGCTTTAGCTCCTATAATTGAAGGGTTGTTTGGGGTGCTGGCTCATGAAGATCCTAATGAGCATATCAAGAACTTTGTGGATGTGTGTGGGTCATTCTCCTTTAACAGCATATCACAAGAATCGGTCCGTCTCAGGTTGTTTCCGTTCTCTTTGATGGGAGAAGCAACTAAATGGTTGGCTGAGTAGCCAAGGGACTCCCTCACCTCCTGGGATGACGTAACCACAACATTTCAAGTGGGATTCTTTCCTTCATTGAAGATGATGACTCTAAGGGATGACATCCAAGCTTTCAAATGTGTGGAAGGTGAACCAATCCATGAGACATGGCTGAGGTTTAAGAATATGGTGCTTCAGTGCCCAACTCATGGACTTCCAGATAATATGTTGCTGTAATATTTTTATAGAAGCCTCGATTTGGTGAACAAAGGAGTGGCTGATCAACTTTCTCCGAGTGGTATAATGCAACAGCCCTATGCAATAGCGTCCGAACTCCTTGATTGCATGACCAAGATCAACAGAGCATGGTACACTCGTGAAGACTTGGTCTCTCCTCTCACTTATAAAATGACAAAAAAGCAGAACGAGAAGTATCAAGAGAGAGACCAAACCATGGCTAAAATGATGAACCAACTAGATATCTTAGCCAAAAATTTCATAGGTGTTGGTGCAAGAAGTGTTAATGTTATGGGTGTTGGTGGAGTGAACTCTGATGAAGCAAAGATCAAAGCGTTTTATAATGAGGAAGTAAGCTTCCTAGCCAACCAAGGAAGAGGTTATCATGCAAGCTACCCAAGACCGGGTGGAAATTAGGGATGGAATAGAGATAAGGGTTGGAGAGACTGTGACAGAGAATGGCGTGATCATAATGCCACTTGGAAGGAAAGAGAGGAGGAGAAGGATAGGTATGTTCCTCCCACTGAGCATCAAAAGCCCAAGGAATCTAAAGGTGGTCGGACTGAAGATATGCTCTCACGCATTCTCAACAAGGTTGAAGAGCCCAACAAAGTGTTAAAAGAGATGAAAGAGGATGTTTCGACTCTCAATCAGACGGTGACCTCTCACTCAGTCTCTATTAAGTAGTTGGAGAACAAAATGGGTCAAATTTCATCACATTTGAATTCAAGACAACAACGGGGGTTCCCTAGTGATACCATGGCAAACCCCAAGAATGAAGCTTGAATGGGTACTCTCATCGTGCCACGATGTTAACTAAGGCGCTTCTTGGGAGGCAACCCAAGTTTTTAATGCTTTAAGTTTGATTTTGAATAATGGGTGTTGATTGTGCAGGTGGAAAAATGAAGTATGTTGAAAAGGAAGCGGTTTGGCAGGCTAAAAGTCCAGTCGGTGACTCACCAAAGAGGTCAGCGAGCCCAACTTGGACCGTCGTTGGATCCAAGAAACGTGAAGTCAAAGTCTATAAAACTCAGCGGGCCACTGGCTTAATCGGCTACTCGCCGAACAGGTCGCTGAGCCCAATTTTGTCCGTTGTTTGGACCCCCAACTTGACTAGAGGTCCTGTAAAACTCAGCGAGGTAAGTCAACACTAGGTGCATTGGCGGGTGGTTCTAAGTGGTCGACTAATACCACCGTAAGGGCCGCGAAAGAAAAAATTTTAAATGGTCAAACGGTTTAACATTTAAAAATCTTTAATATTTAAAAATCTTTAATATTCTCTCATTTCTAACCTCGTACACTCTCACCCACACTTCAGATTTTCCATAGTTTACTAGTTCTTTCACTTTTTGTGTGTGATCTCATGCTCGGAATTGGAATACTTTGCTGCCTAGCTTTTGAAACTATTAATTTGGCATAAAGGTTGGTTTTCCGAAACCCATATCTTTTATTAGTGGTTGAACTTGAATGGCATTGGTAATTTTGTGTTACTATGTGTTGGGTTGTTGTTGAAATCATGTTTTGCATGTCGGATTGCCCGTAATTGTTTTAGAACTTGTGCCTAAATGCTTAGAATGATTATTTTTCGAGTTTTGTGCGTTAAAATTGATCTTAATTTGTTGGGTTGCAATTATATTATGTTGGTTCTAGTTGGGTGAAGTCTAAATAGCCTTGAGTTGTGCCAAATGATGTAATTTACCCAATGATGGAGCGTTAGACACCATTCCTAAGGGTGAAAGTCGTCAAATGAACAATCTTTGCCAAATCAGGGCAAGTCTGAGTACCCTGAAGGAATGGGTTTTATGGGTCTAGTCCTAATTGCAGAATGTGTTTGTTTGATTTTAATTTTGGGGGTTGCGGACTTGATTTTGGGAAATGGGGTAGAAAATTGGCACGTGGGGCAGTTTGGCGAGCTGGGCCAAGCTCGCCAAACGGTTCGGTGGTTCACTAAAGTCCCCCTTGGATCGCCTTTAATTTCTTGACTTGGCTAGTTGGAGTCTGTGACTTTCAACGGGAAGCCTGAGCTCAACGAGTTCACTCGGTGACTCGTCGAAAGGTTCTTTTGATCGCCCTTTCTGTGCCCCTAACCCCTAAAATGCACTGTAATATTTAGCGGGCTAGTGTAAGCTCCCCGAAGAGCCCTGAGTATCGCCGACATGCCCTATTTCTGAAGATTTTTTGAGCTGATCCTATAGGCGAGCCTGTTTTGTCTTACCTAAGTGATTTGGCGACTCGCCGACTGGTTCGGCGAGACTTTCTGAAACTTGACTTCTGAATTTTTCTTGAATGCTTTCTAACGATTTTCGATGTGTTTTGCATATATGGCTAGGACAAACTTGTATGAAAGTGGCATGCCACCCCGAAAACAACCACGGGGTATTGTTATAAAACAGGGAGCAACTACTTCCACCACAAAGGGAAAGAAAGCACCTCCAAAGGGAGGAAAAGGCAAGGGCAAGGCGCCCGTAGTTGAAACACCAGAGCACAACTCCGGCAGTGATGGAGAATCTTTTGACTCTCAGGCTTCATTCTTTGAGCCTGAGGAGGAGCAATTACTTCAGACCCGATGAGCAAATATTCATGCAGGAGCTCGTCCAGATCCGTCTAGGATTCTGGAGTCTTTCCCTCCTACTACAGATACAGTGCCAGCTATGGCACAGACGATGGTTCCAACTCAACCAGTTTAGAGTCCTCATCCTCGGTTACTCAATCGGTTAAAGGCCGAGAGATCGAGGACCATCCTAGAGGAGAAGGATTTGTCCACAGATAGTGTGGTGGACAGGTACCCTCTTGTGTGGGATACACTCCGGTTCCATAGGTTTGACATATTCAAAGGCCCTATGGCCCGTACATTCTTACCTGGGTCAGAGAGTTCTACACTACTTATAGTGACTTAGTACCCCAGGGGAAGAAGAAGGCAAGTGCCTTCAGACCGATGGAGTCTGTGGTGGTTCGAGGGAAGATAGTGGGTTGCAGCAGCGATCATATTAATGTAGTACTTGACAGGGCCACATGTTTTGAGCATGAATACCAGAGCAGGATCACAGCACAGACTGTGGATGACATTAAGGGATGGCTAATTCCAGTCATCTTTGACACCACCATGGGATGGATTGAGGCCGGAGTTCTTATTTAGAAGAAGGACTTGAATATAGCAGCTCGATCATGCCATCACAAAATGAGTCCATTCTCCACCACCCAAAGAAGGCTTTTGTAGGATCTATCATCGCCAAGAAGCGGCTGAATCTGGGCTTAATTATTGAGCAAGAGATGGCCATGAGGTTCAAACATCGCCAAACATCCTTTCCATTCTTAGTGCTTCTGGTGGGCTGGAGTTCATATTCACGAGAACAAGGATGTTGAGGTCACATCCAGATCCTCCACCGACATCCGGTGCATACAGGCCGAGTACGCACCGGATGAGGTAGATAGGAGGAGAGCAGCTCCAGTGGACACATCCCCGGAGGTTGATGTTGACTTTATACTTGTAGTGGCAGCTTTGCCTACTCCGGCCTCCGGGCCTTCAGGTACATCTACTACCCCTCCTTCTCAGACCCCAAGTTCTTCTGCAGCCTCCTAGCTGCTAGAGCTACTTCAGGTACCACTGTCTCTATGCCTCCGATCACTCAGGTCATGCTCCTCAAGATAGGGGCACCTAGCCCATCTGCGGATGTGCAGGCTTCTCGACTAGAGGTTGAAGTGCCTTGGATGATCGAGCGAGCCATTTTAGCTACTTTGACACCTCTCAAGGCTTCCATTGATGCTCTCACTGAGAGATTAGTGATTTGTGATAGGAGAGGGGGAAACCACTAAGGTTATGGCTTTGAAAGTCGAGGTTTCTGAGCTTAGGAAGTATGTGGACCATCTGAAATCTATGATGAGTCCAGAATTTGGACTCATTTAGGCTTTATTTGGATAGATTTTGTGTCCTCAAATGCTTGTTTTGTGCCAATAACTGATGTAAAACCCTTCATTTCCAGGTGTATGGATCGAGGAACAAAGAATGGACACTAACTTGCAAAAAGGAACGAAGCGAGCTGAAAGAGCAAAGAAATGATGGCCTGGTGATCACCAAGTCCCTTTGGCGAGTCTCCCAATGGCCATTACCCTGCCTAAAGTTCAGTGTGCCAAGCCTTGAAGGAGAAAATCAATTTGGCGATAGAAAGGAGCAGTTGGCGTGTCTCCGAGTGGTTTCGCGATGCAGTGTTGGATTCCCCAATGTTACAAAACTTGAGGATGTTGAAGGCCAAAGAAGAAAGGCAATGAACTTGGCCAAACGGCGGACCACCGAGTTGATTGGTGAGCCCGACTTACTACACCGAATGTCCCTTCGCAGCATAAATTTGGCGACTTTAAATACATTTTCAAACATTAATCTTAGTACCTTTTATCATAATCTTAGAATCAATTTTTAATATTACAATTTTGAACTCTGAGTTTTTTAGACAACTTTTCCTTAGCTTTAATGAATTGAAACTTTCCATTTTTGAGAAATTGAAAGTTGGTCTTCTAGATTCTTCAATTTGGTAACGATTTCTATCTTTTAATAATGTCTAGCTATAACCCCAACTCTTGGGGTGTGATTATGTGATTATGGGTTAATTTATCTTGTGAGTGTTGCTAGTTTTTAGTTTAAATGTTGTGTAAAAGTGAATTCAATCAGTGATTGTGGTTCAATTTAAAGGGTTGTAGTTGCAAATGTTACTTTACCTTCATGTTTTCGGCTTGCTCGAGAGAGAGGTTTTAAAACCAAGATTATTCAACATAGGTTCAGCTCAAGAGAGTGAATCCTAAACCTTTTTCCACACATTCAGCTCGAGAGAGTGAATGGACTAAAGTGTAGGCTGCTCTAATTTGCATGCTTGTTGGTGTTCGAGAAAAACTGACTCGATTCGGGGTAAATTGTTCGAGAGAAAGTTTATCCCCACTAAAGCCTAACTTATTCACTGATTTACAACTATTTACTAATAGTTGCAATCACCCACATGTCTACCTTAGCCTATAATCAAATCACATCCCAAGAACCCGTCTCAATATTGTTATTTGATGTTGTTGTAGCTGCTAGTTGCAATCAAAACCCCCCTGTTATTTGACATTCGTGTCACCCCTTTAATTTGAATTAGGTTTTTACTCGTAAATGTCTATTCCTATGATTGATTAGAACATATTCTTACTTTACTTTTGAATCTTAAACACATACCACTCCATGTGCGATTTGACCCCAACTCATTTAGTTGGGTTATTATACTGACTAGCGATCGTCGACACTTAGAATTGGATGAAGTGTCCTTGAAACGTTAATCAAAATGGCTCCGCTACGGGGGAGTGGCGCTAGTTAAGATTCTTTAATTAAGTTGAATTTTGTTCTTATTAGTTATAGTTGAACTTACTTACTTTTAGTATTGATTTTCGTGTTGCTTGTTTAGAGCAGAGAAATTAAGCATATCCGGTGGCAACGGTGACCAAATGGATCACCCTTATTTGAGATTGATAGGTTTTGGGGATGACATCCTAAGTTTCAGGCAAATAGAGGGTGAGTCAATCAATGAGTTGTGGATGAGATTCAAGTCAGTAGTGCTGAAATGCCTAACTCATGGAATCTCAGATAACATGCTACTGGACTTCTTCTATAGAAGTCTTGGTCCAGAGAACAGGATAGTGGCTGACCAAATCTCTTCAGGTGGTCTCACATGACTACCATATGCAATTGCAGCCCAGCTCCTTGACCATATGGCCAAGACCAGCAAAGAGACTGAGAAGGACCAGATCTTGGCCACACTGTTGACTCAGCTAGATCTAGTGGCCAGAAAGATTATGGAATTGGAAGCACTGAACAAAAATAAAGACCGGTACATTCCCCCGCACGAACGTGTAAAGACCAAGGAGCACGAGGGTGGAAAAATAGAAGATATACTCCCACTCATTCTTCACAAAGTCGAAGAACACGACAAAGTGTTGAATGAGATAAAAGAGAACCTCTCACTGCTGAATCAGATGATTGCTTCCCATTCCATATCTATTCAGCTGCTGGAGACCCAAATGGGTCACGTGTTGTCCCGTCTTAACCCCACAAGCTAAGATTGAGTGGGGAAGTCATGCCACGACGTTAACTAAGGCGCTTCTTGGGAGGCAACCCAAAGTTTTACTGCTTTTGTTTTGTTTTAGAAATAATCGTGTGTTGATTTTGAAGGTTGAAGTGTAAGATGTGTTTGAAAAGTGCAGATTGGCGAGCAAAAATTCCAGTCGGCGACTCGCCAAAGAGGTCGGTGAGACCGACTTGGACTGCCATTGGACTCAAAAAATTCTAGGGTTTTGAGTCTGTAAAACTTGGAGAACCCAGGAGTAGATTGGCGAATCGCCGACAAGGTTAGTGATTTCGACTTTCTTCGCTGTTTTGACCTCCACATTAACTGGAGGTCATGTAAAACTTGGCGAGGTAGGTGCCCACTTGGCGAGGTAAGTGCCCTCTTGGCGAGGTAAGTGCCCACTCAGTGAGTCACCGAGTGGGTCAGCGAGCAAGACTAATGTCGTCGAATGGGCAAGAACTGGACAGTTTTAAGGCCAAAGGTTCTAAAGTTAAAACTCTTTCACTTTCCCTCACTTTTCAACTTTCCAAAATCACACCCGCACAATAGTATTCTATATTTTTGTGTTTTTAGCACATTTTAATCGTCAAGTTTATGTTCAGAGTTGGATTTCTTTACCGCCTAGCATTTCAAAGTATTCATTCGGCCTTTAAGGTTGGTTTTTCGAACCCCGAATTTGTTTTTAGCGAGTTTTACTCTTATGCAATGATTTTTATCTTAGTGATGTGTGTTGGGCCTCTCTGATCATAATTGTATGCGTGTATGCCTATGTTAATTCGAATATCTTGCCCGTAATGCCTTTATTGTTGATTTTCTGAGATTTTGTGACTTGAAAATTGATTAAAATTGTGGGGTTGTGCTTGCATGTTGATGAGTCTAGTCGGGTGAAGTCTAAGTAACCTGCATTTGTACCAAATGACGTAATTTTCCCAATAATGGAGTGGTTGATGTCATTATTAAAGGCAAAGTCATCAAATGGCCAAATATGGCCAAACCGGGAGAAGTCTGAGAATCCCTGGGGCATGGGTGTAATAGTTCTTAGCTTAATTGAATGGGTACATGTTTTGATTTTGTTTTTGGGGGCTACGGGGTTGAAAGTAGGCACGTTGGGTCGTATGGCGAGCTGGGTCGAGCTCGCCGAACCACTCGGTGGTTTGCCGAATTCCCCCTTACCGCCTTTAATTTCATGCTTAATCTTGAGTTTGGGTATGTAACTTTCATCAAGGAGCCTGAGTTCGCTGAGTGCACTCGGTGATTCGTTGAAAGTCCTTTTTTATCGGCCTTTCTACGCCCCTAACCCCTAAAATGCACTGTAACTTTCGACAGGATAGTCTTTGCTCGCTGAATACTATCGGCGATTCACCAAAAGGCCTTTCCCCTCGTCGACATGCCATTTTTTAGAGAAAATTTTGAGTCAATCCTTTCGACGAGCTCGATCTTGCTCGCTGACCTATTCGGCGAATCTGTCTACAAAAAATTTCTTGAGATTTTTCTAACAATTTTTATGTGTTTGCAAGAATGGCTAAAACCAACCTAGACATGTTGCCTCGTAAAAATGCACGGGGTATTGTGATCAATGAATGGGGAACAAATCCTCCTAAAAAGGAAAGAACAGAGACTCAAACGGGAGTCAAAGGCAAAGGAAAGAGGTCAGTTGCTGAGTTTTCAGAGCACAACTCTGGCATGGTGAGAGAGTCCATCGACTCCCAGGCTGCACTATCTGAGCTTGAGGATGACCAACCACTACAGTCTCGGTGGATAGAGCTTCGCGCTAGAGCTCGTCCCGACTCATCTAAAGTCCCAACAGTTGCTACTCCTCCTGCAGGTAATACAGTTTCTGCTCTGGCACCTCCTATGGCACCTGTGACACCAGTGGTCCCTCCCCCTAGGCTACTCAATAGATTAAAGTCCAATGGGTTGCAGACTATTGTGGATGAGAAGCTACTTTCAACGTTGGGCCTAGAGGGCAAATACTCTAATGTGAGGGACACTCTCCAGTAACATCGATTCAAGTAGTTCACCGGGTCCCGAGGCCCCTATATTCCTTCATGGGTCCGAGAATTCTATACAGCATATGGTGACTTGGTACCAAAGGGCAAGAAAAAGGCCAGTGCTCTCAGACCAGTGAAGTCTATCATGGTCAGATGAAAGGAAATAAGGTGCAACAATGAGTACATTAATGTTGTACTCAACGGAGGTCTAGGTGCTACAGTGGGATATGGGAGCTTCTATGTTACTCAGTCTCTTGATGATTTAAAGGGATGGCTTGCAGCTTTGATTTCCAATACCACATCGAGGTGGATCGAGGCAAAGGTCCCCATAGAGAAGAAGATTCGAAATATTGTTGCTCAATTCTGGTTTGGCTTCATCAGCAACACCATCATGCCTTCCCAGAACGAGTTTATCCTTCACTTCCCTAAGGTAGCTTTCCTTAGGTCGATTATATAAAAAATGAGCACTAACCTGGGACTCTTTATAGAGCAGAAGATGGCCATGAGGGCTAAGCATAGCCAGACCTCCCTACCGTTCCCGATGATGATTACAGAGCTATACCGGCGTGTTGCAGTTCCTCAGGATGCGATGAGAGATATTGAGGTCACTCCTTCATCTTCCATAAACATTCGGCATATAGAGGCCGAGTACACACGAGAGGAGGCCGACAAGAAGAGAGTAGCCTCAGCAAATACATCTCCGGAGGTGGACATTGACTCTTTACATGCAGAGGGATATTTGCGTACTCCGGCCTCTGGGCCTTCAGGTCCATCCGCTCACCCTTCTTCCTCCCAGGCACCTGGTACTTCCACCTCTTCCCAACCTGTCAAGATCACTCAGACTATGATCCTGAAGATAGGGCACTTGACCCATTTAGCTGATGTGAGGGCTACTAGATTGGAGGTTGTTGTGCCATGGATGTTTGAGGCTACCATCCTTGCTGCACTAACCCTCCTCCAGACTTCCATTGACACTCTCACAGCGAGAGTTGAGGCTTGTGAGAGCAAACAGGGGGAGACTTTTGAGGTTACGGCTATGAGAGCCGATGTGGCAGATCTAAGGAAGGATGTGGACTATCTCAAATCTACAGACTTCACCACCTTATTTGAGGCAGCTAATATAGAGGATGTTCCTGCTACATCTGAGATTCCTCCACCTGCCACCGAAGATGTACCCATGGATGACATAGCAGCTGATGAGTTGGAGGTAGAGACCGACAAGGAGCAGATAGAGGTGAGAGATGAGAACATATATGGAGACTTGCCAGGTCTAGAGGAGACAATTATAAAGTTGGTGATCAAGACATCGCAGACAGAGACATCCACGGCAGCCCCTAGTGGATCCGGTACTGTTGATGTGACTCCGAGCACTGATGCCCAAGTTCAGAGTGATGCATCGGGCATTGATGACCAGGCAGATGGAGTGACTGTTTAGACAAGATTTCATTTTACCTCCCTCTCTGTCATCTTTAGTTAATTTTTGGATTGTGTCTTGCATTTGAGGACAAATTGCTTTTTTTGTGGTGGGGTGAGGCCTACCTTTTGTGATTATTATATGTTGGGTTTTTTGATACATTTTGTATTTTGGGTACTGCTTTTCTGGATATTTGAGCTTGTGGCTCCTTGTTTTAATTGTAAATGATTTTTGGACCTTTCCAAAAAAAATTGTGCCACCCCTTGATCGCGTTTGAATATGGTTGTTCTCTTGCAAATTTGAGTATCGACCTTGATCAATATCAATGACTTGAATAGTGCTCATAATAAACAAAATTGAATGTGCAGCTACGATGACGCCAAATTAAGATGCATAGGCAACATGTAAACTTTTTGCATCTCGTTATGACTAGTCGGTTATGAAATGAGTCTCTTGTGATGAACATTGCACGCTAGAAAAAGTGTGGAGTCTTGTTTGATATTGGTGCTAATGTCTTATGTGATGAGCTTACCGTGAACCATGTGTGATAAGACCTAGAATTTGCCATGTTGGTCCGGTTGAGTAAGTTATGCAATCTCTTGAAATGATCTTAGGCAACTTTGAAGAGTGTGAAACAATTTGACATTATACCTCTTTTGTGGCAAACCTTGTGAGTGTGTGATCTTTACTTGAACACCCTTTGAGCCTTAACCTTTTTCTTGGAACAAACTTGATGCAAATTGTGACCTCTCTTTATCCATTACCCATAATCCTTATGATTTGTGGTTTGTTTGAATAGCTAACTTAGGCCAAAAGCCTATGTTGGGGGTGTGGTGAAAGGAGAAAGGTAAATAAAGAAATGCAAATAATTCCCCTTTGATCCATGGTTTTGAGAAAGATGGAACCCTTCCATACAAAAAAAATTGAGACAAGAAAAGAAAAGAAAAAGAATGAAAAAGTTTGAAATAAAGTTGCAAAAGAAAATGGGGTGTCTGGTAGGTCATGGATAGTAAATAATAGGGTGACTCTTTGAGCATGAATGAGAATGATGAAGAAAAGGAAAGAAAGTTTTGTTCATACCACATTTCATGAGGATAGCAGCTACTGGGGCTAAATGACCATAGATTTACACTCAGCCCTGTTACAAGCCTTGAAAAGACCTTTTTGATCTTCAGTGAGCTGAAACAAGTGTTGATTGGAAAATAAGGGCAAACCTATGGGCGGAGTCATGCATGTGTTCATCTTTGTGAGTGTGAGTGTTAATTGTGATTCCGGAGCTAAAAATTGTCGAACCATTGTGTGTGAATATGGAATCACTCCTTGTGTAAGGGCATTTGAGTACCTTTGTTGAGCTTGAACTTGCATTAGAAGCAAGTATGGTGAACTTGAGAATCTTTGATAATGGTGAGTCACAACTTGAATCTTTAAGTGCATAATTGATCCTTGCATGAGTAAGTTGAGTCTTTTTGTGTTCATTCATGATTGAGTCCTGTGTAGCACTGTGTGAGACATCCTTTTTGAACTGTTGAGCTTGAATTTTACTTGAGGACAAGCAACAGTTCAAGTTGGGGGTGTTGATGAGTCCATCATTTGGACTCACTTAGGGCTTTATTTGGATAGATTTTGTGTCCTCAAATGCTTTTTTTGTGTCAATAACTGATGTAAAACACTTGATTTCCAAGTGTTTGGATTGAGGAACAAAGCATGGACACTAACTTGCAAAAAGGAATGAAGCGAGCTGAAAGAGCGAAGAAATGAAGACCTCGTGATCGCCAAGTCCTTTTGGTGAGTCACCGAATGGCCATTACCACGCCTAAAGCTACAGTGTGCCAAGACCTGAAGGAGAAAATCAATTTGGTGATAGAAAGGAGCAGTCGGTGTGTCGTCGAGTAGTTCCGCGATGCAGTGTTAGATCGCCCAAAGTTACAGAACTTGAGAATGTTGAAGGCCAAAGCAGAAAGGCGATGAACTTGGCCAAAAGGTGGACCGCTGAGTTGATCAGCGAGCCCGACTTACTGCGCCGAATGGCCCTTCGCAGCATATTTTTGGCAACTATAAATACATTTTCAAACATTAATCTTAGTACCTTTTATCATAATATTATAATCAACTTTTAGAATTTCAGTTTGAACTTTGAGTTCTTGAGACAACTTTTACATAGCTTTGAAGAATTGAAACTTTCCATTTTTGAGAAATTGAAAGTGGGTCTTCTAGATTCTTCAATTTGGACCTTTGTTAAGACGAAATCAATCATACCCAATTGATCGAAACACAATTTGGTAACGATTTCTATCTTTTTATGATGTCTAGCTAAAACCCAACTCTTGGGGTGTGATTATGTGATTATGGGTTGATTTAGCTTGTTGGTGTTGCTAATTGTTAGTTTAAATGTTGTTTAAAAGTAATTTCAATCAGTGATTGTGGTTCAATCTAAAGGATTGTAGTTGCAAATGCAACTCTACATTTGTGTTTTTGGCTTGCGAGAGAGAGAGAGGGGTTTTAAAACCAAGATTATCGAATTAATGGTCTGTGGTTATTGGGTTGTTATGGGTTCAGCTTGAGAGAGTAAATGGACTAAAGCGTCGGCTGCTCTTATTTGCGTGCTTGTTGGTGTTCGAGAGAAACCGACTCGATTCAGGGTAAATTGTTCAAGAGAAAGTTTATCCCCACTAAAGTCTAGCTTATTCACTGATTTACATCTATTTACTAACAATTGCAATCACCCACATGCCTACCTTAGCCTATAATCCAATCACTTCCCAAGAACACATCTCAATATTGTTATTTTCGTGTTATTTGTTGTTGGTGTAGCTGCTAGTTGAAATCAAAACCCCCTCTGTTATTTGACATTCGTGTCACCCCTTTAATTTGAATTATGTTTTTACTCGTAAATGTCCATTCCTATGATTGATTAGAACATATTCTTACTTTACTTTTGAATTTTAAACACACCACTCTTTGTGGGATTCGATCCAAACTCATTTAGTTAGGTTATTATACTAACTGACTCTTACAATTGGATGAAGTGTTCTTGAAACGTTAATCAGTCCACAGACTTCACTTCATTGTTTGGGTCAGTTAAGATGCCCGAGGATTCGAGTGCTAAGTTTCTAGCCCATGCTGAAGTACCTCCGGCTACCACCGGAGATGATATTATGGAGGATGTTGCTACTGCTGAGTTTGAGGCTGACACTGATGACGAGCAGATTGAGGAGCGAGATGTAGTTGTCTATGATGATCTGGCAAACCTTAAGGTTGCCATGATTGAGAATGCCCAGCAAGCCTCCTTAAGGGATACTTCAATGGCAGGCTCCGTTTGAGCGAGTGTTGATGCTGCATGGGGCATTGATGCCCTGACAGATGGAGCGACTGATTAGACAGGATCGCCTTTACCTCCATCTCTATTCTTTTTGTGATTACTTTTGTTTTAGTTGCATTTGAGGACAACTGCTTTTCTTTTATGGGTGGGTGAGGTATTTCCATACCTACCTCTTGTGATTACATTTTTACTTATATATACTTGAGGCTCCTTGTTTTGAATGGAAATGCTTTTGACCCATATTTTAAAAAAATTGCCACCCCTATTTGTATCTTATTATGGCTATTCTTGTGCAAATTTGAGTATCGGTTATGATCAATACTGATGACTTGAATAGTTTTCTTAATTGAACGAAATGAATGTGCGGCTACAATGAGTCCAAATGAAGTTGCATAGACAATGTGTGAACTTTTAATAGCTTGTTATGACTAGCTGATGAGTCAGAGATTTGGACTCATCTAGGGATTTATTTGTATAGGTTTAGTTTCCTCAAATGCTTGTTTTGAGACAATAATTGATGGAAAGTCCATGATTTTCAGGATTATGGATGAAGGAGCAAAGCATGGACACTAAGTTGCAAAAGGAACAAAGCGAGCTGAAACAAGGAAGAAAAGAGAGCCTGGTGATCGCCAAGTCTACTTGGCGACTCGCTGAGTGGCCTCAATGACAGCCTAAAGTTCCAGTGTGCCGAACCCTGAGGAGACAGTTAAGTCAGCTAGAGAAAGGAGTAGTTGGTGGAGTGCCGAGTGGTTCCGCGATGCGGTGTTAGATCGCCCAAAGTCACAGACCTGGAGGATGCTGAAGGCCAAGGCAAAAAGGCGATGGAATTGACCAAAGGGCAGATCGTCGAGTTGATCGGCAAGCCCGAGTTACTGCATCGAATGGCTCTTCGCAGCATACTTTTGGCGACTATAAATACATTTTTTAACATTTAGTTTAGTATCAGAATTATCATTATTGTAGAGATTTTTATCTTATTTTCATAGTTTTGACTGAGAGACAAGTTTTCCTTAGCTTTGAAGAATTAAACCTTTTCACCTTTGAGAAATTGAAAGTGGGTCTTTGAGATTCTTCAATTTGGACCTTTGTAAAGATGAAATTAATCGTACCTAGTTGAACAATTTGGTAACAATTTTTATCTTTTTATGATGTCTAGCTAAAACCCCAATTCTTGGGATGTGATTATGTGATTATGGGCTGATTTAGCTAATGGGTGTTGTTAATTGTTAGTGTAATTGTTGTTTAGAAGTGAGTTCAATAATTTATTATTGGTTAATTTAGGAATTGCAGTTGCAAATATGATTCCACCTCTGTGTTCTTGGCTCGAGAGAGAGAGAGGTTTTAGAACTAAGTTATTTGATTAATGGTCTGTGGGTATTGGGTTGGCCTGGGTTCTGCTCAAGAGATTGAATCCTAAACCCTTTTCCACACATTTAGCTCGAGAGAGTGAATGGACTAGGGTGTGGGCTGGTCTTATTTTGCTTACTGGTCAATGTTCAAGAGAAATCAACCTATTTCGGGGTAAATTGTTCGAGAGAAAGTTTATCCCCTCTATACTCTAGCTTACTCACTGATTTTTAGCAGTTTCCTAATAGTTACAACTACCCATTTGTCTATAATAGCCTGTAATCGAATCACATCCCAAGAACCCGTCTCATTATTGTTATTTTTGTGTTATTTGCTACTGCTATAGTTGTTAATTTCACAACCTAAAACCCCCCATCTGATATTCATGTCATCCCCTGATTTGAATTATGTTTTTATTTGATAATTTCTATTCCTGTGACTGATTCGAACAAATTCGCACTTTATTATTGAATCCTAAACACGTACCACTCACTGTGGGATTCAACCCCAACTCATTTAGTTGGGTTATTATATTGATTAACGACTGTTGACGCTTAGAATTTGATGAAGTGTCAACTCGAGAGAGTGAATGAAATAGGGTGTGGGATGCTCTTATTTTACTTGTTGGTCGATGTTCGAGAGAAACCTACTTGATTCGGGGTAAATTGTTCGAGAGAAAGTTTATCCCCTCTATAGTCTAGCTTACTCACTAATTTTCAGCAGTTTCCTAATAGTTGCAACTACTCATTTGTCTATAATAGCCTGTAATCGAATCACATCCCAAGAACCCGTTTCAATATTGTTATTTTTGTGTTATTTGCTACTATTGTAGTTGTTAATTTTACAACCAAAAACCCCTCATCTGACATTCGTGTCATCCCCTGATTTGAATTATGTTTTTATTTGATAATTTCTATTCCTATGACTGATTTGAACATCGCACTTTACTATTGAATCCTAACCACATACCACTCACTGTGGGATTTGACCCCAACTCATTTAGTTAGGTTATTATATTGATTAACAACCGTTGACACTTAGAATTTGATGAAGTGTCTTTGAAACGTCATTAATCAAAATTGTGCAACTGCCGGGGAGTGGTGTTGGTTAAGATTCTTTGGTTAAGTTGAATTTTGTTCTTTTTAGTTATTATTAGTTTTGGTTTGTGTGTTATTGATTAAAACAAAGGAAATGAGTATCAATGGTAGCCAAGTGGGCCACCAAGATGACTTCGGCAACCTAAATGATGTCAATGAGCCGAATGCTAATGACCCTCATCTAATGGGTGGAATTGGTGTCATTTGTTTGCCTCCAGCCGAAGGGAATGTTCTGTTCCACATTACAATCACCAAGTTGCAGCTCTTGCAATTGAAGGGGTTGTTTGGTGGATTAGCTCACGCGGATCCCCATGAGCACATAAGAAACTTCGCTGATGTTTGCAAGCCGTTCTCCTTAAGAACATTTCCCAAGAGTCGGTCCGGTTGAGGTTGTTCCCAGTTTCCTTAATGGGAGAAGCGTGTAAGTGGTTGGCAGAATTGCCAAGAGACTCCATTACTTCATGGGAAGAGCTTGTCACCACATTTCAAGTGTGATTTTTCCCTTCTTCGAAGATGATGACACTTCGGGACAGAATCCAAAGCTTCAAGCGTTTGGAGGGTGTGCCAATTCATGAGACGTGGCTAAGATTTAAGAAGTTGGTGATGCAATGCCCTGCTCATGGTTTGTTCGACAACATTTTGCGGTAATATTTTTACCGAAGCCTTGATTCGGTGAACAAGGGTGTAGCTGACTAACTTTCTCCGAGAGGTTTAATGCAACAACCTTACATTATAGCAGCCCAGCTCTTGGATGGCATGACAAAAATTAACCGGGTGTGGTATACCCATGAAGATTAGGTCTCCCTGCTCACGTTTAAATTGACCAAGTAGCAGCTTGAGAAAGACCAAGAGAGGGACCAGAACATGGCAAAGATCATGACACAACTTGACATTTTGTCCAAAAATGTCATGGGAGCTGGTACTAAAAGTGTCAACGATGTGGGTGTTGGGTGTCTAAACCCCGATGAGGCCAAGTTTGAAGTTTCATACAATGAAGAGGTGAATTTCCTAGCCAACCAAGGAGGTTGTTATCGTACAAACTACCCGAGGCAGGGTGGTTACCAAGGTTCGAGCAGGGATGAAAGTTAGAAGGATCATGATAGAGAGTGGAGGGATCGTAACCCCACTTGGAAAGAAAGATACAGGGAGAAGGATAGATATGTTCCTCCCCACAAACGCCAAAAGGGAAAGGATTCCAAGGGTGGTCGGTCTAAGGATATGCTTTCTCGTATTCTCAACAAGGTTGAGGGATCCGACAAAATTTTGAAAGAAATAAAGGAAGATATGTCAAACCTTAGCCAGATAATTACCTCTCATTCCGTCTCTATCAAATAGTTGGAGACACAGATGGGTCATATTTCGTGTCATTTAAACCCGTGACAACAAAGGGGGCTGCCTAGTGATACTATGGCCAACACCAAGAATGAAATTCGAGCGAGGACTTGCGGCGTTCCACGATGTTAACTAAGGCGCTGCTTGGGAGGCAACCCAAGTCCTTATTTTCTTTATATTTTATTTTGAAATAATATAGTGTTGATTATGCAGGTTAAAAAGCGGAATGTGTTTGAATAGTGGTGATTGGCGAGCTAAATGTCCAGTCAGCGACTCACTGAAAAGGTTGGCGATCTCGACTTGGACCGCTGTTGGACTCAAGAATTTCCAAGGTTGGACTCTGTAAAACTCGGCGAGCCCAGGAGAAAATTGGCATGTCGCCGAACAGGTCGGCGATCACGACTTTATCCGCCGTTTGGACCCCCACATTAACTGGAGGTGTTATAAAACTCGGAGAGGTAAGTACCCACTCGGCGTGTCACCGAATGGGTCGGCAAGCAAAACTAATGTCGCCGAATGGATGAGAACTGGACGGTTTTAAAGGACAAAGGTTTAAAGTTTCGAACTCTTTCACATTCCCTCACTTTTCAACTTTTCAAACTCACACCTGCACCATAGTCTCCTGTATTTTTGCAATATTATAGCTTTTTAGTCGTCAATTGTGCGTTCAGAGTTGGACTTCTTTGCCGCCTAGAATTTCAAAGTATTTATTCGGCATAAAAGGTTGGTTTTACGAACCCCGAACTTATAATTAGCAATTTTTACTCACTTGCAATTGTTCTTATCTTAGTGATGTGTGCTAGGCCTCTCTGATCTGTAATTGCTAGTGTGCTTGTTTTAATTTGAATATCGTGCCTATAATGCCTATCTATTGATTTCCTGAGATTTGCATGCCTTAAGATTGATCATAATTTTTGGGTTGTGCTAATTTGTTGTTGGGTCTAGTCGGGTGAAGTCTACGTAACCCGCATTTATACCAAATGGCGTGTTTTGCCCAATGATGGAATGGTTGACGTCATTTTTAAGGGCTAAAGTCGTCAAATGGCCAAATTTGGCCAAATCACGAGAAGTCTGAGTATCCTGGGGGAATAGGTGTAATTGTTCTAAGCCTAATTGAAATAGTGCATGCTTTGATTTTGTTTTTGGGGGCTACGGGGCTGATTTTGGAAGATGGGGTTGACAGTAGGTAAGTTGGGCAGTTTGGCGAGCAGGGTCGAGCTCGCCGAACCACTCAGCGGTTCACCGAATCCCCCTAATTTGCCTTTAATTTCATGCAATTATTAATATTGGGTATTGTTACTTTCGGCGAGAAGCCTGAATTCGCCGAGTGCACTCAGCGACTCGCCGAAGTTTCTTCTTGATCGTGGTTTCTGCGCCCCCTAACCCTTAAAATGCACTGTAACTTTTGGCGGGCTAATCCTTGCTCGCCGATTGCTGTTGGCGATTCACCGAAAGGCCCATCATATCGCCGACATTCCAATTTTTTTGGTGGATTCAATCCTTTCAGCAATCCCGATCTGGATCGCCAAAGTTATTCGGCGACTCACCGATCCGTTCAACGAGTCTGTCTGCAACTATTTTCTGAAGTTCTTCTTGAGCTATTTCTAACTTTCCTCTATGTTTTTGCAGACATGCCTAGACCTAAAGTGGCAGGTAGAGACATGCCACCGCGCAAGAGGGCTAAGGTAGTCATACTAAATGAGGATGTGGCTGCATCCTGAGCAACGACAACCAAACTTCCTACCATGGGTGGGAATGGAAAGGAAAAAGGGAAGAGCAAGGCACCTGCACTAGCATCACCAGAGGTCAGCTCCGACAGTGATGGAGTATATGCCACTCACCTCACCACTTCTAAAAGTAAGGGTGAGCACCAGGAGCATCAAGCTACATTTTCTGAGCCTAAAGATGAGCTACTAGTAGCCTAGAGAGCGGAGCAGCATTCCAAGAGGTTGAATGATCCATCTAGGATCAGGACCTCACAGGCCACTACTACCCTATCTGCTCCCGCACAGGCTGTGGTCCTAGCACCACCGGTACACGGTCCTCCCCTCCGATCTATAAACAGATTGAAGACTGATGGGCTAAGGACCATTATAGAGGAGAATGGGCTGTGTACTGATAGCGTCATAGGCAGGTGCCTGAAGATCATAAGTTGCCTGAGGGCCCACAAGTGCCAGTTGTTCACCCGACCTCGAGGCAGTTATGTTCCAAATTGGGTCCGGGAGTTCTACACTACCTATGGAGCCCTAGTTCCACAAGGGAAGAAGTAGGCCGCCAGATTTAAGCTGGTGGATTATGTTATTCTCAGAGGTAGGAAAGTGAAGTGTGATAGCGATGCTATCAATGCAGCCCTGGAGTGTTCAGTACATAAAGAGGATGACTGCTTACACATAATTAGGACAAAAGCATTGGAGAATATGAATAAACGGCTGGCCCCTTTGATATCTGACAGTGTGATGATTATCGTGACCAATGACACTAACCTACGGTATGAGTGTCTATGATCGTCGATAGTACAGTAACCCAACTAAAGGTTGGGGTCGTGTACCAAGGGAGTGGTTTTGAGAATTAATAGAAAAATAAAATTAAGCTCTAACTAGTCGTAGCTAAAGATATTAACGAGTAAAAACATAGTAAATAAAAGGGGGTGACACGAAAGTGTCAAATATCGATTTGGGGATTTTGACACAATTAGTAAAAATAGCAAAAATTAACAAGAACATCAAGTATGGGGAAATGATTTTGGTGTGCGACCGCAATACAAGTTGAGATAAGTAGTTGGATACATTCTTTTGAAAGGAAATTTGTAAGTTAATAGTGAGTAGGCGAAGCTTTAAATGGAAATAAGTTCCCTCTCGGGCAACTTACCCCATTTCAAAAGCGTTCCTCTCGGACACCCATTTGTCGCATGAAGACCAGCCTATGCCTTACCCCACTCACTCTCTCGAGCGGAGTGTTAGGATATGGGACTAGGGCTCACCCTCTTGGGCTGAACCTCATGTCGACCCACTCCATAGGCTATCAGTCTAGTGGTCTTGGTTTCGCGACCTCCCTCTCGGGTAAGCCGAAAACTCATGGGTGGCTTTGTATTTACAACTACAAACCCTTTAGATTAAATCACAACTACTAGGTGAAATCACCATTAAACTACATCTGACCTATCTGCAATCAAGACCCAACAATAATATCAACACATTTGTTAAATCACAGCCTAAGAATGGGGTTTTTAGCAACACATTAAGAAATAACAAAATACACCTAAAATGATAGTAAAATTAAATGGGTATAATAAATTAAACCTTGATTTAAGCAAAGGAAGAAGAATGGAGAAGACCCACTTCCAACTTGGGGGAAGATGAAATCCTTCTTTCTTCAAGTCTCTCAAAAACCCTCTCCAAACTTGAGAGAAAAATATCCAAAAAGTACTATTCTATTCTGGAAATTAAAATAAATATTCGACTCTTCTAAAATTAATAATAAGTTCAGTATTTATAGACTTCAAAAAATAGCGCTAGCGGATCTTTCGGCGAAGTTAGTCGATATCGCCGAATGACTTCAGCGATTCGCCCTTCGTCTGTCTCATCGCCATTTCATGCTTGCCTTCAGCATCTTCACGTTCTGGACAATTGGGTGGTATAGTACTGCTTCGCGGAACTATTTGGCGAAGCGCCGACTGCTCCTTTCATCACCTTTTTTATCCTTCTCCTTCAGGGCTTCGCGTATTGGAACAAAGGGTGGAGTAAATCCCTTCAGCAAAACTCCATGTGTGCTTGGCGATGCTTGGGCTTCAGCATCTTCGTTCTTTTCAACCTTGTTGTTTGTTTTTGCGCCTAAGTGTCCATGCTTTACTAAAACTTCAAATACCTAAAACTTAAGAGTTTTCATCAGATATTTAGACAAAATAAGAATTTGAGGACACTATTCTTATCAATATAAAACCCTAAATGAGTCCAGTTTGTGGACTCATCAACACCTCCAACTTAAACTTTTGCTTGTCCTCAAGCAAACTCAAGTTCAGCCATTCAAAAAGGGTGTCTCAAACAGTGCTACACAATACTCAATCATGAACATACACAACAACATTCAAATTACTTATGCAAAGATCAACTATGTACTCAAAGATTCAAGTTGTGACACACCATACAAGAGATTCTCATGCTTGCAATATTTGCTACTTGTGCGAGTTCAAGCTCGAAAAAAAGTATCTAAATGCCCTCACATGAAGAATGATTCGATATGCAAACACAGAGGTTAATCAATTCAAGATCAGGAATCAGATGCAATGCTCACACTAAAAAAGAGGAACACAATGCATGCTTGCACCCATAGGTTTGCCCTTATTTTCCAATCGACTTTTGATTCGGCTTACTCAAGATCAAAAAGGTCTTTCTAAGGCTTGTAATGGGGCTGAGTGTAAAGGTATGGTAATTTAGGCTCAGTGAATTTTCCATCCTCGTGAGATGTTGTATTCTCAAGGCATTCGCTTCGCCTCCTTTATCAATTCTTTTTCTAATGCTTCTAAGTCACCGGTTTATTCACCGTCATGGATTGCTTTAAACTCCATTCCCTTCGTACTTTATTCCACATTTCTTTTTTTCTTCTTTTTTTTTGAATTGAATTGAATTAAAGGCGTTCCATTTTTATGCAAAACCATGGGTTATGGGGGACTTTTCTTGCACTTCTTGACTTCTCTTTTTTCCTTTCACCACACCCCCAACTTAGGCTTTTGGCCTAAGTTGGCTATTCACTAAATCACAAATTAAGAGGATTGTAGGTAGTGGTTCAAGTAAGGTCTAGGGTTCATCAAGGTTCTTCCAAAGAAAGGTAAGGCTCAAAGGGTGTTCAAAAGAGTTTCACATGCTCACGGGTAGGCCACAAAAGAGGTATATGTCAAATCTGGCTCACAATCTTTAAAATTGTCTAAGATCAATCAAGAGGACACCTTTCTAAATCAATCAGACTAACAGGGCAAATTCTAGGTTTATTCATGCAAGTTTAAAGCAAGTTAATCACACAAGGCATCGACACTTAAGTCAAACAAGACTACACACTTTCGCTAGTGTGCAACAATCGTTACAAGAGAATCAATTCGATAAATTGCTAATCACAACGAGATGTAACGAGTTCACATATTGTCTATGCAACTTCATTTGGCCTCATCGTAGTCGTACATTCATGTTCGTTCAATTGAGAGCACTATTCAAGTCATGGGTATTGATCAAAACCAAGACTCATTTTTTTGCGAAAGAACAACCACATTCAACTCACGAAGGGTGGCAAAAATGTGCAAAAAACTCAAAAAATTTTGGAAGGGTCAAAGTTATTTTGCAATTAAACCCAAAAGAGAGCCATGAGCTCGAACATCCACGAAAAGCAGTGTAACCATGATTTTCAATAGAACAACCCAAATATATACAAAACACAAATAACAAATAGCACACAAAAGGTGAGAGCCTCACCCCACCACAAATAAAAAATAATAATTTGTCCTCAAATGTAGGTAATACGAAATTCAAGAGGCAAGATAAATAAAGATAGAGAGGGAGGTAAAGAGGGGATCCTGACTAATGGGTCGCTTCATATATTTGGGCATCAGTACCTGGAGTGACCACCAGAGGGACCAGCTCCACTGGATCTAGCAGCAGAAAACCTTGCCAAGGAAGCTTGCACGGCAGCATCTATCATAATTTATTTTGTCTCAGTCAAATCTTCATTTGCATCTCCCTCAATCTTTTCATTAGTCTTTGCGTCTGACTCAACGATCTATTTTGCTCTACTCCGAAGTTCATTGATCTTCTGAGGTAAATTAGGCATGTCTGGCATCTCCACTGTTCCAAAGACCATGGGCACATCGGTGGCCTTTATTTTGTCTACATCTTTACGTAGCTCAGCAATGGCAGCTTTTAAATCCATCACCTTCTCTATAGACCCTTGGTTGTGCTCACACACCGCTATTTTGGATACTAAGGAGGCAATGGTAGTGCTCAGAGGTGTTATAGCATTAGTTACGGCAATCTGGATTATGCTTGGAACAGAGGCCTCTAGGCTAGCAGCTCAACGATCAGCAAAAAGAGCCAACTGTCCCATCCGGAGTAGGGATGCCCGAGTGAGAAGAAGCTAGAAACTAGCAGCAACAGTAGTGGGTCTTGGCCATTTTGTAGCAGCAGAAGAACCTTGAGTATTAGTGGGAGAAATAGTGGCAATGAATATACTTGAAGTCCCAGGGGTCGAAGCAGGTAGAGATGTTTTTACAGGCGATAATTCTTTGTTGTCTAACTCCACCAATGTTGTCTTCTTCCTTTCTGCTTGATCCTTACGGTACTCGTCTTCGATTTTCCAGATATCAGTAGAGGCTGTGGGAATCATTTCCACATCCCTCTTGGTATCTCGAGGTACTTGGGCTCGTTTGCATAATTATGTGATCAAGAATGGGAATGGAAGTGAGATTTGGCTCTGCCTTGCACGCATGAGTATCTCTGAAGCGACGATTGGTCCCAAATTTATTTGAGTCTCCTCTATAACGCAACCCAGGCAAGCTGCCTTGGCGAGGCGAAGGATTGACTCATTCTTGGATGGCATAATTGTGCTGCTGATAAAACTGAACCAGAACCTTGCTTCTATGTTTAGCTCTTTCTTTTCAATCGAAACTCCTTTCACTAACCACTTGGGAGTCTCATCTGCAATTAGTGGGGCTAACCACTTTTTCATCTCATCCAGCTGCTTTGTTCTAATCAAGTACTGGCAGTGATCCCCAATGTTTGTGGACATGCCCAAAACTGCGTTGATTTCCTCACTATCACACTTCACCCTTTTATCTCAGACAACCACATAGTCCACTTCTTTGAAGGCTAATGCTAGTTGTTTTTGATGTGGTATTAGTGCACTGTATGCACTATAGAACTCTTTTACCCAGTTTGGAATATAAGGGCCACGGAGTTTGGTGAAGATTTTGAACTCATGGTATCTCAGACATTCCATGATCTCTGGGTGCCTATCTATAACCCATTCTATGGACAAATGCTTTTCCTCCAAAAAAATTCTTGGCCTCGCAGCCTTTACTTTATTCATAGATTTAGGTGGAGGACCTTGCACTGGAGGTGCTAATACCATTGCCTTCTTTGGAATTGGAGGTGTGGTGGTGGCAGGCTGGTAAGTCCTGGCCTTGGATGAATTTCACAGCTTCTTAATTCGCCACTCGGCCCTCTGTACTATTAGCATATCTTCCTCGTCAGAACCCACATCTTTTCTTTTAGACTAGTTGGGGTCATTTCTATAAAAGTCATTACTATCGGTGCTTGCATCTGACAATTTAAGGATCGTGTATTTGCCCTTTCCTTTTTTACCATTTGTGGAAAGTTTAGCAACTTTGCTTTTGAACACGTCAGTATCCTCTTTGATTGTAATCCCTTTTGTTTTACTTCGAGGTGGCTTGCTTCTTTCTGAAACTTTAGATCTAGCCATTTCTGCAAAGATTTCGGAAGAAGTTAAAATAATTAAGCCATGTTCAGAGAGATACAATTACAGACAGACTTGCTGAATAGATCGACGAGTCCCCAAGTTGCTTTTGGCGACCAGGACTTTATCCGCCGAAGGATGTAGTGTAAAAAGGTTCGGGGATGCAGACAAATGGATATCAAGGTGACCTTTGGCAAGTCGCTGTCTGCCTTTGATGATCAGGCCTTTTTGGCTGAGAGTTACAGAATACTAACTATAAGTAGCATAAAATTAAAAAGTGAGATGGAGTCCCTTGGGCCAACTGCAAAGTGATTCGGCGAGCTGATCTCAGTACGCTGAAAGGCCTAAATTCATCAGAGAGTCAGAGCACATGACCTAGGATAAAATTACCTAGAATGGGAGCATAAATATCATAATTAAATGCAGGGTTTGGAGAACTAACCTTTTGGGCAGATTAGGTCAAGACTGTGTTGTTGAGCGGTAGGTTATTATAGATCCGAGCACTACTAAAGTAGCCAAAATACTTACGAGGTATGAAAATTTTGAAAATACTAAGTAGGTGTGATTTTGCGAAAATTGAGAGTGAGAGAATATGAGAAAGATTGAAAGTACAGACCCATGATTTTATAAAATCCGTCCAGATCTAATCCATTCGGAGACATTAGTTGGATTTGCTTCACTACTCGGTGATCCGCTGAGTGATCATCTATCTCACCGAGTTTTACAGGACCCTCAATCAAAGTGAGGATCCAAATTGTGGCCTTAGTAGTAGTCGCCGATCTAGTCGGCGATTTGCCGGTTCAATTTGTGTACTTCATCCTGTACTTTTTCACAAACTTTTCATGCCCAATTCTACAAAATCAAAACACTTTTGTTTCAAAAAAAATATCAAACTTAAAGTAGTTAAGGGCTTTGGGTTGCCTCCCAAATAGCGCCTTAGTTAACGTCGTGGCATGACACGGGTTAGCATCTAAATTCCACTTTTGGGGCTAGCCAAAACATCATTTAGCAACCCCTTGCCTTGTGTCTGATGGATGTGAGGCATTACATGACCCAAGAGAGTTTCAATTAGCTGGATAGATCTAGAGTGAGAACCACTCATCTGGTATAACACTTCTAAATTTTCCTTAATCTTCTTTAGCACTCTATCTTGCTCATTTAACTTTTGAAGAATGGTTAATAACATATCTTTGATATTTTTACTTTCAACCCCCATAGATCTTCCCTACTCAATAGGTGATCCGCATTTCTGGAATTGTATCATCTCCTGCTTGTTTGAATGTCAGTAGATTATCCCTGAGGTTCAATAGTTTCAAGAGAGGATGATATGTGTGACACCCATATTGATTATCCATTCTTGTTTCCCTGCTCTGATCTCCAGACAAGCAAAACAAAACTACAACTAAAATTAGTAAGGCTAAACTAATAAAAATCAAGAATTCTACTTAACTAGGAATTCCCAAATAACACCACTCCCCGGCAGCAGCGCCATTTTGATGGTTATTGTGACCAACGACACTAACCTACGGTATGACTTTCTACGATCGTCGATAGTATAGTAACCCAACTAAAGGTTGGGGTCGTGTCCCAAGGGAGTGGTTTTGAGAATTGATAGAAAAATAAAATTAAGATATAATTAGTCGTAGCTAAAGATATTAACGAGTAAAAACATAGTAAATAAAAGGGGGTCACACGAAAGTGTCAAATATCAATTTGGGGGTTTTGTCACAATTAGTAAAATAGCAAAAATTAACAAGAAAATCAAGTATGGGGAAATGCTCTTGGGGTGTGACAGCAATACAAGTTGAGTTAAGTAGTTGGGTATATGCTTTTGAAAGGAAATTTGTAAGATAATAGTGACTAGGCTAAACTTTAAATGGAAATAAGTTCCCTCTCGAGCAACTTACCCCGTTTCAAATGTGTTTCTCTCGGACACCCATTTGCCGCATGAAGACCAGCCTACGCCTTACCCCAGTCACTCTCTAGAGTTGAGTGTTAGTATATAGTACTAGGGCTCACCCTCTCGGGCAGAACCTCATGTTGACCCACTCCTTAGGCCATCAGTCTAGTGGTCTTGGTTTCGCGACCTCCCTCACGGGCAAGACGAAAACACATGGGTGGCTTTGTATTTGCAACTACAAACCCTTTAGATTAAACCACAATCACTAGGTGAAATCACCATTAAACTACATCTAACCTATCAGCAAGCAAGACCCAACAATAATATCAACACATATTTGCTAAATCACACCTCAAAAATAGGGGGTTTTAGCCACTCATTAAAAAATAACAAAATACACCTAAAATGATAGTAAAATCAAATGGGTATGAGAAATTAAACCTTCATTTAAGCAAAGGAAGAAGAATGGAGAAGACTCACTTCCAACTTGGGGAAGATGAAATTCTTCTTTCTTCAAGTCTCTCAAAAACCCTCTCCAAACTTGAGAGAAAAATATCCAAAAAGTACTATTCTATTCTAGAAATTAAAATAAATGTTTGAATCTTCTAAAATAAATAATAAGTTCAGTATTTATAGACTTCAGAAAATAGCGTTGGCGGATCTTACAGCGAAGTTAGTTGATATCGTCGAATGACTTCGGCGATTCTCCCTTCGTCTGTCTCATCATCGTTTCATGCTTGCCTTGAGTATCTTCATGTTTTGGACCATTGGGCGGTATAGTACTACTTCACAGAACTATTCGACGAAGCGCCAATTGCTCCTTTCATCGCCTTTTTTATCCTTCTCCTTCAGGGCTTCACGTACTGGAACAAAGGGCGGAGTAAATCCCTTTGGCGAATCAGCAAGTGTGCTTAGAGATGCTCGGGTTTCAGCCTCTTCGTTCTTTTCAGCCTTTTTGTTCCTTTTTGCACCTAAGTGTCCATGCTTTCACTAAAACTTCAAATACCTAAAACTTAAGAGTTTTCATCAGATATTTAGACAAAATAAGCATTCAAGGACACTATTCTTATCAAAATAAACCCCTAAATGAGTCCAATTTGTGGACTCATTACGGTGCTCTGAAGTGGCCTTAAGTGGGAGTGCCTATTGAGAAGAAGGACCTAAACATCGCAACACGGTTCTGATTTTACTTCATCAGCATCACCATTATGCCATCCCTGAATGAGTCAATTCTCCACCATGCTAAAGCAGCCTATCTTGGCTGCATCATTGATGGGACCAGGCTGAATCTGGGGATGATTATTGCCCAGGATATGCTTATGAGGGCCAAGCAAAGACAAACTTCCCTTCCATTCCCGATATTGATTACCGAGCTATGCAGACATGCTCAAATACCTAGAGATGAGATGAAGGATGTGGAAGTGATCCGCACATCTTCTACTAACATCCGGAGGATTGAGGCAGAGTACCCAAAAGATGAGGCGGAGAAGAAGAAGGCAGCCTCGGTGGATACTTCCCTAGTTGTGGATACAAATGCATTACCTGCAGAGGCACCTTTGCTTACTCAGGCCCATGGGCCTTCAGGTATACCTAGAACTACCCCTTCTACGGCGTCTAGTACCTCTACTGCTCCCTTGCCTCCTAGATCTGCTGCTGCTATTGCTGCTGCCTCCAGGCCCCTGCTCGCTCAGGATGCATTACTACAGATGGGGCATCTAGCCCATTCTACTGATCGACATGCCGCCAAACTTGAGGTCACCATTCCTGGCATGATCGAGAGGGCCCTCGCTGATGTTGTGATACTTCTGTGTTCTTTTGTTAATGCCCTTGAAGCAAGGATAGCGGTGTATGAGTGTGGCGAAGGAGCCACTATGGAGGTGACGGCCCTAAAGGTCGTTATTGCTAAGCTGAGGAGAGATATGGACCAGCTGAAGTCTACCGACATGTCGATAATTTTCAGGACAGTGGAAATCCTCGATGTTCCAGTTGAGCCAGAGATGCCTCCGGCTACCACCGAAGATGATGTTTGAGATGAGGAGGTAGTTGATCCCAAGTGTGAGGCTGAGATGGATGAGCATGCTTGAGGTTGATGAGGAGGTCTCTTACGAGGGCCTTATAGATACTGAGGAGGCCATGGTAGATGCAGTTGTGCAAACTTCTTTGGCAGACACACCCTTGGCTGACCCGAGTGGAGTTAGCAGTGTTGATGTTACACCGGGCACTAATGCCCTGACAGATGGAGCGACTGCGTAAACATGACCCCTCTTTACCTCTCGCTCTGTCATCTTTATTTACTTTTTGGATATTTTATTTTTATTGCATTTGAGGACAGCTGGCTTTTTATTTGTGGTGGGGTGACGTATTTCCATACCCACCTCTTGTGATTATGATTTTTGTTTATATATTGGGTTTTGTGATGTATATTGTCTTTTGGCACTATTTTGTGGATATTTGGGCTTGTGGCTCCTTGTTTTAATTGCAAATGATTTTTGAGACCCTTTGAAAAAATTTACCACCCTTTTGATTGTGTTAGATTATGGTTGTTCTGGTGCAAATTTGAGTATCAGTTATGGTCAATACCGATGACTTAAATAGTGCTCTCAATCGAACAAACATGAATGTATGGGTACAATGAGGCCAAATGAAGTTGCATAAGCAATATGTGAACTTTTTGCATCTCATTGTGACTAGTCGGTTATCGAATTGAATCTCTTGTGATGAACATTGCACACTAGCAAAAGTGTGCAGTATTGTTTGACATTAGTGTCAATCCCTTGTGTGATGAGCTCTTACTATGAACCTTGTGTGCTGACACCTAGAATTTGCACCGTTGGTCCGATTGACTAAGTGATGCAAGCTCCTGAAATGATCTTGGGCAAATATACCTCTTTTGTGGCCAACCTTGTGAGTGTGTGAATTGTGTTAAACCCCTTTGAGCCTTGCCTTTTTCTTGGAAGAAACTTGAGCAAATGAGACCTCTCTTTATCCTTTCACCCATAATCCTCATGAATTGTGGTTTGTTTGAATAGCCATCTTTGGCCAAAAGCCTAAGTTGTGGGTGTGGTGAAAAGAGAAGGTAAATCAAGAAGTGCAATGAAATCCCCCTTTTGATTCATGGTTTTGAAAATGATGGAACCCCTCCATACAAAAAAAATATGAGGAAAAGAGAAGAAGAAAGAAAAAGAAAAGGAAAGAAAAAGTTGTGAAATAAAGTTGTCAAAATTGCAAAAGAAATGGGGTGTCCGGTATTCCATGAGAAGTGAATAATGGGTTGAAATCTGAGAATGATTGAAAATGCTGAAGAAAGGGAAGGAAAGTTGTTCGCACCATATTTCATGAGGATAGAAACCACTGATCCTAAATTACCATATCTTTACACTCAACCCCATTACAAGCCTTAAAAAGACCTTTTTCATCTTGACTAAGCTGAAACAAATGTTGGCTGGAAAATAAAAGCAACCCTATGGGTGAAGTTATACATGTGTTCATCTTTTTTTAGTGTGAGAGTTCTTTTTTATTCCGGAGCTATAAATTGTTGAACCATTATGTGTGAATATGGAATCATCCTTGTGTGAAGGCATTTGAGTACCTTTGTTGAGCTTGAACTTTCATTTGAAGCAAGTATTGTGAACTTGAGAATCTTTGACAGTGGTGAGCCACAACTTGAATCTTTAAGTGCACATTTAATCCCTGCATGAGTAAGTTGAGTCTTGTTGTGTGCATTCATGACTGAGTCTTGTGTAGCACTGTTTGAGACATCCTTTTTGAACTGCTTAACTTGAGTTTTACTTGAGGACGAGCAAAAGTTTAAGTTAGGGGTGTTGATGAGTCCGATAATTGGACTCATTTAGGGGTTTATTTGTATAGGTTTAGTGTCTTGAAATGCTTGTTTTGTGCCAATAACTGATTTAAACTCCTTGATTTTTAGGATTATGGATGAAGGAGCAAAGCATGGACACTAAGTTGCAAAAGGAACAAAGCGAGCTGAAAGAAGGAAGACAAGAGAGACTGGTGATCGCCAAGTCTACTTGGCGACTCGCCGAGTGGCCTCAATGACTACATAAAGTTCTAGTGTGCCAAGCCTTGACAAGATAGTTAAGTCGGCAAGAGAAAGGAGTAGTCGGTGGTTAATGATGTTTCAAAGACGCTTCATCCAATTCTCAGCGTTAACGATCGTTAATCAGTATAATAACCCAACTAAATGAGTTAGGGTCAAATCCCACAGGGAGTGGTACGTGTTTAAGATTCAATAGTAAAGTGCGAATATGTTCGAATCAGTCATAGGAATAGACATTATCGAATAAAAATATAATTCAAATAAGGGGGTGACACGAATGTCAAATGGGAGGTTTTGGTTTTGAAATTATCAACTACAACAGCAACAAATAACACAAAAATAACAATAGTGAGATGGGTTCTTGGGATGTGATTCGAATACAGGCTATTATAGATAAACGGGTAGTTGCAACTATTAGGAAACTGCTGAAAATCAGTGAGTAAGCTAGACTATAGAGGGGATAAACTTTCTCTAAAATAATTTACCCCGAATCAGGTCGATTTCTCTCGAACATCGACCAGCAAGCAAAATAAGGTCAGCCCACACCTTAGTCCATTCACTCTCTCGAGCTGAATGTGTGGAAAAGGGTTAAGAATTCACTCTCTTGAGATGAACCCAGGCCAACCCAATACCCACAGACCATCAATCAAATACCTTGGTTCTAAGACCTCTCTCTCGAGCAAGCCAAGAACACAAAGGTGGAATCACATGTGCAACTGCAATTCCTAAATTAACCCACAATAAATGATTGAACTCACTTCTAAACAGAAATTACACTAACAATTAGCAACATCCTTTAGCTAAATCAGCCCATAATCACATAATCACACCCCAAAAATTGGGGTTTTAGCTAGACATCATAAAAAGATAAAAATCGTTACCAAATTGTGTTTCCATCAATTGGGTACGATTAATTTCGTATTTATAAAGGTCCAAATTGAAGAATCTCAAAGACCCACTTTCAATTTCTCAAAGGTGAAAAGTTACAATTATTTAAAGCTAAGGAAAATTTGTCTCTCAGTTCAAAACTATGAAAATCAGATAAAAAGCTCTACAATAATGATAATTATGATACAAAACTAAATGTTCAAAAATGTATTTATAGTCGCCAACAATATGCTGCGAAGATCCATTCGGTGCAGTAAGTTGGGCTCGCCGATCAACTCGGCGATCAACCCTTTGGTCAATTCCATCGTCTTTTTGCCTTGGCCTTCAGCATCCTCTAGGTCTGTTTTTTTGGGCGATCTAACACTGCATCATGGAACCACTCGGCGCTGCGCCGACTGCTCCTTTCTCTCACCAACCTTAGTTTCTCCCTCAGGGCTTGGCACACTAGAACTTTAGGTGGTCATTGAGGCCACATGGCGATCACCAGGCTCTCTTTTCTTCCTTCTTTCAGTGGATTTGTTCCTTTTGCAACTTAGTGTCCATGCTTTGCTCGTTCATCTATAATCCTGAAAATCAAGGACTTTACATCAATTATTGGCACAAAACAAGCAATTGAGGACACTAAACCTATAAAAATAAAGCCCGAAATAATTCCAACTATCGGACTCATCACTAGCTAATGTCACGACCTGAGCCTACACTCCGGATGTAACACGGCGTACAACACTCCGAAAAGCCTCATACATGCCTCATAGCATTCATAACATAAGACATAAGAAAATGGTACAGAATTTAAAAACTTTTATCCAAGCAATCGAAGTCTTTATTTTAAAAAAATAAAGGAAGTCTAACTTTGTCTCACATGGCCATCTAATACAACTTTGAATCAATAATAAGGTTACAGCCCTTCAACATAGTCTGAAACATAAAATGACATGAAAGAAACTAGAAATGATCAACTCCCGTCCTCAAACCATGAGGACTTACCAATAGCTTTGGAGAATAGTCAATCCAAGCTTTGAACCATAGAAATCACCTTAAGATCCGTAACCTACACTTTGTAAAAATGTAGAAGAAATATGGGTTAGCACAAAAATGCACTAAGTATGATAGCCATGCAAAAATCATGCTTAAAAGAACATTTTAGTTGAAAAGCATGTTATATGTCAAGTTTGAGAAAGTCATGAACTTTAGTATAAAAGCATAGGACACTAGAATATTCAACATGTATATCATTATAACATAATAGAACCATCATATTAAGTAACCCTAAGTTATACTTTTGCAACGTAGGAATGGCATCCCATAATACCACACATACTAAGTACCACTTTGAGGCCTCCATAAACATAATTACCATTCTTCATTCTCATCTTTAGTTAATACTCATAGAAAAGGAACGTTCATATTCAATAAGTCATGACAAGGAAAGCAACTCATAATAACAATCCAAGTTAAGCATTCATTATTACGTTTAGCCTTTATGTCAACATTTTCATTAGCATCATTATAGCACATTCATTTCATTAGATATTATTACATTCGAGAAACACACCATAGGCACTCTCAAAGCCTACACGTGCAATGCATGAATGGCATCCCATACTACCACTCACACTTCATAAAACCTCTTGAGTAACTATAGTACATAACTAACATAATGGGATAAGCCCTAATAGACATAGACCATGTGAGCAAACCACGGAATCCGATGTTTATCCCACACTGTAAAGGGTTGGTCTACTTGCCTAAGGTAGAACCGGTAATTTAGCTTAGGTGAATACACTAGCTATAACCTATGTGAGCACATAGTATTGGGATAAGGAAGGTGTTGCTTGAAGCGCGGCCTAACATGGGGAGAGCTTCCACCTTACAATATCCACTCGGTGCTAAGCATTAAATTCCCATATAGTAGTTCATTCTCTTTTAACATTATTACACATGAGATGGATGCCATTGGCCTACCAACTCAAGGTACATCATTACACACATGAAATGGTGCCATTAGCCTACGATTCAAGGTACATCATTAGAATATCTCAGTGAATCCTCATGAAAGGGATACCATTGGTCTATCGATTCAAGGTTCATCATTACATTAGTTCATTGACTGATCATGAAAGGGATACCATTGGTCTACCTATTCAAGACAAAGCCTTAGAATACTTCATTAGTCATTTATGAAAGGGATGCCTTTGGCCTACCAATTCATTGTTCATTAAGTCAAGATACTTTTAGTTACACAAGAAGAGGATGCCCTAAGCCTACCAATTTAAGGTATAACATTACATTGAAGAAACCTTTCACAACATTTTATCATCATTCACAACTGTATAATTGAGAATAGCCTTTCAACAATACCACAATTGCATTATAGGCATGATCACATTACTTTCAATATATTCACAAAGCTTTTACACAAGCATCATGATTATACAAGATCTCACAATTTGCCCTTCAAGGACCATTAATCATAATTAACCAACACACCTAAAATTACTACAATTAGGCATGGATAGTATCATGATACAAGTAATTAAACTACTACAAGAACAATTTCATAGTATTCATCTTACTACAATTCACCCAAGTCACAAATCATGAAATTAGGGTTAGGGGGAATTCATGGATTCATGGGAGATTTTATCATAAAACAACAATTCATTCATAATATATGACAATTAAATTATTGAAAATGTTTTTAGGAAGAATCCATGACTTAGATTGAAAACCCTAGGTTTTGGAGAATTTATCTTTGAAATTGAAAGTTTGAGGGCTCCATGGAAAAAAGCTTTCCATGAATCAAGACTACCATACCTTAGACGAATAATCCAACTAAAATCGTGTGATAAAGGCCCCTCCTTCAACCCCTAACTTTATCTTCCTCTTCTTCTTCAATGAAGTTTTTAGAGAGAAGATTTTTTGAAAGGGTTGAGTTGGTTTTGGTTTGGGTAGTTGAGAATTATGAAGTGTAAGGGTTATTTAATAGCTTAAAAACCCTTATATAGGTATAAATAAACAATATAAAATGACTTCACACTTAACTAACAAACCTAGGAATTTACCAAACTAACCTTACCTTGGCCGAGTTGGACAGATTGCAGGCACCACCTACACCCATGACCTATGGACCGTAGGTGGGTCTACGCCCCGTCCTGCAGGTTTGTAGGTGGGTGGACTGGGACTCCTTTTCTTGGTCCTTGACCTACAACCAAGAGCTACAGTGCGTGGATGGACCTACGCCCAGTAGGTCCCATCCGTAGGTCTCAACATTTAGGCAGCTTGGGCAGTTTTGGGGCAGCTTTGAGGTTAGACTTTAGGGTCCTCCTCAAGGACCCTTTTTGAAATGACCCAAAAAGTTCTTAAAAATGTGCTTCGGAAGTTACCGGAAACTTGTTTAGCTATAAAAAAAAAATCCGTTTCGTTTTTCGAAAATCCGACTTCATATTCTTGTTTAGGGGGTCAAATTCAGTGGGATATGGGTCTAACCCAAATTTTAGAGCAACCGTATCAAAATCCGAAATTTCCAAGTGAAGCCTTTTTCGAGGGTCTACTTTGGAGGGTCATATCTCCTAGCACACAAATTATTGGGTGGCCGATAAAATATCCATGGAAAGCCCTTTGAGTTAGCTACCTAACGCACTTCGTTTCACCTCATTCGGAGTTCGGATGAAGAAGTTATGCCCATTTTCGTAAAATCTGTCCGGTAGGAAAGGCAATTTCCAGTGAGCGTTTTTACTGTTCACCCGCCTCATTTTTTTTTCTAAGTGTTGGACCATTTTTCCAAAGGGCATATGTTATTTCCTATATACCATTAGTGCAATTCTCATCTCTAAAACATTTCCCAAAACACCTCTCCCATACTTAGACACATTTTCTCTCAAGTTCTCTCAAGAACCCTAATCCAAAACCTTCCTCAAGATTGAAGAGACTCTTGCTCCAAGTTCCAAGCTTCCATTGAAGACACTCTCAAGACCTTCATAAAAACTCAAGGTATGTGGTGTTGAACTCATGGGTCCTTCCACCCATAGTGCCTAGACTCTATTCTACTCACTAATTCATGGTTTAAGTTAAGATTCATAAATTAGTCTTGTTCTTTGTAATAATTTCCTGCACATTGAATTTTAAGCATGAAAAGTGATTGTTTTGAGCATGTCGTGACTCTAGAACTTGAACCTAAATTTGGAATGGATGTGGAGATTTTCATGTGGTATTGTGGGTGTTAAAAAGGTGTTGTTGTAGGTTGTTCACTGGTTTGGCTGCATAATTACTACCCTATTTTCCATGCTCTTTGATTCCATTACTTGCCTTCAAGGTGTTTGACAAAATGTCCAACTATGGAGAATTGATGAATCGATGTTTTAAAGCTTGAGTTATGAGATGTATGGAAATCCAGAGATGTGTTGATGACAAACTAAGCTTGTGTATATGTTCATTCTATACGTGAGATTGCATTAGAGCCTAATGGGAATTTCCTATATAAAGTGTTGCATGACCATGCCCGGTCCGGGGGAAAAGAGCCGGACAACCATGTGAGAGGTTTATATCTCACCACCTAGGATGCTTGGGGTGTGACCAACATCAACCATGTGAGAGGTTTATATCTCACCACCTAGGATGCTTGGGGTGTGACCAACATCAACCATGTGAGGGGTTTATACCTTGCCACCAGGGTGTCCGGATGTGAACGGCATTCCCCATCCTAAGTTGGGGTTATATATTGGTTGGATCATGCATACACATATGATATCTACTATTAGTATAGATTTACTTAAACATGTTTTGACTTCACTTTGATCATGCATCCTCATATTGTTAGTCATAATGCCTATGAAACTATTTCTTGTATTTCGATTGTGTCCTTGTCTATTGTTGTGTTGCACCCCGCATACTTAGTACATTCCAAGTACTAACGCATATTTTGCCTACATGATGTCACCATGTAGGGACCGGAGCTACTCTTGATCCTTCTCTCCATTCACGTGGCTAGTACGGTGCTTATCCGAGTTGTTGGTGAGTCCTCAATGATTCGAGGGCTATGTTATGTTTCCTACTCCTATCTTTTGAGACTTTAGCTTGCAATTGTATTTTGACTATGAGGGGAACCGGTAGTATGTCATGGCCCCGTCCTATCTATGTATGTAGAGGTGTGCGTTGGACAAGTATTTTGTAAATGAGCTTGACTCTTGTTCTATGATGTCATTTTGAAATGGTTTGCCCTTAGTCCCTATTTCCCGTTAATTAATGTTGAATGTACTTCCGCGACCAATGTAGTGTGATGACAAGTTTGAGAGGCTTGTTTGGGGTTCCTTCGGGTTCCTCATTCACTATGTCACGTCTAGGCCCTAGGCTTGGGTCGTGACACTTTTGTTGGTCCTTGGGGGGTCGTACCTTGACGTTAACCCCTATACCTTTCAACCTAAGATAAGGAAACCATTTTACACTTCAAAACCCTACATCAAACTCAAAGACTCTCACATAAGGCTCTAGTGTAACCTACTAGTTTTACTGGTGTTATATTATCTCGCCCTTGGGAACATTCGTCCTCGAATGACATTTCTAAACATTTCTCGAAATTAAAGACTCAAGACTAGCAGCCTATCATGCATGAAACATCATAACAATGCATAATTCGAAGGAGGAAACATCAACTCCATCTCAATATACTCAATGCAACACAAGGAAGTAGGAACTACATCAACAACCCATTATGCATGAAAACTTCAACATTTCTCATTTCATTGGAGGAATTACCTTCTCCAACTCAAACCATGTTCATCATAACATCATAAACCAAATTATGCAATTACTCTTAAAAGCACATTTAAGCATCTTCAACAATTCATCTCATGAAGCATATAGGCAACTCATACTAAATGCATATCAACATGAGGAGCATAAATCATGAAAGACTCATTTTCTCATTAAACATAAATTCATCAAAAACATACATAACATAAGGAGACCATGGAAACACATAATTCACAGATGACTCCAAAACATGAAACAAACCACAAGGAACTATTTGTCTCAAGCTTGAATAGGAATAGAATAAAGAGATAAGGATATTGTAACTTTCCACAACTTTGACTTATAAGCATACCATCTCCCCCTTGGGAGTAAACCCATACTAAGGCTAACATGAAAATCTAAAAAATAGCATAGGGACCTTAATAAAACATTTACATCTATAAGGAGTTATCAACATACTGGTGCCTTCATCAGGAAGGGCTCATTTGTCCTCTTTAGATCGGAGTGCATAAAAGTGACCATAATTTGGAGGAATAGGAACCGTACCATTAAGAGAACCTTTCTTGGCCTCTCTTCCTTTATCCATAAGTGTAGGGCAATCTTTCACTTGATGATCACTCTTTCCATAACCATAACACCCATTTGTATCGGCTAGGCACTTCCCATGGTGCTTTTTTCCACAATTGGTGCAAGTAGGTTTAGGAAATGGAGACCCACTACCTTTCTCTTGGTTATCCCTAGGAGTTTTTGAAGGATCTTGGTTAGAGGATCTCTTTTTGAACCTTGGTTGACCTTGTTCATCGGACCTAGCTCTTTTCATCTCCCTATTCTTTTTCTTATTTTAGACTCCTCCATTTGTTGAGAAAACACCATAAGCCTAGATATATTCATATTATCATGGGGCATTGTTGTACGACATTCTTCCTCAGTTCAGACAAACCCATCACAAATCTTCTCATCTCATCCCTCGGCTATGCCACCATAGATAGAGTATACTTGGACAACAGAGTAAATTTCAAAGCAAACTCTTGGAAACTCATGCTACCTTGCCTAAGGTTAATAAATTTTTCCACCTTAGGCTCCCTCAACTCACGGGGAAAGAACCTAGCATTGAATGCTTTCTTAAAAACCTACTAATCTATGGACCCACTCCTACCAGCCTATTACTCTTCCATTGAGTATACCAAACTTGAGCAACGTCTTTCAATTGGTAAGCGGCTAGCTCTGATTTTTCTACCGAAGTCACCCCCATAGCATCAATTATTTTATAAACCTTATCCACAAATTCTTAAGTATCCTCTCCCACCTTGGAACCAAGAAACACTGGAGGATTCATCCTAACAAAATCCCTCAATCTAGAAGTCATAGTGCTCACATTAGGGTTCACATGAATCCCACCATCTCTAGTGGCTAGGGCCCTCATAGTTGGTTTTGAGTTGTTACGGCTTGAGCCGTCATTAGAAGAGCCGACCTAAATTCCTCATCTGTCATGGTCGGGGGTTAATTTGAGCTTGATCCCCTTAAGGAGCTTGGTTCACTTAAGGAGCTTGATTCTCTTGCAGAGCTTCTTCATTGACATTGTTGCCCTCCATTCTCCTTGCGTTAGCCCTTCGTGTATTCATATCCTGAAGACACAAAAGACGGATAAGGAGATGGACTTGTAGAGTTAAACTATATGGAACGACTTAAGAATAATGAAAGAAGTATAGTTTCCTAACATCTTATAGCCTCTCATTCATAAATGTGACGCACTTCACACTCATGAACAAGAATATACTAGACGTGGTTTATGAGACATCATCTTAAAACCATCCCAACATCTTATGCTCTAATACCATGTTTGGCACGACCCGAGCCTACACCCCAGACGTTACACGGTGTACAAAACTCCGAAGAGCCTCATACAAGCTTCATAGCATTCATAACATAAGACATAATAAAATGGTACGAAATTCAAAAACATTTATCCATACAATTGAAGTCTTTATTTTTAAAAAACAACGGAAGTCTAACTTTGTCTCACATGGCCATCTAATATAACTTTGAATAAATAATAGGGTCACAACCCTTCAACATAGATCGAAACATAAAATGACCTAAAAGAAACTAGAAATGATCAACTCTCGTCCTCAAACCATGAGAACTCACCAATAGCTTTGGAGAATAGTCAATCCAAGCTTTAAACCATAGAAATCACCTTAAGATCCGTAACCTACACTTTGTAAAAATGTAGAAGAAATATGGGTTAGCACAAAAATGCACTAAGTATGATATCGATGCAAAATTCATGCTAAAAAGGACATTTTAGTTGAAAACCATGATATATGTTAAGTTTGAGAAACATCATGAACTTTAGTATAAAAGCATATGACACAAGCATATTCAATGAGTATATTATTATAACATAATAGAACCATCATGTTAAGTAACCCTAAGTTATACTTGTGCAATGTAGGAATGGCATAACATAATACTACACATACTAAGAACCACTTTGAGGCCAACATAAACATACTTACTATTCTTCATTCTCATCTTTAGTTAATACTTATAGACAAGGAACATTCATATTCAATAAGTCATGACAAGGAAAGAACCTCATAATAACAATCCAAGTTAAGCATTCATTAATACATTTAGCCTTTATGTCAACATTCTAATTAGCATCATTATAGCACATCCATTTCATTAGACATTATGACTTTCGTGAAACACAACATAGACATTCTCTAAGCCTACTCATGCAATACAGGAATGGCATCCCATCCTACAACTCACATTTCATAGAACCTCTTGAGTAACCATAGTACCTAACTCACATGATGGTAATAAGCATTAACCGTCATAGACCATGTGAGCAAACCATGGAATCCAGTGTCTATCCCATACCGTAAAGGGTTGGTCTACTTGCCTTAAGTTGAACCGGTAATTTAGCTTAGGTCGATCCACTAGCTATAACCTATCTGGGCACATAGTTATGGGATAAGGAAGGTGTTACCTGAAACCCGGCCTAACCTGGGGAAAGCTTCCACCTTACAATATCCACTCGGTGCTAAGAATTAAATTCTCATTGAGTAGTTCATTCTCTTTTAACATTATTACACATGAGATGGATGCCATTGGCCTACTAACTCAAGGTACATCATTACACACATGAAAGGGTGCTATTAGCCTACCGATTCAAGGTACATCATTAGAATAGCTCATTGAATCCTCATAAAAGGAATACCATTGGTCTATCGATTCAAGGTTCATCATTACATTAGTTCATTGACTCATCATGAATGGGATACCATTGGTCTACCGATTCAAGACAAAGCATTAGAATATTTCATTAGTCATTTATGAAAGGGATGCCTTTGGCCTACCGATTCATGGTTCATTAAGTCAAGATACTTTTAGTTACACAAGAAGAGGATGCCCTAAGCCTACCAATTCAAGGTATAACATTACATTGAAGAAACCTTTCACAACATGTAATCATTATTCACAAGTGTATAACAACACCACAATTGCATTATAGTCATGAACACATTACTTTCAATATATTCACAAAACATGTATACAAGCATCATGATTATACAAGATCTCACAATTTGCCCTTCAAGGACCATGAATCATAATTCACCAACACACCTAGAATTATACAATTAGGCATGGATAATAACATGATACAAGTAATTAAACTACTACAAGAACAATTTCATACTATTCATCTTACTACAATTCACCCAAGTCACAAACCATGAAATTAGGGTTCTAGGGATTCATGGATTCATGGGAGATTTTATCATAAAACCACCAAAAAACAACAATGCATTTATAATATATGAAAAAAAATCATTGATAATGTGTTTGAGAGGAATCCATGACTTAGATTGAAAATTCTAGGTTTTGGAGAATTTTTATCTATGAAATTAAAGGTTTGAAGGCTACATGGAAGAAAGCTTTCCATGAATCAAGAATACCATAGATGAAGAAATCCAACCAAAATCGTGTAAGATAGCCCCCTCCTTCAAGCCCTAACTTGATCCTCCTCTTGTTCTTCAATGGAGTTTTTAGAGAAAAGACATTTGGAAAGGGTTGAATTGGTTATGATTTGGGCAGTTGAGATTTATGAAGTGTAAGGGTTATTTAATAGCTTAAAAACCCTTATATAGGTCTAAATAAACAATATAAAATGACTTAACACTTAAATAACCAACCTAGGAATTTACCAAACTAACATTACCTTGGCCGAGTTGGACAAATTGCAGGCACAACCTACGCCCATGACCTACGAACCGTAGGTGGGTCTACGCCCCATCCTGCAGGTCCGTAGGTGGGTGGACTGGGACTCTTTTTCTTAGTCTTTGATCTACGACCAAGAGCTACGGGGCGTGGATGGACCTACGCCTAGTAGGTCCCATCCGTAGGTCTCAGCATTTAGGCTGCTTGGGCAGTTGTGGGGCAACTTTGGTGTTAGACTTTAGGGTCCCCCTCTAAGACCCTTGGTTGATCCTTGGGGGTTGTACCTTGACGTTTAACCCCTCAACCTAAGATCGGGAAACCATTTTACACTTCAAAACTCCACATCAAATTCAAAAACTCTCACATAAGGCTCTAGTTTAACCTACTAGTTTTCTGAGTGTTACAGCCAGTTATCAATTGAGTCTCTTGTGATGAACATTGCACACTAGCTAGAAAGTGTGTAGTCTCGTTTGATATTGGTGCCAATGCCTTGTGTGATGATATTACCGTAAACATTTTGTTTGCTGACACCTAGAATTTGCCCTGTTGGTCCAATTGACTAAGTGATGCAAGCACTTGAAATGATCTTAGGCAACAATTTTGAAGAGTGAACCAACTTGACAATATACCTCTTTTGTGGCCAACCTTGTGAGATGGATGAACCTTACTTGGCACACTTTCAGCCTCACCTTTTTTCTTGGAAGAAACTTGAACAATTGTGACCTCTCTTTATCCCATTCACCCATAACTTTCATGAAGTGTGGTTTGTTTGAATAGCCAACTTAAGCCAGAAGCCTAAGTTGGGGGTGAGGTGAAAAGAGAAGGAAAGTCAAGAAGTGTGAGAAATTCCCCTTTTGAGTAATTATTTTGAACGAGATGGAACCCCTCCACATAAAAAAAAAAGGAAAGAAAAAGAATGCAAAAGTTGTGAAATAAAGTGGTGGAAGTTGAAAAAGAAATAGGGTATTCGATAGTTCATCTGAAGTTAAATAATGGGGTGGATTGTGAGAATGTTTGAATTGTTAAAGAAAAGGAGGAAAGTGATGTTCAAACCATACTTCATGAAGGTAGCATCCACTAAACCTAAATGACCATACCTTAACACTCAGCCTTGTTACAAGCCATGAAAAGAACTTTGTGATCTTGAGTGAGCTGAAACGAATATGATTGGAAAATAAGGGTAAACCTATAGGTGAAGTCATTCATGTGTTCATCTTTGTGAGTGTGAGAGTTGTATGTGATTCCAGAATTTTGAAATTGTTGAGAAATTGTGTGTGAATATGGAATCATCTTTGTTGTGAGGGCATTTGAGTACCTTTGTTGAGCTTGACCTTGCATTTGAAGCAAGTATTGTGAACTTGAGAATCTTTGGTAATGGTGAATCACAATTTGAATATTTGAGTGCACAACTGATCTTTGCATGAGTATTCGAGTTTTGTTGTGTACATTCATGATTGAGTCTTATGCAGCACTATTTGAGACATCCTTTTGAACAACTGATCTTGATTTTTACTTAAAGACAAGCAAAAGTTTAGGTTAGGGGTGTTGATGAGTCTGAGATTTGGACTCATTTAAGGCTTTGTTTGGATAGATTTAGTGTCCTCAAATGCCTAATTGATGCTATAAACTGATGTTAATGCTTTGATTTTCAGGTATATGGGTTGAGGAGCAAAGTAAGGACATCAAAAAGGAACAAAACAAGCTAAAGACATGAAGAAGGGCGAGATTGAATATCGCCAAGAGGACTTGGCGAGTCGCCGAGTGGCTAATCGCACCACCTAAAGTTCCAGTATGCCAAGCCATGAAGGAAGAAACCAAGTCGGCGACGAAAAGGAGCAGTCAGCAAATCAACGAGCAGTTCCGCGATGCAAAGCAAGATCGCCCAAAGTTACAGAACTTGAAGATGTTGAGTGCCAAAGCAAAATGGAGATGGAAGAGATCAATGGGCGGTTCACCGAGTGGTTCGGCGAGCCCGACTTAGTTCGCCAATTGGCCCTTCGTGGCTTATTTTTGGTGACTATAATTTAGATTTTAAATAAATAATTTAGGATTGATTTCAGGAATTGAATTTTGGAATCGAAGTTTGGAATCAACTTACTATCATTTTTCAATTGTTTTTTAAGTATCATATTTGTATATATAATTATAATCCGGTAATATTTATAAAACTTATGAGGTCACAATAGGTTAATTGATTATACGAGATTTTCCCCTCAAACCTATCTATTAATTTTATCCTAATCTTTTCAGCAAATAGTATTGGTAAACCAGTAATAATCTTTTTCTTCCAATAGTTATGATTATAGTCTTTTTCTAATCATAACTTTGTTGAGGAAAATATCTTTATACCACCTAAAATCGTCTAACTTCGGACAAGATAGATTAGATAATATTTCTAGACTTCTATCCTGAAAGAGTTCCCTTTAAACCCACCGAAATAGAAGGCTTTGCACTGTACCCAACTGGAGAATCTCCTTCAGGTGCAAAGCATAAGTCCTTTCACTAAGCGTTTCTCCCATTGGGGAGAAGATGATCCCCCTGATCTGGTGCCGGCACGACTTGTCGTTGAGACTCCTACCCCAAATTAAGGGATTCGACGAATTGTGCACTAAAGCTCACGATGTGAGGTTAACCTATAAAATTTTTGGCTATATTATAAATTAATAAGGTGGTTATATCTTCCAAGATTTGATTTTCTATGGTTTTCCCTAAAGATTCATTCTTAATAAATGGGTTAATTGTTGTAGTATTTAATATTCCTTATATATTATCTTCCGTTAGATAATTATTCCACCACTTCTTTGAAGTGCCAATAAACCTAGTTGTAATTAATGTGGTACGGTCGGTATAATAAGTTTGGAGTGTGGTAGTTATTGTTCTTCTTCCACTTATGTTCTTAGTTTTATTCCTTACATTAGGATAACCGGTTAACCACGATTTAGACGTTGGCAAGCCCGTACTTTTCTATTTGGATTAGCTTAGATTGTGTGTGTCGTAGAGTCATACTCGGAGGGTTTTCCCATCGCCAGCCTAGATTGAGATCAGTTTTCACAATCCTAAACACGCTTAGGATTTTAGAGAGAAGTTCAACAAGAGAAAAAGGAGAAGTTTAAGCATTCATTCAAGATTCTTGCGATCTTAGAGGAATTTCATCAAGGATTTGATCCTTACGAGGTATGTAAGATTTTAGAGTGATGGGTTCATTCACCCTCATGCCAATCATGAGTGTTTTTATTTAATTTCGTCCATGGAAATCTATTTATTGAGTTTCTTGAGATTTCATCCTTCATTATTTGTAAATGGGGTTTTGATGAGTTCTTCAGGCGAGAGTTTTGAGTTTGGTGGGATGTTCTTGAGGAGATTTCAATATATTTTTGTTTACATATGTGGGGTATTCAAATCTAAGAGATTTTGAAAGGAATTAATTGATTTCTAGGTGAATTAGGGCCAAAATTTGAGAAGAAAAATTCGTTGGCAATTTCTTGAAAAGGGATGGAGCGTCGCACCCTCGATGCGCTAGCAGGCCTAGCATGGGGCACTAGAAGTGCGCATGAAACTAGCCCCAGTAAGGGGAGGCTTGGCGCGGCGTGCCACCCTAGTGCCACAAAGCGTCAGATCACTTTTCTTATTCGTTCTAGTTCCGCACTTGTTCCTTTAAGTCGAGCTTTCATTCCTTTCTTAAGAATAACTAGTGTTCAAAAGAAATAATGAACTAAGACATGTTTAAAGAAGCATCTCGTAGTGTTCAAGGTAAAAATGAACTAAGACATGCTTAAAGAAGCATCTCATAGGGTTCAAGATAATAATGAACTTAGACATGCTTAAACAAGTATCTCATAGGGTTCAAATTAAGGAGGAACAAAGATATGCTTAATGAAGTGTCTCATAGTGTTCCAAGGTTTAAAAAGAGGGCCAACCAAGAAGTGTGAGTATGAGGACCTAAAGGAGTACTTAGTATGGATGGGATTATGGGGTCTTATCCATGCATTGCACAAGTATGACTTAAGGTTACCTAAGAAGCGTTTCTCTTATATGATGTATGTTTTGATGGATTGTTAATAAAGTTGCCTTCATGATATGTTTGACTAAAAATGATAGATTATCTTGTCTATGAGAAGTAATCTAAGGAAGATATTAAGAGATGATAAAGAGGTATGACGGCCTAAGAGTTGTACTTAGAATATGTGGGATTATGGGGTCTCATCTATGCACTGCACAAGTATGACTTGAAGGTTACTTATGAAGTTTCTATTATGTTATGAGGATTTAAGTATGGGCTATGCTTCTGAATATGTGGTATCTCCTATGTTGTTGGATCATGCCTTATATTGACTTATGCTCATATTATGTCTATGTTAGAGATTATGCTTATGACCATGATATTATCTCTTATGCTTATGGTTTATGTCTTATGTTGGCTACGTTTTTGTTATGCTCTAATGATGTTATGCTAGCTAACATATTTAGTACATTTTGTACTAACGCATACTCTTGCCTACATTCTCATCAAATGTAGGGTCCGGTGACTTTGAGTTCTATTCTTGAGGATAGGTTCCTAGAAGTGCAAAGGAGTTGAAGATTTGGTGAGTCCTCATAGCATCGAGGATGTGATCACTTTTCCTTTGTATTTTCTTTATGTTTTAGACTATTGTATGGGCTGCGTCCCGAAGAGTTACTATGTGGTTTTAGATGCTTTGAGACAAAGTGTTATAGACTTCCGCTTACTTTTGTAAAGACTTTGATTGTATGGAAAAAGTTTTAAAATTTCTGCATCATTTCTATTGCTTTATGTTATGATATTCTAAGTGGCTTGTGTTCGACCTTTCAGGGACTAGTACGCCATGTTACATCTAGGGTGTACCCCTGGGTCGTGACAGGTAAGTGCGTTTCTTTTTTAATAGTTCAAGCTTATGTTTATGATTTAGAATTCCCTTTACATGCTCATACATTTAATGTATTGATGCCATTTGACCGACATATTTTTATGATGCAGATACATATATTCAGGGTTATCAATAGATAATATGTTGATGCCACTTGCAGTTCCAGTTAGCTTTGGTAAGCCTCCTTGCTTCCGGAGGGTTCCACTTTTACTTTAAGTTTGTTAGGATATCGTGGATCTTGTCCTGATAATCCTTCTATAATAGTAGAGGCTTCATAGATAGTGTCACACCCCTTTTTGCGCACGATGGATAGGGTTTTTCCAATTAAAGTGACAGTATTGATTAGAGATTATTTTTATTTTTCCGAGTCGCCACTTGGAATTGAGTTATGGTGTTCCAAGTCACCTTTTTGAATCCCTAATCAATAGGAAGTGCTCTTTAGTTTTGGTCTGCGAATCAGAAATTTGGGTAAGGAATTTTGTTGACCGAGGGGAAGGTTTTAGGCATCCCTCGAGTCCCGTGATTCTAACACAGTCGCTTTTATTGACTTCTACCTACTTTTAAATTATTTGTGGACATTTTATATGCTACAGTTTTGCTCATATTTTTATTGTTGAACTTTTATTTGGACCTCGATGCGTAACCGCATTCTTGGTTTCGATATTTAGAGACATAACTGTCTTCTTTGCATCAAACTTAATAATCTTATTTTTTATAAATCTCTATTGTAAATTAATAAAAGTTAATTATATTATTGGACAAGGTGTGTCACCACATCCTTGAGTTTATTTTTAATTGTCTCAAGCAAGATGAGTAACCGCATTCTTAATTGAAACGAATATTTTGAATATACCTAAAAGTTCATCTAAAGTTAAGAGAAAATATTTGTTTCTTATAAAAAATAATAATCAAATAACATAAAACTAATCTAAACTTTTAGGGTGCACGATAAAATTTTAGATCAATATTACATCTTTTTATTTTTATTTACTCTTAAAGTTAACGTCAAAATTAAGCATTACACGAATAGCAATTTCTTACTAATCTAACAAAACAACGATGAATTACTAAAATAAACCTCTCTTTTTTTTTTGTTTGATAAAATAAAAGCGATAATAATATTTTTGCCTAATAATCTCTATTTTTATCCTTATTGGCATCTAAGTTAAAACAAGAACACAACCACAACCCGTTCATTTTTTAAAAATAACAACTAACAAATAAAAATAAATAAATCAAGAAAACCACCAATTAAAACTATCTCAATTCATTAAATAGAGATATGCTTAACACTTAACTCAATATTCAATCAAATTATGAATAAAAAAGAATAGAAAAAACTTGTCACAAAATTACGTCAAATTCCATAAATAAATAAAGATATAAGATAAAGTTGAATATCGCAAATCTTAATCGAAGCTCGATTAGAACACCCACCAATTTTTCATAGGTTGTTTGTAATGATATATGTATTTGTGTTGATACGAAAATAATGGGTAAGGAAGAAAAGATGTGAATGTGTTGGTGAATTTTTAAAAAGAAAATGAAATAAAATAGGAAGGTTTTTTCTTCTTTTGGTTTGCTCGTCCCTTTCTTCTGTTTTTTCCTTGCTGATCCTTTTTATGTAGTATATTGTGTGTGCGTCTGTGTGTTGTAGTTTAGGTGTAGTACGTGTGGTGGGGGTGTGTGGGTAGTGGAGGAAGTGTAAGTGGGTAATGGGGTAAGTATAGGTGGGTTGGGGTAGTGGGGTAGTTTAGGCTAATATAATATAATATAATATAATATAAGAATATTATTTAACTATTTTTAAAACTAACAAAAATAAATTATAAATAAGAAATATTAGCTTATTTATTAAACTAAAATTAAAATAAAACGTATAGTTTTGTTATTTTCAATTTTTTTTAAAATAAACTTACTAAAATAAGACAAAATCAAAATATCTAATTTAAACATAAAAGAAATATTTAAGAAATAAAAAATAGTGTAAGACTTTTTGTTCGGTCAAAAATTACATGTCTACAGTTTGCCCCTCTTTGACTGGAAACACGAAGAGTTTTCAGACAAAGAAGTAGACAAAGCGACAAGTTTTGACCAGACTGTTATTTGAAAAAAAAATATGTGACTGAGTCCTTGTTTTGGATAGCCTACATATCCCAGGTTATAAGGGAATCAAGTCACATGTAGTTCAAGGAGATAGGGTGATGAGTTGAAAGTTAAGTGAGGTTCCATCGAAGCTCCAGATCGCAGTTCTTATCCCTAATTACAAAAAAAATGAAAACTAATAGTCAAAAGGAAAATAAAAGTACAAACTCCTATCTATGCAGCTTCTCTTGAGTCTTCACTTGAGTCTTGACTTTCAGCTATCACCTTGATTTTTAGGTAAGTATCTTGATCTTGAATTGAATTTAGGCTTAACTTGCCGCTTAGAGTGAGCTTTTGACACTCTTTAAACTGACAATTTGAAAATGTTCTTGAATGACTGCATATTTTCTTGATCAGAAGGTTGAATAGAAATGCATGTCTTCTTGATCAGAAAGTTGAATAGAAATAGATGTCAGGAAGTCAAGCTGCTACATGCATTGAAGAACTGATTCTGGCTATCATGGGATTGATCACTCTGAAAAAGAGTTGAAACTTTGTTCTTGAATTTCAAATTCATATTTCGCTTGAAGAAGCCTGAAAACCATCACAAATAAAAGAAATAAACAAAAAATTTGCCCCTGCTTTCACTGAAAAATTTTGTGAGTTATTAGCAGCTGTAAATTTTCGAAAATAAGCCCAGACTAGGAATTGTTTATCCTAGGAGAAAATAAAAAAAACGTCTAAGACTAGGAGGTGTTTAAAGTAGGAGAAAATAAATAAATAAAAATAACAGTCTCAAACTAGGAAGTGTTTATCTCAGCAGAAAATGAAAAATAACAATCTCAGACTAAGAAATGTTTATCCTAGAAGAAAAATAAAAAATAACAATCTCAAACTAGGAAGTGTTTATCCTAGGAGAAAATGAAAATAGTTGTCTCAGAATAGGAAGTGTTTATCCTAGGAGAAAATAAAAATAACGGTATCAAACTAGGAAGTGTTTATCCTAGGAGAAAATAAAAATAATGTCTCAGACTAGGAAGTGTTTCTTCTAGGAGAAAATAAAAAATAACAATCTCAAACTAGGAAGTGTTTATCCTAGGAGAAAATGAAAAATATCGTCTCAGACTAGGAAGTGTTTATCCTAGGAGAAAATAAAAAATAACAATCTCAGACTAGGAAGTGTTTATCCTAGGAGAAAATGAAAAATAATGTCTCAGACTAGGAAGTGTTTATCCTAGGAGAAAAATGAAAAATAACGGTCTCAGACTAGGAAGCATTTTTCTAAGAGAAAATAAAAAATAGCAATCTTAGACTAGGAAGTGTTTATCTTAGGAGAAAATAAAAAATAACGGTCTCAAACTAGGAAGTGTTTATCCTAGGAAAAAATGAAACATAACGTCTCAGACTAGGAAGTGTTTATCTAGGAGAGAATAAAAAATAACAATCTCAGACTAGGAAGCGTTTATCCCAGGAGAAAATGAAAAATAACGTTCTCAGACTAGGAAGTGTTTATCCTAGGAGAAAATAAAAAACAACATCTCAGACTAGGAAGTGTTTATCCTAGGAGAAAAAAAAACCAATCTAAGACTAGGAAGTGTTTATCCTAGGAGAATTATAAAATAAGGATCTCAGACTAGGAAATGTTTATCCTAGGAGAAAATGAAAAATAACGTCTCAGACTAGGAAACGTTTATCCTAGGAGAAAATGAAAAATAACGGTCTCAGACTAGGAAGCGTTTATTCTAGGAGAAAATAAAAAATAACAATCTCAGACTAAGAAGTGTTTATCCTAGGAAAAAATAATAAATAACGGTCTCAGACTAAGAAGTGTTTATCCTAGGAGAAAATGAAAAATAACGTCTCAGACTAGGAAGTGTTTATCCTAGGAGAAAATAAAAAATAACAATCTCAGACTAGAAAGCGTTTACCCCAGGAGAAAAAAAAAATAACGGTCTCAGACTAGGAAATGTTTATCCTAGGAGAAAATAAAATATAAAGTCTCAGACTAGGAAGTGTTTATCTAGGAGAGAATAAAAAAAAAAACGTCTCAGACTAGGAAGTGTTTATCCTAGGAGAAAATAAAAAATAACGTCTCAGACTAGGAAGTGTTTATCCTAGGAGAAAATTTAAAAAAAAACAATCTCAGACTAGGAAGTGTTTAACCTAGGAGAAAAATAAAATAACAATCTCAGACTAGGAAGTGTTTATCCTAGGAGAAAAATAAAATAACAATCTCAGACTAGGAAGTGTTTATCATAGGAGAAAATAAAAAATAACGATCTCAAACTGGGAAGTGTTTATCCTAGGAGAAGATAAAAATAACTATTTGTGCAAGTATAAAAATAAAAATGGTGATAGGTTTTATCGTAACTCTGTTATCCAATTTGAACCTGTGAAACAATGTTTATTTCAGCAAGAAAGCTTTTTACTTCAAAAAAATATTGTGAGTTTTAAATTGGTGGTTGATTTGTGGCCTTGGCTTAGAAGATGATTGCTCATATTATTGCAATGTTGAACCATATCAGTTTGGGCAGACTGTTTCCGTTTGCTAGTAAGTCCACCTTGATAATCTTGAAAACATCTTCAGATTTGTTATATTGTTTTCACCCTGAAACAATAATTGAATCTTGTATTCATATAAATTCTCAAAAATTGTCAATTGTTTACAAGTTACTATGCATATCATTATTTCTTAGATCATATCACGATTGATGTGCTGACCAAACTTTGTTTTGTGCAATTGAAGAGATGGTAGCAATTTTGAAATCATTTTCCGCTTGCTTAATGAAGACTAACTCAAGATCGAATTGAGCGACACAAAATAAGAAGAAATAATATTTGACCCATTTGAGAAAAATAATTAAATAAAAATAAATGGACTCCATTGATAGTGATGGTCAGTTCTAATGATCATGACATGCATTTTAGATTAAATGGCATGGTTTGTCCAATCAATCTAAACTTCATCTGCGTCAAACTTTCAACTTTGAAGTCAGACTTCTATAATCCAACTTTTGCATTAGATTTATGACTAACACTTGACTTGTGGTGCCTCGAAAGGTTTTCACTAACAAGTCTCTGTCTTTTTTATTATCTCTCACTCACTATCGTCTTACGGTGCCCTGAGAGTTTTCACCAATAAGACTCTCTCATTTTTCACTTTCTCTCAACTCAAATGATCTCCTATAGTGCTTTCGATGATTTTCACCTATAAGATTCCCTCTTTTTAAACTCTTTATGCGAGTGGCATGACATTTTTCCAAGTATGATAATCAACACTAAAAACTTGCTTGACTTGTTATTTTTAAAAATTGATCAGAAGGTCTTTATTTGGACTGTAACGTGGCTTTTGGACAGGGTTACAAAGAAATGATCGGCATGAAAGCTCAAAGATATTGTGGTAACAGGGTTAAGGCTTACAACTTTTGGAATCGACTTTTTTTTTCCTGCAAAAATAGAATAAAATAAAATAATAATAATTGCCCAAGTTTTTGTGATGAGGACTTTCTAGACTTTTTTTTTGGTTGGATCGAAGCTCAAAATAAGGCTGCCTATATATCTTGTCAAAGCAAAAATCAGGACGAACGTATTTCAAGAAATTTGTTTTTTTGTTGTTATTGATTTTTCAACTTTTTTTCACTTTTTTTTCTTTGACTCTTTTTTTTTGTGACTTCTCTTTTTCTTTTTTCTTTTTGAATTTCTAATTCTTTTTTTTTCTTTCTTTTTTTACTGTATTTTGATTCGAAAAGAGGGGTATGAAAGAAAATAAAATTAAGGCTCAAAAGGGGTAGCAGAGGATTACACGGTGTTTGGATAGTAGAATAAAATGTCTTCGTCATATCAATTATTACAAATGTCAAATACAAGCATGCCTTTTAAGATGTGAAGTGAAAATCATACATTATTTCTTTGCAATGTATGCATTGATGGATATGTTTATCATTTTTGTTCCATATTAGTCAGCTTGAAAATCTCCATTTGAGTATTACCTACTTGACAACAAACGGCATACGTTAATTTAAATGAAATTTATTCTTTTAACCATTTTCGATACTAAAGGACGTATCAAGGTGTTTAAGTCCTTTATTCATTTGCTCATTTTTTTTTACTTTTTGGTGTATTTATTCTATGACTAGATATAACATTAAGATCTAACCAAATCCTCTTGCATATCGTGTCACAAAAATTGAATTGAAAAGAGATGCATATATGAAAAGCCCAATAAAACGGATGAAAGTGACACAAGAAAAATATTATATTAAAATAAAAGGACTTGATAACAAGACAACAAACTAAATTTTAGGTTACAACTCTATAATAACTTAAACTATGACAAGACTCAACAAACAAAAACATAAGAGAAATGATAGAAATGTCTGACTTACTAAAATAAAATAAAAAAGAATTGCATAGTAGAAATGATGACAAAATAAACTATTCATACACTCTTTTTAGAAAAAAAAAGAGTGTCTCCCAATCACCAAGCTTGACTTTTTAGCCACTTCTTTGCACGTTAGCCTTTGTAAAAGCTCCACAAATTTCAATTGTTTTTCTTCAGAATTGAGAGAATTGTCATCACCCATCATCTCAATGAAGTGTACATCATTAGGTGATGGTAGAGGATTCTGAGTAACATTTGGGGGATTATCATTTTGAACCACAATCATCTTTGCTTGGATCATCTTTTCCACCTCACTTTTCAAAGTTCGACAATCTTCAATACTGTGACCTAAGGCATCAGAATGGTATGCACATCGTACTATAGGATTTAAACCTTTTGAGCGTGGATCTGTAAAATTTTGAGGAATCGGCTCTATCATATTCAAATATTTCAATTTCTCAAATAAATTCGTGTAAGACTCTCCAATTGGTGTGAAATTGTTCATAGGTTTTTGACCTCCTTCAAATCCTTGTCTTGGACGGGGATTATAAGGTGTATGAAAATTTTGAGAAGAAGGACGAATATTTTGATATGTTGGCGCTCGCCATTGAGGATAGTTTGGTAGATATGCATATGGTTGTGCATCATAGACTGCATATTGAGGTGGGACAATAGAGTATTGTGTGTCTTGGATGGGGAGATAGTGATGAAATTGAGGTGGTGCATATTGATAAAATGGATCTCTTGGACCTTTTTGTGTGTCAGACACAACATTTGCTACATCCTCCTTCATTTTCTTTCCCCCAAGATTTCCTGATCTATTTTTAATCACCTGTGTGGTGCTTTCAAGGCAGCTTGACTTACAATTTTTTCAGACTTGATGCCATTTTTCACCATTTCACCAATCTTAATAACTTCGGTGAATGTTTTTCCAAAAACGGAAAGTAAATAATGAAAGTAGTCTGGTTCTTGCGCTTGGAGAAAAACATCAATCATTTCAGACTCTTTCATTGGTGGCTTAACCCTAACAGCTTGCTCCCTCCACCTAATAGCATATTCACGAAAATTGTTAGTGGTTTTTTTCCTCATGTTGGTAAGTGAAGTACGATCTAGAACTATGTTAATGTTATATTGAAATTGTTAAATAAAACATCGAGTCAAATCATCCCATGTATGCCAGTTAAAAGTATCTTGATCTATGAACCATTCTGAGGCAATTCCCATCAAACTTTCCCCAAAATAGGCCATGAGCAATTCTTCTTTGCCTCCAACCCCTCTCAATTGATTACAATATCTCTTTAAATGAGCTATAGGATCTCCATGTCCATCATATTTCTCGAACTTTGGAGTTTTAATATCGATGGGTAGAGGAACGTAGGGAAACATGCACAAATCATTGAATGCGACACTCTTGTGGCCTCCCAATCCTTGCATATCTCTTACACTCTGTTCCAAACTCTTCATTTTTCTAGCCATTTCATGTTCCTCATTCTTAACATCTTTTTCAGCTTCAACAGGGGAACTATACTGATGAGTGTAAGGGTAAGAGCCTGGAATTTTAAAAGTCACTTCAGGGGTATAATCTCAATCATATTGAACTTTAGGTGGAGGATCACTCTTGGATTTTGGCTCCATTATAGGCTGCGGGACGCTATTAGTCGGCATTGTTGGCACAAAGAATGAATTACTCGTCATAGGTAAACTCAAAGGGCGCACCATAGAAGTTCCAGCTACGTTGGATACGTTAGCATAGGGACCAAATTCAGGTGAATAAATTGGATCACTTATCGATACTTGGATAGGGGGTGACATATTTTTATTTAAATAGTCACGGATTGAAGACGGTGGAGCTTGTCCACTCATCCAAGCTTCGTACATCTCCGCTATTTTTTGTCTTAATATCCTTACCTCTTCGGTTGACAATGTTTCTTGTGACATCCTCTGGTTCTGGACCTCATCATTGTCCGACTCATTTTCGTGTTTCTGAGTCATTTTCTTTTTTCCTTTTGACCTTGTATTGTAGAGATGAGATGTCAGCTTAACCACAAATCAACTACCTTAATTTAACTGTGTGCATGGACGATAAAATTTGTAAGGGTTAGACATTTCTTCATTATTAATTTTTTTAAAAAAAATTGATAATGCATTGATCAAATCTGTAACATGCTTGAGAACATGAATAAGGTCATTGCATATTTTTTCTAAAACTCAATAACTATGTTTTTTTAGAGTTTTAAGATAAAATCCTTTAGTTTTCTTTTGAATTATTAAAAGAAAATTAAGAAAAACTTGTTTTTTATAAAGATTAAAGCTTCTTGTATTTTTATTTTTTTTGAATTTTTGAAAAAAGGATTTTTATTTTTATTTTTGAATAAAGATGACCGAACTCAAAGAGGGTTGCCTACGTATCTCATTAGGGTGAGAATCAGGTGTGTGTAGTTCATCCAGTTTGGACAGTTAAAAACTTTAAGATATTAAAACTTCTTTTTTTGACAAATGCATTATCATTCAAGACTTTCTAAACAAATACATTTTTCATGTAGCTCATAAAGAGATCTAAGTGGTCAAGTAAGATATAAATACTTGTCCTAGACGGATTCAATTCTTATATCAAGTTACTAAGTCAAATACAAATTATGCAAATGAGTGGAGCCTACTAGTGGTAACCATGACCTAAAGGAGATAGGTGTCTAGACTGACTTACTCAAGTGGACAACTCAAGCTATGGAGGGGCCACTTATCGGTAGCAGCGCTATTCCGACTTCATTACTGATCCAACCCCGCCTAAGATATGTGACTAAATATCCTTCACTAGGTGTCAAGACACTCCACCTTTATCTCAAGGGAAAATAGGATGCATAACTGCATTAATGTGAACGTGTGTTAAGTGTATTCAAAGACTCATAAGGTGTGCGTGAAAGAAAAAGAATTTAGTATAGTTCAACAATATAAATATAAAAATAACAAATGAGTAGCAAGCAGCACATCAGGCCATCAAACACAATTTATCCAATAAAATAAAATAATAAAATCAAGTAAAAGTCAATATAACAAAGCTCGAATTATGGTTATTCCCCAGCGGAGTCGTCAGAGATATCACACCCCTTTTTGCGCACGACGGATAGGGTTTTTCCAATTAAAGTGACAGTATTGATTAGAAATTATTTTTATTTTTCAGAGTCACTACTTGAAATTGAGTTATGGTGTTCCAAGTCACCTTTATGAATCTCTAATCAATAGGAAGTGACTCTTTAGTTTTGGTCTGCGAACCAGAAATTTGGGTAAGAATTCTGTTGACCGAGTGGAAGGTATTAGGCATCCCTCGAGTCCCGTGATTCTAACACGGTCGCTTTTATTGACTTCTACCTACTCTTAAATTATTTGTGGACATATTTTATATGCTACAATTTCGCTCATATTTTTATTGTTGAACTTTTATTTGGACCTAGATGCATAACTGCATTCTTGGTTTCGATATTTAGAGACATAACTGTCTTTTTTGCATCACATTTAATAATCTTATTTTTTATAAATCTCTATTTTAAATTAATAAACGTTAATTATATTATTGGACAAGGTGTGTCACCACATCCTTGAGTTTATTTTTAATTATGTCAAAAAAGATGCGCAACCGCATTATTAATTGAAACCAATATTTTGAATATACCTAAAAGTTCATCTAAAGTTAAGAGAAAATATTAGTTCCTTATAAAAAATAATAATCAAATAACATAAAACTAATCTAAACTTTTAGGGTGCGCGATAAAATTTTAGATCAATATTACATCTTTTTATTTTTATTTACTCTTAAAGTTAACGTCAAATTAAGCATAACACGAATAGCAATTTCGTACTAATCTAACCAAACAACGATGAATTACTAAAATAAACCTCTTTTTTTTGTTTGATAAAATAAAAGCGATAATAATTTTTGAGCCTAATAATCTCTATTTTTATCCTTATTGGCATCTAAGTTAAAACAAGAACACAACCACAACCCGTTCATTTTCAAAAAATAACAACTAACAAATAAAAATAAATAAATCAAGATAACCACCAATTAAAACTATCTCAATTCATTAAATAGAGATATGCTTAATACTTAACTCAATATTCAATCAAATTATGAATAAAAAAGAATTAAAAACACTTGTCATAAAATTACATCAAATTCCATATATAAATAAAGAGATAAGATAAAGTTGAATACCGCAAATCTTAATCGAAGCTCGATTAGAACACCCACCAATTTTTCATAGGTTGTTTGTAATGATATATGTATTTGTGTTGATACGAAATTAATGGGAAAGGAAGAAAAGATATAAATGTGTTGGTGAATTTTTAAAAAGAAAATGAAATAAAATAGGAAGGTTTTTTCTTCTTTTGGTTTGCTCGTCCCTTTCTTCTATTTTTTCGTTGCTGATCCTTTTTATGTAGTATGTTGTGTGTGTGTCTGTGTGTTGTAGTTTAGGTGTAGTACGTGTGGTGGGGGTGTGTGGGTAGTGGAGGAAAGTGTAAGTGGGTAATGGGGTAAGTGTAGGTGGGTTGGGGTAGTGGGATATTTTAGGCTAATATAAAATAATATAATATAATATAAGAATATTATTTAATTAGTTTTTAAACTAACAAAAAAAATTATAAATAAGAAATATTAGCTTATTTATTAAACTAAAATTAAAATAAAACATATATTTTTGTTATTTTCAAATTTTTTTAAAAATAAACTTACTAAAATAAGACAAAATTCAAAATATCTAATTTAAACATAAAAGAAATATTTAAGGAATAAAAAATAGTGCAAGACTTTATGTTTGGTCAAAAATTACGTGTCTGCAGATAGTTTAAAAGTCAAGGAGTCTATCATTATTCCCTTTGTTGTTGTAATATTTTGAGTTCATGAGGGATTTAACTAATACTTGTTAAATTATTTTCAAATGATTATTGGAGTTGAGTTTAAATTAAGTTTTTAAAGATAAGTTCCCATTTTTCTTTAGTAAGTCTTCCACAAAGAAATGATTCAGGCCAAGGGTTCGCTTTGGAACCAACAATGGTTTTCGAGTGTCAATTACATCCAAGGTGTAGGCTCGAGGCGTGACATTAGATATTTCCACCCTTAGTCCTATTTAGAGTAATCTCATTCGAGGATGAATTTTCTCAAGTGGGAGATATTGTAACACCTCGGTGTTAGAAAGAATTAATTTTAGAAAGGAACTAAATTGGACAGAGCTAATTTGAAATTTGTTCAAGTTTTGCTTAATTTGTGAGTTTTAGGTCAATTTCAAACGACCATAACTTTCAGTACATGATAAGTTAGGTGGTCCATAAGGTATCAAATGAAATATCTTTCAGTCCTCTTTCCAAACGCCATTGAGTTTTCTAAATTCTGAGTTCGGATGAGGGAGATATGCCCGTTTGAGTTTAGCCTGTCCGATTAAGGAAATTCATCCGAATTAAGGGAGGGTATTTTGGTCTTTTCCTTACCCCATTATCCTTAAACGTTTTTTCACCTAAATAGGGGTCTAAACTGATTGAGATAAGTTTTCACAATCCTAAACACGCTTAAGATTTTCACGAGAAGTTCAAGAGGAGAAAAATAAAAAGTTAAGCGTTCGTTCAAGATTCTTGCGATCTTCGAGGAATTTCATGAAGGATTTCATCCTGACGTGGTATGTATTCTTTCAGAGTGATGGGTTCATTCACCCTTACGTCAATCATGAGTTTCTTGAGGTTTCGTCCTTCATTTTTTGTAAATGGGGTTTTTATGAGTTCTTGAGGCGAGGGTTTTGGTTTTGGGGGGATTTTCTTGAGGAGATTTGAGTAGATTTTTAACTTATGTGGGGTATACCAATCTAAGAGATTTTGGAAGGAATCAATCGATTCTAGGTGAAGTAAAGCAAAAAATTGAGAAGAAAAATTCATCAGAAATTTCTAGAAAAGGGTTGGGACTCCGCGGCCTCGATGCTCTAGCAAGCCTGGCGTGAGGCACCAGCAGTGCACCAGAAACTAGCTCCAGTAAGGAGAGGCCTGGCGCGGCGCGCCACTTTTGTGCCACAAAGTGTCAGGCCATTTTTCTTCTTCGTTCTAATTCCGCACTTGTTCCTTTAAGTCGAGCTTGCATTCCTTTCTTAATCCTAACTATTTAAACCTTCACTAATCATTAAGAGATCCTATATATCATAAATCATAACTCTTGCATTTCACATTTTAAATTCAAGAAAAGGTGAAGCTGGATTGATAGGACCAGACTTAGTTCATTAAGCTATGGAGAAGGTGAATGTTATTCAAGAAAGGTTGAAAACAGCGAGCAGTCGTTATAAATCCTATACATATGTTAGGAGAAGAGAGTTAGAGTTTGAAGTAGATGATTGGGTATACTTGAAGTTTCACCCATGAAAGGTTTCATGAGATTTGGTAAGAAGGGGAAGCTTAGTGACCAATATATTGGTCCTTAGAGAATATCCAAGAGGATTGGTAATGTAGCTTATGAGTTGGAGCTACCACAAGAGTTAGCAACAGTTCATCTAGTATTTCACATTTCCATGTTGAAGAAGTGTATGGGTGATCATTCACTGATTATACCAACTGAAGATATTGGTATTAAGGATAGATTATCTTATGAGGAGATTCCCATTCAGATTCTAGATCGCCAGATTCACAAGTTGAGAACCAAAGAGGTAGCATTAGTCAAGGTTTTGTGGAGAAATCAATTTGTTAAGGAAGCTACTTGGGAAGCTGAGGAAGATATGAAGAAGAGGTACCCACATCTCTTCGAATCCAAAGAAATTCCAAATTAAGGTATTAATCCTTTTCTTGGCATTTGTTTTAAGTTGGCATGTTGTATTTACATTTTTTCTTGTTATCTGTTTCATAAAAAACTTTTATCGAAATTTTAGATAAGCGAGGTGAGTTATGAAGGATACAAAAGTGATGAAATTGTTGTTGGACAAACGATTTCTTTTGTGAATCTTCAAGTTCATCGAATATCCCTTCGATTTTGATTCAAGATTGTCGAAAATTTTGAGATTCAAAATTCTTCTCCCAGTTCATTGAAGATCCTTTCAGTTTGATTCAAAATTGTAGAAAATTTTGAATTTCAAAATTATTCTCCTAGTTCATTGAAGATCCTTTCAATTTTGATTCAAAATTATCAAATTTTTTGAGAAGATACATCATGAAGATCCTTTCAATTTAAATTGATAAGTGTTGTATTTCTACTAGATACATTAAATAAGAAAGTGTTGCCCATAAGATTTGAGATCGATACATTATTGTTTGGTAATTGTTATTTATCAGATACATTTAGTATAAATTCAAATTTACGTATCATAACTAAAAAATTAGTGCATGATATATTATTATTTATGTATCTTATTTTGTTTGAGAAATACTATATTTTAAAATTACAAAAATACATTATACATGTAATTATTTCAAAATAGTTTTTTTTTTTTGTGTGTGTGATATATAACACAAAATTTATGTATCAAGTACATTTATATTGAACATGATAAACACTAATCGAAGATTCAACTACATTAGAGTTATGTATCAATACCTTAAATATGAACATTATACATTGCATAAAACAAAGATTATCGTAGCAGTGATGTATCAAATCAATGATAACACTAACAAAGACTAATTTAAGACTCAAAATAAATGAGATACATTAAAAATCTGTATCTTTGATAGTGATGGCCGTGCAATGGCAGATCCAACTTTTTTCTTCTTTTTTTTGGACGTTTTTCAATAGTAGATACATTAAAAGAAAATAAATATTTTTTAACAAATTTTTTCAACGACGATATGATTAACTAAAATTGCAAAGGTTCAATAAGATTTCAATGAGGGCAGGAGGCGGAGGTAATTTATTTTTATTTTTTAAGATGAAAAAATTAAAAAAAAATAATACAAGAAATCAAAAATTGAAGTGATGGAAATAAATCTACCTCTTGAATAATTTGAAATAATTAATTGGAAATAGAAAAGATTTGAAATTCAAAAATAGATTAATTGATGTAATTATGGAGAGATTTGTAGCGTTAAAAAAGGAAGGAAAATCATGGGTATGAGATTTCAAATTAATGTATCCAAAAAAGGAGATGATGGAAGAAAAATAAGGTATTTTATATTTTTTTTTTGAAATAGTAGGGAAAATAAGAAAATATGATAATAAATGATGTGTAGTTAAGTAATTTTTCCATAATTAATCTCATTAATTATATTTTCAATGCATTAGAAACATAATTGAAGAATTTATTCACTCTTTAAGATAAAGGGTAAAACTGTCCTAAAAGAAACTAGTTTACAGTGTGAGTATGCCCTTTTACTATTTTGGACAAATTTGGGTCAAATTTTTGTGGTCAAAAGGATTTTCCCATAAGTAAAAATATTACTCTTTTTGTCCAATAATAATTGTCCACGATAGACATGTACATAGATTAACAAGCAATAAATGATACATATAATTTTTACCATATCACCCTTATTAAATATATGTCATCTCAATATTGAAATATGAATAGTACTTAATAGTAATGATAAAATAGACATAACATGAATACATGACAAATTATTTATTGATTTTATAAATTAAATAAGTATTATTGGATATTTCAAAATAGTATAGTGGACATTGAAAATGTAAAGATGAACAAAGTATAATCAGATAAAATACATTTTTATTATTTAATTTTTTTCTAGAAAATCATTGTGTAACAACAACTGCTTTAAATAAATAGGAGTAATTGTTTTGCCAACTTGGACAGTTTCAGATTTTTAATTTTATGTTTTACGAATATAAATTTTTAACATTTAAATTTAGATATGATTTATCTTTTCAAGATTAGAAATTATAAACTAAAACAAATAATCTACACTTTAATAGTCTTTTGTACTTTTTAAATTTTCTCATTTTTATCATTAAGAAATAAGAAATGTTAAATGAATAAACAAAAAAGAATAAGTAAAAAGGAGGAAATTTAAAAACTGAAAAAGAGAATAAGACACAAATGAAGTATTTTTTTTACTACTGCTGTCACATTTTAATTAATATTTGTAAAACAATATTTTTTCCAAATTCTGGAAATTTCAAGAGAAAAGAATGGGTGAAATTTGTGTTTTCTTTAGTGGACTTTGTGGTTCCTTTTCCATGTTTGACTAAGAAATCATCAATAATTAATCTCATTAATTATTTTCAATGGGTTGGAAACATAATTGAAGAACTTATTTAATCTTTAAGTTAAAGGGTAAAATTGTCCAAAAATAAACTAGTTTATAGTGTGAATATGTCTTTTTGCCATTTTGGTCAAATTTTGAGTCAAACTTTTGTGGTCAAAATGATTTCCCATAAATAAAAATATCACTTTTTCTGTTCAACAATAATTATTCACGATTGACTTGTACATGAATTAGGGATAATATTTACCAAATCACCCTTATTAAATATATATAATATGAATAATACTTAATAGCAAGGATAAAATGGACACAACATGCATACCTGATAAATTATTTATTAATTTTATATATTAAATTAATATGAATGAATATTCCAAAATAATATAGCGAACAAATAGATGAATATATTAATGAACATTAAAAAATAATAAAATGGACAAGTAAACATAGATGAAGCCGTAGGGGTGTGCATCGGTCGGTTCGGTTCGGTTTTAGGTGTTATTGGTTCGATTTATCGGTTTTCGGTTTGTAAATACTTCAAACCGATAACCAAACCAATAACATATTTCTTATCGGTTTTTGGTTAATCGGTTTATGGTACTTAACGGTTCGGTTTTCGGTTTAACCAATAAGAAAATACTCATATATATTATATACACGATAAGAAAATTTTCAAATAAACCATATGATTTTTCCAGCATTTGGCATGAAAGTAATAATCATAAAAGTAACAATCATTTTTCTTGCAAGTTTAGACACTAGACACATTCAAAGGAAAAAGTGTGAAAGTAACAATCGTTTAACCATTAACAAAAAGTGTGAAAGTAACAATCGTTTAACCATTAACAATAAGACTAGTAAATTTAGTATAGTCTTATTGGGTTATCGGTTTAACCATTAACAAAAATTATAAAACCGGAAACCGAACCAATAATCCAATAAAATTTTTTGCAAAACCGTTTAAAAATCGTTAGCCCAATAACCCAATATCAATAAACCAATAGTGTTTTTTTCGGTTCGGTTTATTGGTTAAATCGGTTTTTGCACACCCCTAGACGAAGGTGTAATTAACTTTCCAATTTGGCGCCCCCACACACATTCCCATCCGCTAACAAATCTGTGTCGGAGATCTAGCTTTGTTACTTGTTTTTCGTGTATATATAAATAAATCTAAAAACATGTGACTACTACCATTGTTCATTGTTTGTCCTCGTTTATATCTAACTAAAAATAAAAAAATGGCGGAGATTGTGAGGGGGTTTTGGGGTGTAGTTTTTGTTGGATTTTTGATGCTTAGCAAATGGGTAGATTCATATGAATTTGAAGATTTCATTTTCAACAAAACCTCTACTGGTGATGGTGCCATTACTCCCACTCCTCTTTTGATTGCTCTTACCCTCATTCAGGGAGCTGCTGCTAAAGGAGCTGGTAAAACACACATCTAATATATGCATTGTCTACTTTACACTTGATTTGTGTATATTTTTTTCCTGATGTTTTAGATCTTGCACCAGATTTTAGTTTTTTGAATCTTTTCTTAACATTTTTTTTCACTCTTTCTCCCACTGCTTTTCTTTTAGCTCAATGAAAACGATTGGTTGATTAAGATTAATTTCGTTTTTACAGTGTGTCTGGATGGAACTCTACCAGGTTATCACATACATGCTGGTTCTGGGTCAGGGGCAAACAGTTGGCTCATTCAATTGGAGGTATACTAGACACCTCTCTTGATTTATTGCTCACTTACAGCTTGCACTTTTAATGCTCACTTAGCTGTCACCATTCATCAAAGTTGGTTTGTTGTTGGATGTTGTTGTCTTACCTATTTTTAATTGTCATCCAGGCTTAATTGATAGATTGTGGTTAAAAAATACTATTTTTATAATATTGGACTAAAATAGCCGACCCCATCTCAAATGTCATTGAGGAGTTCTTTTTTTTTTTTTTTTGATCTTTAACATAACAGTTTGGTACATATGACAGTCTCTGATCATGATTATGGAATTCTACTCTTACGTATGTTCTAAATCTAGCATTATACACAATTTGCGAACTCCATAATTTCATTTACTGATTCAGAACCTTAACTGAGTGATACACCTCGTGTGGCAGGGTGGAGGATGGTGTAACACCGTCAGAAATTGTGTTTTCCGCAAAACGACCAGGCGTGGCTCATCAAAATTCATGGAAAAACAGCTTCAATTTACTGGGATTTTGAGTAACAAGGCTGAAGAAAATCCAGGTCCTCTGATGATAGTAATTTACACTATGGGTATCTTTGGTGGGAAGGAAAATTTTTCCATGGAAAATGTTTTTTTTCAGGATAACAAGTGTATTTATTACTTATTTTCTTGTGTTTGGTTTATAAGCAAAAAATATTATCAGAAAAGCATTTGTATAGAATCTAGATAAATATTCTTGGAGTGTGGGGTGGGTGGGGTGAAAATGAGGTGTGTTGTAGGGTAGGGACTGGGGAGGACATAATCTCCCAGGCCAGAACTTCTTGTTTCCGAGGGAAAATGAATGTGGGATGCCCCTTGTGGAACTTGTTTTCCCCTATGTTGCTCGGATTTTTCAAAAATGTCAACAGTTGCTAGTTGGATCCTCCAAAAGTAGAACATTTTTTGGGGATTCGACACAGGTACAACAATGTTTTTGGAGAGTCCGAAGACATAGGTTTTCCCTACTTCCACTAAAAAAGTCATTTTCTTCATTTTTTAAGTAACTTGTTTTACTAGAGAAGATGTTCTCCAAAAAATTTGACCAATGGAACATAAAACAATTGCCAAACACACCCCATGTATGTTATATATTATGCATTTAAGGGCTTTTCCTTACTGTCTCTTCTGTGAATGCAGATTTTTTTAACTGGAATAGAGTAAAAGTTCGTTATTGCGATGGGGCCTCCTTTACAGGGGACAGTGAAAATAAGGTTTGTAAGACCATGCACCATTTTCATTTTTTACTTTTTCAGTGATTATGTAAACGTGTTGTTAATCTGTAAACGGAGGGAGACAAAAATGAGAGCTGAAACTTGTCACACTACAGCACGGTGACTCTAAATCGCTGTAGCTTTTAACCATTTTCTTTTCTTTACATTCTCTGTCATCTGGTCTTTTTTTTTTCATGCTCTTTTGGCGTTTGAATAGTAGTGGAGGTAAATGACATTTATGAATAAATATTCTTCTTGCTGGTGGTTGGGAAGAAGACTTAGATCAGTATTCAGTACATAGACTTTATAGAAGTTTTGAGATTGTAATAGTTGCAGCTGTGCTGTAGTTTATGTTCATTTAGTACCTCCTTGGTACTTTTTTTTTATGAAATTTACATTACCTTATCAAGAAAAATCTTTTGAAGATGCTACTTAACTTTTGCATCTGCTTGTGAGTACATCTTCTCATTGAAAAGTTCCGAATAAAGGTGTAATTTCAGAACCATGTTCTTGCGGGGACACTGTGTCTGAGCATATTGCTTCTTGAAGGAGAAATATCAGCAAATGCTTTATGTTCAAACTCAATAACACCTATTTGTAGCTCCCTCTTATCCTCTGACTGTTTCTATGCTCGGAGAATTTGCTCAGAGACTAATTAAGAGATAGGCAGGAGCTGCAACAGGAACTCTGGAATACCCTTTTACCTGAAATTTCAGAAATTTTACCTATAACCATGATACCAACAATTCATCTATCTCTATAGGTTAAACCATCTGATGTCCACACATACACCTATTACTGGTTTTACGTTTTGGGGAAGTATAAGAAGCCTTTCGGAAACATCTTTTCTACCTCTACGAGGTATGGGTAAGATCTGCGTACATTCTAACCTTCCCAGACCACACTTTGTGGGATTTCATTAAGAATGTTGTTGTTGGGAAGTATAAGAAGCATTTGAAGTTGCTGTATTATCTTACTGTATGAAATGTAATATATGTTTTCATAAAAACAATTGCTAGCTTGTTTAGTCTACCTTGTTTTTTTTTTTTGAAAAAATATATTACATATCTCTCCAGGATGCACTACTGCAATTTAGAGGTCAACGTATATGGGAAGCAGCAATGGCGGAGTTAATGTCAAAAGGAATGCGAAATGCCCAACAGGTCAAAGTCACTTTTTGCCTTGTCATTTTGCTTGCTCTTGTCATTCATAATCTTATATTGTTAATAGTGCTTCAGGCTCTTCTCTCTGGATGTTCTGCTGGTGGTCTAGCTTCAATATTGCATTGCGATGAGTTCCGCACTTTGTTCCCAAGTAGTACCAAAGTGAAGTGCCTAAGTGATGCCGGATTATTTATGGATGCGTACTTTCCTAATCTTGAAACTCTTAATATACTTTTTTTTTTCTTAAATTCTAGAATAAAGGTTTAGTAACAAGTCCTTTGTGGATGCACAGAACTGATGTATCTGGTGGGCACGCACTCAGAGATGTTTTTAAAGGCGTAGTAAGCATACAGGTTAGGACAACTCAAACTCTATATTGGTCAATTTCGTTAAGCAACTGACATTTGTATATAACTATCTTCGGGCCTTGCTTAGTATCAATTCGTGTAATATTTAACAGGGTCTTCAGAAGATGCTACCAAGTAATTGTACCAACAAACTTGATCCAACCTCTGTAAGTTCTTTTGATATATTTTCCCTTTCAATATATGGTATCAGGTCACGTTACTAATATGATTCCTATTTGTGTGCCTTTCAGTGCTTCTTTCCTCAGAATTTGATCAGCAATATCAAGACTCCATTATTTCTTCTAAATGCTGCCTATGATTTCTGGCAGGTAAATTCTTAAACTTTTACGAATTTTTAGTTTTCGCCTATTCGGAGATGGAATGAGATCAACTATTCAGTGTTAGCATACATTGCAATCTTTGCGGAATGTTGACATTTTTTTCACTTGCAACTTCCTATAGATTCAATCCAGTTTGGCTCCTCCAGTAGCTGATCCTCATGGGTTGTGGCATGATTGTAAACGTAATTACGAAAAATGTTCTGCATCACAAATTCAATTTCTACAAGGTATGCTTCAATCAAACCTGTTACTTGGTTATTCCATAGGTATTTTAATCAATCCGTGAGAGACAAAAAAAAAATAGTACTCATCTGTTTTCACATGGAAAAATTAGGAAGCTTCTTAGTATTTCAGTGAGAATCTGTTCCCTACCATGCGGTTTAATGAGAAATGAGTGGGAAGATCCTGTTTTTACAATACAAAGATTCACGGTGGAAAAGACCTTTATTTCTAGTGGTGTCAATATTCTTAGACCACGGACTCACATGTTGATAAAACATTTTGGGGCAGATTTCAGAAATGATATGCTAAATGCTATTAAAGGCTTCGGTCTCTCAACACAAAATGGGTTATTCATAAACTCTTGCTTCGCTCACTGCCAATCCGAGAGGCAGGATACATGGTTTGCTGACGATTCTCCCCTTATCGATAACAAGGTACGTTTAAGATTATAAATTCGTATTGAATACTGCAATAGATAATTTGCATTTTGACATCACCATTGACAAATAAACATTTGAACCATATGCAGCCGGTTGCACTTGCTGTTGGAGATTGGTATTTTGATAGAGAAGGAGTGAAGGCGATAGACTGTGCTTATCCATGTGATAAAACATGTCACAACATGGTGTCTAAATAAGCTACAAATTACAATCATATTATTTTTCTGCCAACTTTGCAGAAACAAACTCATATTATTCATCATTAAATATGAGTAATTTATGGGTATATCAATTGCACTTTCCTTAAAATATGTAAAGCCTGTTGAAATCTCTACAGAGCACTTATCAAGGATGTATTTGGTATAAAGAAACTTCTTTTCCAATTGTCTCATTTTTGTTGACTTAAATGTTTTGAAAAATATTTTTCCTACTTAGTTTTCTCTAATTTTAGGAAAATAGTTTCCATACATTAAGTTCGGAAAATATTTTCCAAAACTTTCTTTAAACCTCACGAAATAGGTCTGGATTCCTGACTATAGTTTGATACCTAACTTTATTTCCCTTTTTAAATTATTATTATTATGGTTGTTATTGTAATACTGTTATTGTTATTGCTCGACTCTGACCCTACTCCCAACCTTATCCCTAGACCCAAATTTTGACATCAACTCAAGATTTAAATGTCAACTTAACTAAGATCCAACATTGAATTTTGATTTGGTCCTTGACTCTTGATCTCGACATTTGAATCCGATCTAGAATTTGAATATTTACCCCAACAATACTAAAAAATAGTCAAAAACGACCTCGAAAGTTGGTTAATAAAGAAAATCGATCTAAAAATGTAGGTCGAGAAAAATTTGACCTTGAGAGGTCAACTTTTTTTTTTTTTAAAATAGAAACTTTTGAGCTCAGATGGCTAACTCTTAATACAAAATAATAAAATGCACCATCCAAAGTTCGAGATGCTTATTGGTTAAAGATTATGTTAAATTTTACTTATACTCTTTAAATTTATATTTTCGTGAAAAAAAATTGGTGTAACGACATGTTCTCGTCGTTATAGAAAAGCCATCAGGGAAAGAATTTGGGTCAGAAAACTTTTTCGTAGTAACTTGAGAATTCCTAGCCTAGTCCAAATTTGGACAAAATCAGAGTCAGTAAGGTCTAGGGAGATCTGGTAAAGGATGAGAGATCGAATCATGATTTTGATCACATGAGTAGATAGCCAAGAGGTTAAAGAACCTGTACGACTTTACAGAATTGAATTCGGGCCAGTAGAACTCCCGAAACTAATCTTAGCGTGAATGGGTAGTTTCTGAGTGTCATGGGTTGAAGGTGTGTTGTGAAATGGGGGTTTCAAACTCAACGTTTGACTCTCTGTTTCCGTGCAAGCCGCCAAGGTGAGGGTCGTTGTGGCGGGTTGGGCTCCGCTACGGCGGGCCAGTCGCGAATTAGGTCCGAATTAAATCCCAAAAACGTTATTTTCTGCAAGTTTCATTCTTGAGAGCTAGGAGACGACCCCAGGCGATTCCCTAACTGTTTTCCACTATTTTTGGTGCTAAAGGTAAGGATTTTATCCCCCTAATCCGTTTTTCGATCCGCAGAACTTAGATTCTTGATTGTATATTGTTGGGGGAGGGTTTTTGAACTGAATTGGATAGTGGAAAAAAGCCCTAGCTGCACCTTAGGATCATGGGTTTGGTCTTGGGTTATTGAATTGTCATATTTCGGGTAAATTAGACCTTAATTATTGATCCTCATATTGAATTGATTGTTTGTAGACCTAGAACAAGCGAACATAATTCGAAAAGGGAAGAATCAAGTTTTTTAGGAGGATTCAAGCTTGTTCTCGAGGTAGGTGATGGTTTGATTTCTTGTTTGCGTGATGTATGCTAGTAATTGCTTCATTGTAATGTATGTATATATACGAATGTTGCACTATTGATCACACCTAATGCCATGAATCAACACTTGATTGTATGATTTTGAGGATGTGCATTGTGATTATGGCTTGTTTAGTGGATTGAATAAACGTTCCAACATACTAACTGGGATCAGATGTCACATACCGACATACATATTAGAACGGGTGTAACATACGACATACTAACTTGGATTGGGTACCACGTTCTGGTGCACTAACAGTTTGGTATGGGTTCCATGAGAGGACCATTGAATTGTCGTGATTACTTGTTAAGGAGAATGAAGAATGGTAAGTTGTTCATAATTGATAATCGGTATATGTGTTTATATTCTGTATATGCATGTTTACTATGTTGTAACTACTTGTATATGTTTCACTTACTCGAATAGCTGCGTGATCCTACCAGTACATTGTGGTTGTGTATTGATACTGCACTTGCTCTTTCTTTGTTGAGAACAGGGCATCTACAGGCGGCTACTGACAGTCCTTGTTTAGGAGATCAATGAACAATTGAATTCAAAGGTGAGCCAGTTCTTCAAGGCTGTCATGATTTCTCTTTTTGCTCAGTCCCTCGTATTCGTACTTAGATTCGTACTCTAGATGATCAGTTCTTTTAGCTTTCGGGGTTGTGCCCCTTTTTCTTTAGACTTATGCTTTTTTGTTAGAGTTTTGGTACATTGACTAGACTTTTGGAGTTTATGGAAACTCTACTTATTTCTACATTTAAACATGCTTCCGTATCTTTAAATGTGTAATTCTTGAGTTAACTAATTAGTAATAATGGTTCTCCCATCGGAGGGTTAGTGTGGGTGCTAATCACGACGGTCAGGGTCGTGAAAAAGTTGGTATCAGAGTCCTAGGTTCGTTGATTTTGGTGTACCAAAACGAGTCTAGTAGAGTCTTGCAGAATGGTACAGAGATGTCTGTACTTTTCTTCGTGAGTCTATAGAACTTTAGGAAATCTCTCTATTTTCTCTTGTCTCCTTTCGTGCTATAACTTGATTCCAATTGGTATCTGGCGATCCGAATTGGTATCTAACCTCTTTCACTCTTCTGTCCGCAGATGGTTAACACTAGGTTCAACGGTGTTAGGCCTGCAACTCCCTTCACCGAGCCAACTGAGGAATCTGCAACGAGAGGTCACGGTTGAGGCTGGGGTAGAGGGAGATCAAGGGCAGATGGAGAGTAGCACCCGCTAGGGGTGGAGATCCGATTGAGAATGCTCCCAGAAATGAGTTCCCTCCTGCGCATCATGAAGAGATAGAGGAGAATGTTGAGGTTGAGAATGATGAAGATGTTGGACAAGAGGAAGTGGTACATGCAGAGACTACATGTATTCCTCCCTTAGACCTAGTATTAGCTGAATAAATCATTTCTTTCCTGAAGGGATTGGTTGGTCCTGGAGTTCTTCTCGCACTTCAAGCAACTCAAACTCCCACCAACCCCTTATTGCTATTACTGTTCCCAAGTTGGGTGGAACTGTAGGTGTTGATGCCTTTTTCCGTCCTTTGTTGGGTCCTGTGATGACTGGTAATGAACACGAAATATTGACCAAGTTTCTGAAACTGAAGCCTCCAGTATTCCATGGTTCTGAGAATAAGGACGCCTATGAGTTCATCTTAGATTGTTATGAGAGACTGCATAAGTTGGGTATTGTCCATCAAACTCATCTTAGTAGAGTTTGTGACTTTTCAGCTTCAAGGTGAGGCCACACAGTGGTGGAGAGCTTATGTGGAATACAGAACGTCAGCTTTACCCCCACTCACTTGGACCCTGTTTCATGCGATGTTCTTGGAGAAGTATGTGCCTCAAACCTTGACAGATCGTACGAAGGATGAGTTCATGGCTTTGGAACAAGGTGGTATGTCTGTAGCTGCTTATGAGGCTAAGTTTCATGCTTTGTCTAGATATGTTACGCAATTGGTGACTATTGAGGAAGAGATAATCTGTCTATTTGTCAAGGGACTGAATTCTGAGTTACAGGTATTGTTTGTGCAAATGACTTTTGTAGGAAAAAAGTTTTAATGAGGTAACAAATTTTGGTAAGAAAATGGAAGGAGTGAGGCGCAATGGGCAAGCTAAGGCGTTGGCTAATAAAGATAAAAGCACATGTAACTTTCAGGGTTCCTACTCCAGAGGTTTAGGGAGGCCGACACTTGCAGCCCGACCAATTTCGTCCGCTATGCCTGCTTCTACAGGTAATTACTCGGGAACTCAGCCTTAGAATTTGATTCAGGATAGCCAGGACGCCGCACCTTCGGCGGGCAGCAGGCCATCTTTTGACTGCACTTGTTATAATTGTGGAGAACCTGGGCATATAAGGAGAAATTGTCCCCACCCACGCATGTTGGACCCCGGGCAATAGCAAACTAGAGCAGTGGTACTCGCGGGAAATGGTAATAATGGTCGAGGACGTCCTCAAGGTGCGCGAGAAGGAAATTAGCGAGGCCGTAGAGGTGGGGAAAATGGTAACGTAGGAAGAGGTACGACGTAGCCAGGTAGGGAAGTCGCCCGTCAATATGACAGGGCTCAGTGTTATGCCTTTCCAGGAAAGAGCGAGGCAGAGTTTTCTGACGCAGTGATCACAGTACCATTCTTGTCTGTGACCGGATTGCTAATGTGTTATTTGATCCGGGTTCTACTTATTCTTATGTGCCCTTTCAGTTTGCCTTGTCATTTGATATGATTTGGGATATACTTGATGCCCCCCATCCATGTTTCTACCTCAGTTGGAGAGTCTGTCATAGTCACCTATGTTTATCGTGCTGGTTATGTTATGTTTATGGGTTTCCAAACTTTGGCTGATTTGGTTATATTGGATATGAAGGGCTTTTATATAATCTTAGGCATGACTTGGTTGTCCCCCTATTATGTTGTGTTAATTGTAATACTAAGTCTGTGACTCTAGAGATTTCGGGTAGGGAAAAGTTAGAGTGGGAATGGGTGTACAATCCTAAGCCAGCTAAGATCATATCCTCCATTTGGGCTAGGAAACTGGTAAGGCAGGGTTGTTTGGCATATTTGGCTCATATTCGGGATGTTGAGATTGAGTCTCCCTCTATTGAGCTATTGATGTGCCTGTTATGCCTCCGGATAGAGATATAGATTTCTGCATTGATTTGGAACCTGGTACCCACCCCATTTCCATCCCTCCGTATCACATGGCCCCGGTAGAATTGAGAGAGCTTAAGGCTAAAATCCAAAAACTTCTTGATAAAGGTTTTATCCGACCTAGTGCTTCCCCATTGGGTGCTCATGTCTTGTTTGTTAAGAAAAAAAATGGTAGTATGAGGATGTGCATAGATTACTGGCAATTGAATAGAGTCACCATTCGAAACAAGTACCTATTGCCTCGAATAGATGACCTTTTCGATTAGTTGCAAGGTGCGTCAGTTTTCTGTAAGATTGATCTAAGGTCTGGTTACCATCAGTCCTGAGGATGTACCCAAGGCGACATTTAGCACCAGCTATGGGCACTATGAGTTTCTAGTGATGTCGTTCGGGTTGACACATGCGCCTACAGATTTCACGATTTTGATGAATGGTGTGTTCAAACCATTTCTTGATTCATATGTGATAGTATTTATTGATGATATTTTGGTTTATTCGAAAAGTGAGGAAATGCCGACCATCTTCGTATTGTTCTAGATGTTCTTGGAAAACAAAAGTTGTACGCGAAATTTTCTAAGTGTGAATTTTGGTTGACTTCAGTTGCCTTTTTGGGGCATGTAATTTCAAGGGAAGGGGTAATGGTAGATCCCCGATATATTGAAGAGGTTAAGAATTGGGTTCGTCCTAGCTCTGTGACTGAAGTTAGAAGTTTTATGGGGCTCGCTAGCTACTATCATCGATTTGTGAAGAAATTTGCTTCTATTGCCATGCTTCTGGCAAGGTTGACAAAAAAGGAGGTGTCGTTTGAATGGACCGAAAACTGTGATGAGAGCTTTCAAAAGCTCAAGACTCTTTTGACCACAACACCTATTCTAGCACTACCGGTGGAAGGTAAATATTTTATTGTTTATTGTGATGCTTCCCATTCGGGTTTGGGTGTTGTGTTAATGTAGGATAAGAATGTTATAGCTTATGCATCACTGCAGTTGAAGGTGCATGGGAGAAATTACCCAACACATGATTTAGAGTTGGCAGCGATAGTGTTTGCTCTTAAGATCTGGTGGCATTACCTCTATGGTGTCAAGCGTGAGTTGTTTACTGATCATCATAGTCTACAACATGTATTCACTCAAAAGGATCTGAATTTGAGACAACAAAGGTGGATGGAGTTACTCAAGGATTATGATGTGACCATCCAGTATCATCCGGTTAAGACTAATGTAGTGGCAAACGCGCTAAGTCGGAAGACGGTGAGTATGTGTATTCTAGCTTGCTTGAGTGTATCCAAGAGACCTTTGGCTAAAGAAATTCAAACATTGGAATCTAAGTTCATGCAGTTGGACATCTCAGAGAAAGGTGGGGTGTTAGCTAGCATTGAGGTAAGGGCCATGTTCATTGAGGATATCAAGGCCAAACAGTTTGAGGATGAGAATTTGAAGGAGCTTAGAAAGAAGATTGTGTCTAGTAAGGCACAAGATGTGACTTTAGATGCGGGGTGTGTGATCAGTTTTAAAGGAAGGATTTGTGTCCCTCGAGTAGGTGACTTGATTCAGAATTTGTTGATAGAATCTCATGGTTCGCGGTATTCTATTCATCTGAGTGTGACCAAGAAGCACCGAGACTTGAAGCGACTATATTTGTGCCGGGCATGAAAAAGGATATAGCGGAGTTTATGGCCAAGTGTCAAAATTGCCAACAAGTAAAATATGAGCATCAAAGGCTGGCAGGTTTGCTTCAAAGAATGTCAATTCCGAAATGGAAGTGGGAAAGAATAGCTATAGATTTTTTGGTTGGTCTTCCCAAGACTTTGGGAAAGTTTGATTCTATCTGGGTAGTGGTTGACAGATTGACTAAGTCAGCCTACTTCATTCTAGTCAGAGTAGACTATAATGCACAACAATTGGCTAAGGTGTATGTAAAAGAGATAGTAAGACTGCACGGGGTGCCCCTTCCTATCATCTCAGACCGTGGTACGCAATTCACATCCAAGTTATGGAGGAAATTACATGATGAATTGGGCACACAACTCACTTTTAGTACAACTTTCCATCCGCAGACGGACAGGCAGTCGGAGAGGACTATCCATGTTTTAGAGGACATGTTGAGGGCTTGTGTGATCGACTTTGGAGGACATTGGGATAAGTTCATACCTTTGTGTGAGTTCTTGATATGCTCAAATTACATCTCCCTAAAGAAGTATAAGCGATCGTTACCTAGTAAAGAACCCAACTTGAAGGTTGGGTTCGATCCCACGAGGAATATGGTTTAGACTTAACTTTAACTTACAATTATATTCGTTTAGTCAACGTATTTCTGAGACAAGTAAGTAAAGGGGGGGGGGGGTTTGTGAAACAAATAATTGATTGTTGTTTAGAGAACGAGTGAGCAAGATTCAAACTTTGTTGTTATTAATGAGAGAGAGAAATTAGGGTGTACGTGTTCCTCATAAGCTCATAACGCTGTGATGAGTCCACAATTTGGACTCATTTAGGGCTATATTTTGATAGAATTAGTGTCCTCAAATGCATATTTTGTCTTAATATCTGATGAAAATCCTTAAGTTTCAGGTATTTAGAGTTTGAGGCAAAGCATGGACACTACTTGGCAAGAAGGAACAAGGCGGTTGAAAAGAACAAAGAAATGAAGTCTTGAAGATCACCGAGCCCAGTTGGCGAGTTGCTGATAGGCCTGGAGATCGCCTTTTGTTTCAGTGTGCTAAGCCTTGAAGGAAAAGGTCAAGTTGGCGATGAAATGGAGCAGTCGGCGTGTTGCCGATCAGTTTCGCAAAGCAGTACCATACCGGCCAACGACTTAAAATGTGAAGAGGCTGAAGGCTAAAGCAGGAAGGCGATGAAATTGACCAAAAAGCGGATCGCCAAGCGTATCGGCGATCCCAACTAACTGTGCCAAAGGTCCTCCGCAACACAAATTTTATTACAGTTATCACTTCTATTATTCAAACTTTTTACAGTTTTTGGATAGTCCTAAGTTTTAGAGGGTTTTGGAGACTTTGTTCTAAGACCTTGAAGATTCAAAGGGTTTCAACTCCAAGAAATTGGATGTGGGTCTCGAAGATTCTTCACTCTTGACGTGTTTTAATACTTAATTCTTCATACCCAGTTGATGGAAACTGATATTGGTATAAATTTTTATCTCTTTTACATGTCTAGCTAAAACCCCAATTCTTGGGGTGTGATTTTGTGAATATGAGTTAAATTATCTATTGGGTCTAGCTTGTTGATGGTTTATTTGTTGTTTAAATATGATTTCGTTTAGTAGTTTTGTATGAACTGAATGGGATTGTAGTTGCAAATACGATTTCATCTTAGTGTTTTTGTCTTGCTCAAGAGAGAGGTCGTAAAACTAAGACTACTACATTGATAGTCGATGGTATTGGGTCTACATGGGTTCAACTCGAGATAGTGAATCCTAGTCCTTCTCCCACACATTCGGCTCGATAGAGTGAATGGGGTAAGACGGAGGCTATGCTTAATGCGGCAACTCAGTATTTGAGAGAAATCGAGTTTATTCGGGGTAAGTTGCTCGAGAGAGAATTTACCCCCACTATAGTCTAGCCTAGTCACAAATGCTAAACAATTTACTATCTAAAGCATGTACCCGATAGTCTAGTTTAACTGATACTCCTATCACATCCCAAGAATACCGTCTCCATATCTCGTTTCCTTATATTTTTACTCTTTTTTAGTTGTTAATTAATACAAACCCCCATTGATAATTGATGCTTGCGTCACACCTTAGATTTAGTATGTTTTTATTCGTTAATATTTATAGCTATGACTAATTAGAACTTGATTTTATTTTTCTACTAATTCTCAAAACCACTCCCTGTGGGAACGATCCCAACCCTTGGTTGGGTTATATCACTACACGCGATCGTTTGGTACTTAAATCAAAATAGTGTCAGTTGATTACGTCGAACATCAAAATGGCGCCGCTGTCGGGGAGTGGTGTTATTTGAGAATTGGTAGTTTAGTAAAATTTTTGGTCTTGTTAGTCGTATTTTATTAACTTTATTTTTAGTTTTGTTTTTATTTTGAGTTGTTGTTGTACGCAGATACCCTGAGCATGGCTGAGGGAAATGGTGGCAAATTGGCTGAGACGAATCAAGAAGTCGAGAGAGACTTCAAGTTAACCGCACTGGTAACTCAGCTGAATGATTTGGCCACCAAAATATCAGATGTGGAAGACCAGTGCAAAAGTCAGGGGAGATACATATCACCTCATGAGCGGAAAAAGTCTAGAGACAGGGAGAACAATCATGTCGAGGACACACTACAAACCATTTTCCAAAAGATCACCGAACAAGATCGAGTGTAAGAAGAGATGAAGGAGAATATTGAAGTGTTGAATCAGATGATTGGCTCTCATTCTAGATCTATCCAGCTGATCAGGACACTCATGAGTTATACAGTGCCTCATCCCCACTCAGATGAACTATTGAGGTTACCTAGTAACACTAGGGCCAACCCTAATTATGGAGAGTGAGTAAGGACTTGCGTCGGGCCACATCGTTAACTAAGGCGCTTCTTGGGAAGCAACCCAAGGTCTTAATTGCTTTATTTTAAGTTTAGAGTAATAGTGTGTTGATTATACGGGATAACGTGAGGGAAATGTTGAAAAGTGCAACTTGGCAAGTTAGAGATCCAGTGGGCGAATCACCAATGAAGTCGGCTACACTTACTGAGACTGTTGTTAGACTTATTCAAAATGAGAGTCGATAAAACTCGATGAACCCTTGAAACTATCGGTGAGTCGCCGAACAGGTCGATGAACACGACATAGTCCGCCGTTTGGACCTCCATACTAATAGAGGTCTTGTAAAAACTCGGCGAGGTAAATGAACAATCCGCGAGTCGCCGATAGGATCGGCGATCATGACTAACATCACCGAATAGGTGCGACCTGGACGGTTTTTAAAAAGAAAGAATGGTTTAAACTTCCTACTCTTTCATTTTCCCTTGCTTCTAACCATCAAAATCTAGCATCTATTTAGTATTTTGAATATATTTTCAATCCATAAGTATTTTGGTTGTTGATTTGTGCTCGAAGTTGGAAAGCTTTGCCGCCTAGCATCACAAATTTATATTGTTTGGCATAAAAGGTTGGTTTTTCGAATCCCATGTTTATTTTAATCGCATTTTGTACTCATTCGCAAATGATCTTATCTTACTGATGTGTGATGGGCCTCTCTGATCTTAGTTGTTTCGAATATGCCTACTTTTAAACTTGACAATCTTTCCCGTATTGTTTTGATCGTCGAATGCCTGTAAATTTGTGTCTTTAATTAAGTAAAATCTTGTGGGGTGTGCTTGGATGTAGGCTAGATTGATAGGGTGAAGTCTGAGTATCCCGTATTTGTGCCAAATGACATAAATTACTCAATGATAGAGTGGGTGACACCATTCTTAAGGGCAAAAGTCGTCAAATGGCCAAATTTGGCAAAACTGGGAAAAATTCGAATATCTTGGGGCAATGGGTGTTATGGGTCTGAGATTAATTGTACTAGTGCATGCTTTGATTTTGTTTTCAGGGGTTGTGGGGTTGAATTCGAGAAGATGGGTTGAAAATAGGCACGTTGGGCCATTTGGTGAGCTGGGTTGAGCTCGCCGAACCACTCGGCGGTTCACCTAATAACCCCATCTTGCCTTTAATTTCATGCTATATGTGTTATTGGTTTCTGCAACTTTCGGCGAGAAGCCTGAGTTCGCCAAAAGCACTCGGCGACTCACCGAAAGTCTTATCTTTCACCCTTTATCTGCACCCCCTTAGCCTTTGTGCACTGGAACTTTTGGCGAGCTTGTCTTTGTTCGCCGAAAGCTAACAGTGACACGCCGAGTGGTTTTCCCATTGCCTATTTGCTGTAATTTTAGAGCTAATCCTTTAGGCAAGCTCGATCTAACTCGCCCAAGAAATTTGGCGAGTCGCCTTCTGGTTTGGCAAGTCTGTCTGAAATTGTTTTGATGAGCTTTTGTTTAAGTTTCTCTAACTTCTCTTTGAGATTTTGCAGACATGACTAAATCAAAAGCTACTGAAAGAATAACGCCAGCTCAAGAGAAGTCCAAAGGGATTGCGATAAAGGAGGATGCAGTTACGTCAAAAGTAAAAGTCTTGAAACTACCCACAACTACTGGGAAGGGCAAGGACAAGAGACCCACTTCTGCCAGGAAAACCATTACCCTAGACCCTAATATTCCTACATGGGCCAGGGGATTCTACAGGGCGATGCATGTCTTTCTGGCAGACTCACAGTCAACAAAATCTTGTGAAGCTGGCTCCTTCGAGGTGATTCTGGGCACTGATGCCCAAGTACAGACTGCTGCACTAGGCACTAAAGCCCGGAAAGATGGAGATACTACATAAACATGATCTTTTCTTTACCTCCCTCTCTGTCTCATTTTCTTTCACTTTTGGATACTTTACTTCATTTGCATTTGAGGACAAATGGTTTTTATTTGTGGTGGGGTGAGTCCCACCTTTTGTGTGAATATTGATGCTTCGCTGTTTTGTGCATATAATTGGGTCGTTTTGCTTATAATTGTGTCTTACACTACCTCTTGTGGATGTTTGAGCTTGTGGCTCCTTTATTTTAAATTGTAAATAATTTTGACCCTTCATAAAAATTTTAAAATTTTTGCCACCTCTTGTATGTGTGGAATGTGGATGTTCTTTAGCAAATTTGAGTCTCGGTTTTGATCAATAATGATGACTCAAATAGTGCTCATAATTGAATGAACATGAATGTGCGGCTACGATGAGACCAATTGAAGTTACATAGTCAATATGTGAACTCTTTGCATCTCGTTTTGACTAGCCAATTATCAAATTGATTCTCTTGTGATGAACGTTGACACTAGCGAAAGTGTGGAGTTTTGTTTGACTTTGGTGTCGTGTCTTGTGTGATGAGCTTACTGTGAACCATGCATAATAACACATAGAATTTTCCCCGTTAGTCCGGTCGACTAAGTAAGGCTATCTCTTGATATGATCTTAGACAACTTCGAAGAGTGTGAGCCAATTTGACATATACCTCTTTTGTGGCCTACCTTGTGAGTGTGTGAACCTCTTTTGAACACCCTTGAGCCTTACCTTTCTTTGGAATAAACTTGATGAAAACATGACCTTTATTAAATCCACTACCCATAATCCTCGTTATTTGTGGTTGATTGAATAGCCAACTTAGGCCAAAAGCTTAAGTTGGGGGTGTGGTGAAAAGAAAAGGCAAGTCAAGAAGTGCAAGAAAAGTCCCTTTTAACCCATGGTGTTGAGAAAAATGGAAGCCCTCCATACAAAAAAAAAAGACTAGAGAAAAGAAAAAGAAAAAGTTGTGAAATAACCTAGCTTTGGCTAGGACAGCTTAGAAAAAGGACTATCAGAACATAATCCAAAGAGCACCAACTATTGTCAAACAATAGGTGAAACATTTTGAAACACATATGCTTCTCTGCTTCATACCTATACTGTGAGAAAATGAGAAGTAAGAGATCCGGAGGCGAGGATAAGAGAAGTAGAGCTTACTGGCGATTTTAACAAAGCTATTTGACAAAACACCCCAACAGGAACTGAGAACTGGTCCATGGTCCATTCACCTGAGAAACACAAATAGAGATCAGAGATTGTAAATCACAACAAAGGAAAACACAATAAAATACCTTTTGAAGCTGCAGAAAGGAGTTTGAATCCATGGAGGAACACCAATCACAAGGAAGAACTGAGAGTTTCACAAAGGGAAGGAACATTACGAGGAGGAAGATTAGGAAACAAAAAAGAGGAAAGTGATTAAACTGTATGATTAAATATAGCAAGAGGCTTAGCTCTTTTTAGTCTAGGTGGACAAAGTCTAGTTTTCTTTGGGCTTTTGGCCTGTTTTTGTACTTGCCTTTTCAGTTTCTTGTTTTTCTTATGAAATAAAATGAGTCGTGAGCTCAAAATTGATTAAAAGAAAAAAAAATGTTGTGAAATAAAGTTATGAGATATGTCAAAAGAAATGGGGTTCCGAACAATCCATGGAAGTGAATAATGGGATGACTTATGAGCACTAAAGAAATTGATGAAAGAAGAGGAAATGGAGTGTTGAAAGCACCACATTTCACGAGAATGAAAGTCACTAAGCCTAAATGACCATACCTTTGCACTCAGCCCCATTACAAGCCTTGAAAAGACCTTTTTGTTCTTGAGTGAGCTGAAACAATTGTTGATTGGAAAATACGGGCAAACCTATGGGTGAAAGCATTCATTATGTTCTTCTTTGTGAGAGTGAGTGAGCGTTGCATTTGATTCCAAAATTTTAAATGATTAAACCATTGTGTGTGAATATGGAATCATTCTTTGTGTGAGGGCATTCAAATACCATCGTTGAGATCGAACTTGCATTTGAACCAAGTATAACGAGCTTGAGAATCTATGATAATGGTGTATCACAACTTGAGTCTTTGAGTATACAATTGATTCTTGCATGAGTAAGTTAAGTGTTGTTGTGTACATTCATGGTTGAGTCTTGTGTAGCACTGTTTGAGACATCCTTTTTGGACTACCGAACTTGAGTTTTACTTGAGGACAAGCAAAAGTTTTAAGTTGGGGGTTTTGATGAGTCCACAATTTGGACTCATTTAGGGTTACATTTTGATAGAATTAGTGTCCTCAAATGCATATTTTGTCTCAATATCTAATGAAAATCCTTAAGTTTCAGGTATTTAGAGTTTGAGGCAAAGCATGGACACTACTTGGCAAGAAGGAACAAGGCGGCTAAAAAGAACGAAGAAATGAAGGCTTGAAGATCACTGAGCCCAGTTGGCGAGTTGCCGATGGGCCTGGAGATCGGCTTTTGTTCCAGTGTGCTTAGCCCTGAAGGAAAAGGTCAAGTTGGCGATGAAATGAAGCAGTGGGCGCGTCGCCGATCAGTTTCACGAAGCAGTACCATATCGCCTAACGACTCAAAACGCGAAGAGGATGAAGGCTAAAGCAGAAAGGTGATTAAATTGACCAAAATGCGGATCGCCGAGCTAACTGCGCAGAATGGTCCTCCGCAACACAAATTTTAAAACACTATAAATACTTGTTTAAATTTTGAATATCATATCAGTTTTATTATTCAAACTTTTTACAGTTTTGGAGAGTTTTTAGTTTTAGAGGGTTTTGGAGACTTTGTTCTAAGACCTTGAAGATTCAAAGGGTTTCAACTCCAACAAATTGGGCATGGGTCTCGAAGATTCTTCACTTTTGACGTGTTTTAAGACTTAATTCTTCATACCCAGTTGATGGAAACTGATTGTGGTATAAATTTTTATCTCTTTTACATGTCTAGCTGAAACCCCAATTCTTGGGGTGTGATTTTGTGAATATGGGTTAATTATCTGTTGGGTCTTGCTTGTTGATGGTTTATTTGTTGTTTCAATGTGATTTCATTTATTAGTTGTGTATGAACTGAATGGGATTGTAGTTGCAAATACGATTTTATCTTAGTGTTTTATGCTTGCTCGAGAGAGAGGTCGTAAAACTAAGACTACTAAATTGATAGCCAGTGGTATTGGGTCGACATGGGTTCAGCTCGAGAGAGTGAATCCTACTCCTTCTCCTATACATTCAGCTCGAGAGAGTGAATCCTAGTCCTTCTTCTACACATTCAGCTCGAGAAACTAAATGGGCTAAGGCAGAGGTTGTGCTTAATGCGACAACTCAGTGTTTGAGAGAAACCGAGTTGATTCGAGCTAAGTTGCTCGAGAGAGAATTTACCCCCACTATAGTCTAGCCTAGTCACAAATGCTCACCAATTTACTATCAAAAGTATGTACCCGATAGTTTAGTTTAACCCGTATTCCTATCACATCCCAAGAATCCCATCTCCATATCTCGTTTCCTTATATTTTTACTCTTTTTTTAGTTATTAATTAATACAAACCCCATTGATAATTGACGCTTACGTCACTCCTTAGATTTAGTATGTTTTTATTCGTTAATATTTATAGCTACGGCTAATTAGAACTTGATTTTATTTTTCTACAAATTCTCAAAACCACTCCCTGTGGGAACGATCCCAACCCTTGGTTGGGTTATATCACTAAACGCGATCGTTTGGCACTTGAATCGAAATAGTGTTAGTTGATTACGCCGAACATCATGTGGCAATCCTAGTAATTGTAATCATTTCCTAGTGTATTACATGGTAAGTGATAAGTTATGTATCTCTAATTCCTCGGTCCGACAACTAGAGAATTTCACCCCGCAACTTGGTCCGGCTATGTGTGTAGGTCCCGGTAATTGAGGTTTACTTCTCCTTTGTGGAAAGCTTGGATTGTTTTTCTCATTGCTTTGGTGAGTCCTCATAGTTCGAGGACAAGAATTATTGTTTCTAGTTTCCCTCCGTATGTTCTACTTTGAGACTTTATTGTAAAACCCGTAGGAGCGGGATCGGTAGATTAGGAATTTTTGAAGTCGGTCTTCCTTGTTAGGTTCTTCCCCCTAGAGTTGAGGGAACGGAAGATGCAAGAATTCATCAACCTTTGCCAAGGAGGTATGAGTGTGAAAGAGTATGGCGTTAAGTTTACCCAATTGTCTAAGTATGCTCCAACCTTGGTGGCAGACTCTATTGTCAAGATGAACAAATTTGCTATGGGGGTATCCGACTTGGTAGTCAATAAATGTCGTTCGGCAATGCTCATCCCAAGTATGAATATTTCACGTTTTATGGTTCATGCTGAACAAATTAAGGAACAAAATCTCAAGCAAGTGAATAGGGAAGTGAAAATAGCAAGGACAAATGATGGGAATTCTTCCAAAGGTAAATCTGAGGCCCAAGGTAGACCAAGGTTCAAGAGAAGGTTCTCCAACCAAGGCTCCTCAAGTGCTCCATGGGTCAACAAATATAGGGTGTTTAACCCTAAGCCTCAAGGAGGAAATAGTGGTGGATCTTCTATGGTGAGGCCTACTTGTTCCAAGTGTGGCAAGAAACATGATGGTAAGTGCCTAGTTGGCACGAATGGTTGCTATAGTTGTGGTAAGAGCGGTCATATGATGAGAGATTGTCTCATGCTAAGGGCTCAAGGAAGAGAGAGAAAGAAAGTCCCTCCTAGTGATTCAAATTCTGATGCTCTCAAGAAAAACTACTTCTATCCTCTTCAATCTCGAGGTGACCAAGAGAGCTCCCCGGATATTGTGACCGGTATGTTACAAGTCTTTTCTATTGATGTATATGCATTGTTAGACCCCGGTGCCACTTTGCCATGAAATTTTAAATACTCCCCGAAGTGTTAATAGAACCTTTTTCGGTTTCTACCCCGGTTGGTGACTCGATAGTGGCAAAAAGAGTCTATAGGAGTTGTCCTATTTCATTTTCCCATAAATTTACCTTGGTGGATTTAGTGGAGTTAGACATGCTAGATTTTGATGTGATTTTGGGTATGGATTGGTTGCATGCATGTTATGCATCTATTGATTGTAGGACTCGGGTAGTAAAGTTTTAATTTCCAAATGAGTCCATTTTAGAGTGGAAAGGGGGAAATTCTATCCCTAGAGGTCAATTTGTTTCTTGTCTAAAAGCTAGGAAAATGATCTCCAAGGGGTGTATTTACCACATTGTTAGGGTTATGGATGTTGAATCTGAAACCCCTTCTGTAGAGTCGGTCCCCGTGGTGAATGAATTTCCGAAAGTCTTTCCCGATGACTTGCCCGACATTCCTCCTGAATGGGAAATAGATTTTGGCATTGATCTCTTGCCGGATATGCAACCTATCTCCATTCCTCCTTATAGAATGGCTCCGACTGAGTTGAAAGAGTTGAGGAGAAACTCAAGGATTTTCTAGACAAGGGTTTTATTCAACCAAGTTTCTCTCCTTGGGGTGCTCCGATATTGTTTGTTAGAAATAAGGATGGGTCCTTTAGAATGTGTATTGATTATCGCCAATTAAACAAAGTGACCATAAAGAACAAGTATCCCCTTCCTAGAATTGACGACTTGTTTGATCAACTTCAAGGGGCTAACTATTTCTCCAAAATAGAGCTTCATTCGGGTTACCATCAACTAAGGGTGAGAGGGGTTAACATTCCCAAGACGACCTTTAGGACCCAGTATAGTCACTATGAATTTTTGGTTATGTCATTTGGGTTAACTAATGCCCCGACAACATTCATGGACCTAATGAATAGAGTGTTTAGACACTACCTTGATATGTTTGTGATCATGTTTATTGATGATATTTTGATCTATTCAAGGAGTGAAAATGAGAACATGAACCATTTGAGAATTGTATTGCAAGTCCTTAAACACCACCAATTATATGTTAAGTTTAGTAAATGTGAGTTTTGGCTAAGGTTCGTAGCCTTCCTTGGTCATATTGTGTTGAGCAAGGGCATTGAGGTAGATCCTAAGAAGACGGATGCGGTCAAATGTTGGCCTAGACCTCTAACTCCTACCGATATTAGAAACATTTTGGGATTGTCCGGTTACTATAGCAGGTTTGCTGAGGGTTTTTCCTCCATTGCTTCTCCGTTGATGGCTTTGACTCAAAATAAGGCTAAGTTTGTGTGGTTGGAGGCTTGTGAGAAAAGCTTCCAAAAGTTGAATGATAGACTTACTTCCGCTCCGGTGTTGACCTTATCGGAGGGTACCGATGGTTTTGTTTTTTATTGTGACGCCTCTAGTGTGGGTTTGGGATGTATGTTTATGCAACATGGTAAGGTGATTGTCTATGCTTCAAGGCAACTCAAGGTTCATGAGAAGAATTATACGACCACCGATCTTGAATTAGCGGCGGTGGTTTTTTCTTTGAAAATATGGAGACATTATCTATATGGGGTATATGTTGATGTGTTCACCGATCACAAGAGTCTCCAATATATGTTTAGCTAAAAAGACTTGAATCTCCAACAAAGAAGGTGGTTCGAACTTTTGAAGGATTATGACATGAGGGTCTTTCCACCCCGGCAAAGCCAATGTAGTTGCCGATGCCCTAAGTCGATTGTCCATGGGTAGTGTCTCCTATATAGAGGATGAGAAGAAGGAGTTAGTCTGTGATGTACATAGGTTGCCCAGTTAGGTGTCCAACTAGTGCATTCCACCAAGGGTGGTGTCATGGTCCATAATGGTTCTGAATCATCCTTTGTAATGGACGTAAAGTCCAAGCAAGACCTTGATCCCCTGTTAATGGAGTTGAAAGAATCGGTACTCAACAAATCCATTGAGGCTTTCTCCCAAGGGGGAGATGGGGTTCTTAGGTACAAAGGTAGATTATATGCTCCAGATGTTGATGGCTTGACATAGCAAATTCTAGAAGGAGCTCATGGTTCGCGATATTCTATTCATCCGGGAGCCATCAAGATGTACCGTGATCTACGGGAAGTCTATTGGTGGAATGCCATGAATAAGGATATAGCGGGTTTTGTAGCCAAGAGTCCGAATTGTCAACCAGTTAAGGCCGAACATCAAAGACCCGGAGGTTTTTCTCAAGATATAGATATTCCCACTTGGAAGTGGGAGGACGTGAATATGAATTTTATAGTGGGATTGCCTTGCACTCGAAGGCAACATTATTCTATTTGGGTCATTGTGGATAGAATGACAAAATCCACCCACTTTATTCCCGTCAAGGTTTCATTTTCGGTGGAAGACTATGCCAAATTGTACATCAATGAGGTAGTGAAGTTGCATGGGGTTCTTCTATCTATTATTTGGGATCGGGGTACTCAATTTACTTTACACTTTTGGAAGGCATTCCAAAAAGGGCTTGGTACTGAGGTCAAGCTTAGCACGGACTTTCACTCTCAAACGGATGGTCAAGCGGAATGCACCATTCAAACCTTAGAGGATATGTTGAGGGCATGTATTATAGATTTCAAAGATAATTGGGACGACCATCTACCATTGATAGAGTTTGGTTACAACAATAGTTACCACTCAAGTATTGCCATGGCTCCCTTGGAAGCATTGTATGGTAGGAGGTGTAGATCTCCGTTTGGGTGGTTTGAAGTGGGTCAAATTGCTCTAATCGGTCCCAAACTAGTTTATGAGGCCATTGAGAAGGTCCGACTCATTAGGGAAAGGTTGAGGATGGCCCAAAGTCGGCAAAAGTTTTATGCCAATGTTAGAAGGAGGGACCTAGAGTTTGAAGTTAATAATTGGGTCTATTTAAATATCTCACCTATGAAGGGTGTGATGAGGTTTGGAAAGAAAGGGAAACTTAGTCCTCGGTATGTAGGCCCATATAAAATCTTGAAACGTGTTCGGAAAGTTGCCTATGAGTTAGACTTGCCAAATGAGTTGGCCCGATTCACCCGGTATTTCATGTTTCTATGCTCAAGAAGTGTATTGGTGATCCGGTTTCCACCATTCCTTTAGAGGTCTTGGGAGTTGATGAGAGTCTTTTTTATGAAGAGATTCCGGTAGAGATTTTAGACAGGCAAGTTAAGAGGTTGAGAAACAAGAAATTAAAGTAGCTTCCGTAAAGGTTATATAGAGGAATCATTTAGTTGAGGGTGCTACATGGGAGGTCGAGGCTGATATGAAGTCCCGCTACCCTCATCTTTTTGCTTCTACTCCTATCTAAGCTTGAGGTAAGTAGTCTTTCTTGAGTTTGGTGTTTTGGGAATTCATGTGTGCTATATTTGTTCTTTATGATTTCCTTATGATATGCATGTTCTAGTGAGAATTCATGTTTAGTATAAATTGAGTTTTCATGATTTATATGTTACTCATGTTGATTTGCATTTTAGTATGATGATTGCATATTTGACTTCATGAGATGAGTTGATGAACATGCTTAGTTATGTGTATGATTGATCCTTTTTATTCATATTCATGCATGGGAAACAATATTATTTTAAATTTATAGCTATTAAAATATAATATTTGTTTTTAAAAAAATGATCTTGAATTTTGAATATGAGAGTAAGTTTTAAATTAAAGGTATGTTACTGGAAAAGTTTTAAAATGTTTGATCTAATGGCACATTGGCTCCATAATGTTGTGTTGAGCTTGCTTCTAGTTGGAGAAGGTAGTTCCTCCTATGATTATATGAAATGATGAGTTTTGTGCATAATGGGTTTTGGATGTAGCTCATACTTCCTTGTGTTGCATTGTTTATGTCATGAGATGGAGTTGATGTTTTCTCCTTTGAATTGTGCATTATTTTGATGTTACATGCATGATGGGTAGCTAGTCTTGAGTCTTTATTTCAGTAAGGTGTCTAAATCGTCATTCGAGGACGAATGTTCCCATGGGGGAGATAATGTAACACTCTAAAAAATAATAGGTGAAACTAGAGCCTAAACGTGAGGGTTAACGTCATGAGTTAAGGGCAAGGGCCAAGGGAGAGGACCAAAACAATCCACTCTCCCTTAGACACTGTCCTAGTGACCACGACCTCCCCCACGACTCGTGGTAGGGACCACAGATCATGGTGTGGCTCGTGGTAGCCTAGGCAGTGTGCCCCTCAAAGTCTTCCAAAAAGAGGCTCTCCTTCACGAGCCACTTCATGGCTCGTGGTGAAGACCACGGCTCGTGGAGAATAGTTGGCCAAAAAGGAGAAGCCCCCAAGTGGCCTAGCCACTGCCTCAAGGTCCACAAGAGGGACCATGGCCAGTGGTCTTGACCACGGCTCCTGGAGCCCCTCGTGAATATGCCTTGGGCATTTGAGCTAGGGCCCCAAATGGCATGGCTACTACCTCAAGGACCACGAGAGGGATCACGGCTCGTGGTCTTGACCACGGCTCGTGGATCCCCTTGTGGGAATGCCTTGGGCTTGTGAGCGTTGTGCCCCATTTATGTAGCTATTTCCCCAACCTTCACGAGGGGGACCATGGATCGTGGTCCTCACCACAACTCGTGAAGGTGGCTTGTGGTGCCTCGACGAGATCAATTAATGAAAGTTAGTTAAGTCATTTCCTTTTTAGTCCAATTAAAGTGGGGTCGTTTTGGGTATTTTTAGGGGTACTATGTAAGTTGTTTTAAGTCAAAATATACCTAAACTAAGTCATTATACTAAAACACCCAAATCAAACTAAAATTTGATCTTCCTCACAATATTTCTGTCACGCCCCGAGCCTACACCCCAGACGTGGCAAGCACTTGAGAACCATTGTTGGCCCCAAGCGAACCCTTTGCTTGGCTTACTAACTCAGCAGAAGACTCTATGCATATTTATAATGATCAATAGCACTATACTCACTTGAATATTATGCTTAAAAAGTCGAACATTCAACTTGGCCAAAATGACAACTCAAGTCTTAACATATGAAATGATAGTGTAAAGACAACTGAACTACTAACTGTCTATGAAGCCTCTGAGTGCTCAACCTGATCATCGATGTGCTGGATGCTGATCCTGGTTACCTGTGTCTGCATCATAAGACGATGCAGGTCAATTGGCATCAGTACATTGAATGTACGAGTATGTGAGTTGGAATGCTAAACACACTTAATCTTGAAAAGAATCTGGAAGGTACATTGGCTTTACTCAACTCCTGAACAACTCAACTCAATATAAAGCAATAAAACACATGCAATATATATAAATCTTGTAAAACAGTGGAAAAGAACTTAGTTCGTTAAAGAAAATGCAATAACAAACTCAACTTTACTTATGTAATACAGTAATATAGTTTCTATGGGAGTTTCTCTAACCAACAACCACCACTATGAGCCTAAGTGGTGATGCAGCGTCTTGCCCACACTGGCAGAACTATCCTATACTTTGTCGTCATATAGAACGCTTAACTAAGTGGATCCACTAGTCTATGCTAAAAGCATCTTAAGGAGTCATCCAAAAATTATGATCCTTTACTACCCATGATGGCTACATGGTTTATGGAGACTTGAGTTAATATGAACTCGCATCCCCATATCGGTGCTCAATACTACTCTCAAAATATACTTAGCTCATATATTTTTAAAAAAACTTCTTTCTTTGGTTTGAGATAATTACTCAAAACTTAGCTTAAAAACTCTCTTGGAATCGATGTTCCCTTTCTTGTTCAAATGTGAAAACATTTTAAAATCTTAGGAATACTTAGTTGCCTTATAGCTTTTTGAGAAATGAACTCAAGTCTTTACTCTTTACTTAACTCGAAACTTAAGTCTTAAAACAAAGTTAAAATGTTTGTGAAAGACTTTTGAAAAACTTTAATGATCTTCACTTGACTCACTTCTTAACTTCTAGACTTGACTCATGATGTTTAAGAGTGTTTCAGATAGCTAAACATCATAAAAGATAAAAAAATTCACTGTTTGAGGGTGGGTCCGCGACGCGGAGAGGTATTTATGTCTTCTGCAATAAAGAAGTCAGTAGAAATGGTCGATATACGCCCATTTTAATGCAAGCCCATCCCTCCCACTTGAATTGAAGTTGTATATTATCATGCAATTTCGAGGTCGAAACAACTGCAGGAATGGGCAAATGCAAGCGAGTTATAATGCTCATGTCCACTGCACTTTAGTCATTTTATCATCCCCATAGATATTGTCTACTTTGATCACTGACTGATCCTTTGACTAGATATTTTCCATGGTTGAAAAGCTCAGTTAAATTTGTGTTTAATACCTGGACGTATGGATGTGTAATTGATATTTTACTATGCAAGAATATTACTCTTCACTGATCTTGCGTCTTTTTTTATTCAAGACTGTTTGAACAAATTTAAGTTTCTGCTATGTCTACCCAAAGATAGAAAAATGTCATATGCTTGAGATAGTAACAGTGTGATGAAGGGGAAGAGCATTTTGTCACTTCACATTTTATTCCACTTGAATAATGACGATACCATCACAATTATAATTGGATACCTTTTTTTTATTTAAAGATTCTTTTGTTTTCTTTCTTATTTAATACAAGGAGAAATGGTCTGGTGGACCCTTGTACTTGTATATGTTTGTATTCTGGACCCTTCTACTTACCCTTTTGTCATATGGACCCCTGAATCCATCCAAACAAAACATTTTAAACACAATTTTTGATGTGGTATGATGCGTGTTGCACAAGCACGTACATGTTGGCAAAAAAAATAATTTTAATCCACGTATGAGTATTATATTCCACGTACGTACTAAAAGAATAGGCATTGTTTCCAAAAAACCCTGAAGATCTTTACTTATCAGATTATTCAAAAACAACAACAACAAAACAATTAGACCAAAATAAACACATCACATCAATTCACAAAAACAAGATCTGGGCAAGGACAATAAAAAAACTCCAAATGATAAAAAACCCTTAAAATGATTGAGAAAACACACTTATTCCTCCTCTACAGAGAGATCTATCCAGCAAAACTCTCCCTTAACAGAGAAGAAAAACAAAAAGGGTATTCAAAACACAGAAGAAAAAAGGGTTATGCAAAGCTGGCCAAATATGAAAAAGGGGTACACCAAAAAGGAAGTGAATAATTGGAGTAATGGGGTTCCAAGATTGCATATTTTGGACCTCCCTTTTTCTCTCTTTGCCTGGAAAATGATTGTACTGTAAAAATTTTTTTGATTTTTTTATATTCTTTTTTTGTAGATATACAGAGAAACAATATATATATATATATATGGAAATGAAGAACAAAAAGAAGAAGAAATTCAGATAAATTTATATATTTTTATGAAAACAGAGGTGTAGAGAGAAACTATGGAAGAAGAAGGTATTGAAATGATGAAAAAAATTGAGTCTTTGACAGATGAAGAAGGGGGGCACCGACCATTCTTGTTTTCTTTTTTGGCTACTTTCTTTTTCTAGTATTTTTTTAAAAATAAAATAGGGTTTAATCAACGCTTTGGAGAAATGGTAAAGTTGTCATCACGTACTTTATATTAGTCTTATTTGAGTCATGACATTAGCTAAATACTTTTGTCGAGATTAGGTTGACTACATCGAGTTGTCATCGTAGAGACCAACAAAAATACAATAGAATCACACATACAAAAAGAGACGAGTAAATCAAAGAAGAAAATAAAAGAGAAGAGACAAGATCAAGAAAAAGACAAGAAAAAAGCTCAAATTTGTCCAACAATGGTGTTGAGTGAAAATAAAGAAGAAGAGATGGTCTTTAAAGGTAAAAACCTGATTGTTACTGCCTTTTTAACTTGTCTCACGCTCTTGTTTTGTGTGTATTACACGCTCCATGTGGAGTCTTTCCACATAGGATGCCACATCATAAATTGTGTTTAAAATATTGTGTTTGGATGGGTTCAGGGGTCGAGATGACAAAAGGGTAAGTAGAAGGATCCATAATACAAACAGATACAAGTACAAGGGTCCACCAGACCATTTCGCCTTAATACAATCACCATTTATACAATTATTATTGTAAAAATATTTCTCTTTCTTCAGTTACAGTTTTTTTTTGTTGACTTGATAAATTTTGATGCTATTTTTTGGGGAGTGATAATTTATTATCTAATTAATAGGTTTCCTACAATTACGCATATTTTTGTTATCTTGTTTACACCAATCCAATACATGCATACCATGTGTTTAAATATATAGTTCATTTTAATTAACCTTAATTAATTAACATGTGTTTTACTTCATTAAATCTCATAATAATGGAAATTACATTAATTGGGTGTAAACACCCGATGCGGGTAAGTTTTTTCCTTTTATATATGTTAGTTAAAAAAATGGAATGAGTATATTAAATGGTATATATTTTGGATTAAATTTTGAGGCAGAATGGTTCGTGACTACTCCGCGACGTGAAGTGACTTTTCCCAAATCTGGGGAGCAGGTCCGCGATGCAGAGCAGTGCCCAGATTTGCCCGACTAAATTTCTTCTTCGTTTTCCAGCCCCAATTCACCCAAACTCGGTTCTTTTTCCCAAATTCTTTTTAGATACAGATACCCAGCAAATGCACCTAAGAACCTAACTCCAACCAACTCAATAATTTGACATAACGATCTCAGAAACATCTCAATTTCAGCCCAACTCAAGAACAATATCAAATTCAAGAATACATATCAAGAACATCAACTTTTAAACTCTTTTCGGATGAATTTATGCTAAAATAAACATGTTTGGCACGTGGGTGAACGAACCCAACGTTATGAAAGCCTCACATACCTTGTAAGATTAATTCCTTGGCGAAATCCACAACCAAATCGCACGATCTTGGCGAATCTTGAGCTTTCCTTCTCCTTTCTCTTCTTTTCTCGTTTCTCCAAGCCCTAGCGTGAATTTTCAATTTTCTAAACTGACCAAATTCTGATTTGACCCTTAATTAATTCACTAAAACGAATTAAATTAATTGGGTAAGGAAAAGACCAAACTGCCCTTCAAAAATCCAGATTGGACATTTCCTTATTCGAATAGCCCAACTTCAAATGGACATATCTCGCTCATACGAACTCGGAATCGTACAAACTTGGAGGCATTGGAAATATTATTCCAAGATCTTTCCAACGATATGTAGAAACACACCTAAATCATTGTGAGCTAGGAGTTATGGTCGTTTGAAGTTTACCAAAAAACTCAACTTAACATACTTAACAAATTTCCAGATTTTTATATTCTTTCCAAAAATGGTTATTTCCAATTCCTAACTTCTTCCTAGTTATTTCAAATTGGCGAGATGTTACAATATATCCCCCTTGAGAACATTCGTCCTCGAATGAGATTACTTCTTACTAGGCTAAGGGTGCAATATCTAACATTCAGCTCAAACACCCACAAGCAAAGCAATTTTAACATGCTAACTTATAAATGAAAGAGTACTAAGAATAGAATTAGTACCTTGGTCTGAAACTTCTCCGATTTCAAAGAGATGTGGATATCTCTTCTTCATATCTTCCTTAGCTTCCCAAGTAGCTTCCTCAACAAACTGGTTCCTCCAAAGGACTTTGACTGATGCTACTTCCTTAGTCCTCAACTTGTGAACTTGGCAATCTAGAATCTGAACCGAAATCTCTTCATAAGATAAGCTATCCTTGATCCCAATATCTTCAGTCGGTATGATAAGTGAATGATCTCCCATGCACTTCTTCAACATGGAAACATGAAATACTGGATGAACAGTTGCTAACTCTTGTGGTAGCTCTAACTCATAAACTACTTCGCCAACCCTCTTGGATATTCTGTAAGGGCCAATATACCGGGGACTAAGCTTCCCCTTCTTACCAAATCTCATAACACCCTTCATCTGTAAAACTTTCAAGTACACCCAATCATCCACTTCAAACTCTAACTCCCTTCTCCTAACATCGGTGTAGGATTTGTGACAACTCTGCGCTATTTTCAACCTCTCTTGAATCACTTTCACTTTCTCCATAGCTTGATGAACCAAGTTTGGTCCTATCAACCCAGCTTCACCAACTTCAAACCATCCAATAGGAGATCTGCATCTTCTCGCATAAAGAGCCTCATAAGGAGCCATCTGTATACTGGAGCGGTAACTATTGTTGTAAGCAAACTCAATAAGAGGTAGGTGATCATCCCAATTACCTTTGAAATCAATCACACAAGCCCTCAACACATCCTCTAAGGTATGAATAGTGTGCTCTGCTTGACCATCTATCTCAGGATGAAAAGCAGTACTCAAGTTCACCTTTGAACCCAAGCCTTTTTGGAATGACTTCCAAAACTGTGCAGTAAATTGAGCACCCCTATCTGATATAATCAAAACAGGGACTCCATCAAGTCTTACTACCTCCTGAATATATAACCTGACATAATCTTCTGCTGAATGGGTAGTCTTTACCGGCAAAATGTGGGTTGATTTGGTCATTCGATCCACAATCACCCATATAGAATCATGTTGTCTACGAGACCTTGGCAAACCTGTGATGAAATCCATATTTATCATCTCCCACTTCCATTTCGGAAGTTCTATATTTTGAGCCAAACCATCGGGCCTTTGATGCTCTACTTTAACTTGTTGGTAATTTAGACACCTAGCAACAATCTCTGCAATGCCCTTCTTCATGCTACTCCACAAATAAACTTCTCTCAAATCATGATACATCTTTGTGGAACCCAGATGAATGGAATATCTGGAGTTATGACCTTCCTCCATGATCCTCTCTTGGAGTCCATCCACCATTGGTACACACAATCTACCTTGATATCTCAATACGCCATCTCCCCCTTGTTCAAAAGCTAATACTTTTTGCTTATGAACCTTTGCCTTCAATTCAAGCACAATAAGATCTTGGTCTTGCTTTTTTTCACTTCCGACACTAGTGATGATTCAGCCTCATTCATCACCACTACTCCTCCTTATGTGGAATCCATTAGTCGGACCCCCAATCGTGCAAGTCTATGTACATCTTTTGCTAACTCTCTCTTTTCTTCCTCCACATGGGCGGTACTACCCATAAACAACCTGCTTAAAGCATCAGCAACAACATTTGCCTTACCTGGGTGATAAAGAATACACATGTCATAATCCTTGAGTAATTCCAACCACCTCATTTGTCTGAGGTTAAGCTCTTTCTGAGTAAACACATACTGAAGACTCGTGTGATAGGTGAACACATCCATATGAACACCATAAAGATAATGGCACCATACTTTTAAAGCAAAAACTACAACAATCAACTTTAAGTCATGGGTTGGGTAATTCTTCTCATTAACTTTCAATTGTCTAGAGGCATAAGCTATAACTTTTCCATTCTGCATTAACATGCAACCCAAATCAACTTTAGATCTATCGCAGTACACCACAAAACCTTGAGTACCCTCTGGTAAAGTTAACACTAGGGCAGTAGTCAACTTCTTTTTCAATTCCTGAAAGTTTTTCTCATAAGCTTCAGACCATTGAAACTTCACTGTTTTCTTAGTCAACTTGGTCAAAGGAGACGAAATGGATGAGAACCCCTCTACAAACCTTCTATAATAGCCAGCCAAACCCAAGAAAGTTCTAATATCAGTTGGAGATGTGGGTTTAGGACAATTCTGCACAACCTTTATCTTTTGGGTATCAACTCTAATTCCATCACCGGAAACTATATGGCCCAAGAATGCTACAGACTCTAGACAAAACTCACATTTAGAGAACTTAGCATATAAATCCTTATCTTTCAAAGTCTAAAGAACTATTCTGAGATGGCTAGCATGATCTTCTTCATTCCTTGAATAGATTAGTATGTCATCAATGAAGATGATAACAAACATATCTAAATAAGGTTTGAAAACTCTATTCATAAGGTCCATGAACGTTGCAGGTGCATTAGTTAAACTGAATGACATGACCAGAAACTCATAGTGACAATAATGGGTCCTGAATGCTATCTTGGGAATATCACATTCCCTTACTTTCAACTGATGGTAGCCAGATCTGAGGTCTATCTTAGAAAAACAAGAAGCACCCTGAAGCTGACCGAAAATATCATTAATTCTTGGAAGCGGATACTTGCTCTTGATGGTAACCTTGTTCAATTGGCGATAATCTATACACATTCTAAGGGAACCATCCTTCTTTCTCACAAATAAGACCGGAGCGCTCCAAGGTGACACACTTGGTCGAATAAAACCTTTCTCTAAGAGATCTTTTAACTGCTCTTTTAACTCTTTCAACTCTGCTGGTGCCATTCTATATGGCAGAATAAAGATAGGATGGGTATTCAGAAGAACATCTATACCGAAGTCTATCTCTCTCTCAGGAGGGACTCCGGGTAGATCATCTGGAAAAACTTTTGGAAACTCTTTTACTAAGGAACTGACTGAATATGAGGTATCTCAACAGTAGAGTCATTAACTCGGACTAAGTGATAGACACACCCCTTGGAAACGAACTTTCTTACCTTAAGGTACAAAATGAAACGACCCTTAGGCACTGTTGAACTACTTTTCCAATCTAAGACTGGCTTATTATGAATTTGAAACTTGACAACTCGAGTTCTACAATCAATGGAGGCATAACAGGCATGAAGCCAGTCCATACCTAGAATGACATCAAAATCTACCATTTCTAACTCCATTAAATCAGCCATGGTGTCTTTTTGATTGATGAAAATGACACAATCACGATAAACTCGCTCAGCTAGAATAGACTCCCCAAGAGGTGTAGAAACACAAAGGGGTTCACATAGTTTCTCACGAAGAACATCAAACTTATTTGCAACATAAGGGGTTGCAAAAGATAAACTTGCTCCTGGGTCTAGCAAAGCATAAACATCAAAAGTAAAGACTTTGATCATACCAGTGACAACAGCTGGAGAGTTATCTTGCTTTTGACGACTAGTGATTGCATAGAGGCGGTTTGCTCCTCCGCCAATACCGGATGTAACTCCTCTAGGTGAAGCCCTGTCTGGTGGTGCAATTGATGAAGATTGGGCTCTATTGCCCTGATTTTCACTACCTTGTCTGCTCTTAGGGCACTCTTTCATGAAGTGACCCTTTTGTCCACACTTGAAATAACCTGACTGGCCATAACGACACTTACCTGGGTAGGTTCTACCATACTACCCTGAGATTGTGCAGGTCTAGCTCTGAAGTTTTACGAGTTTTGACCTTTATAATCACCTTTTTCCTAGGTGCAGTTGCACTAGCAGATGATGGAGCAGGTCCCTTTTGCTTTTACTGAAAAGGCGAAGGGTTCACATTACTTTTTTGATGCCCGGACTCATTACTTGTCTTAGCTTTCTTATTTCTAAACTCCTCCCTATCCCTTAGCTTCTCTTCTTCAACCTGCTGCACATAGACCATCAACCTTGATATATCCATGTCCCCAATTAGCATCGCTACCCTTCCCTCATTGCTTGATAGACGGGACAACCCAGCAACAAATAGACTCATTCTACTCCACATATCCGTAACCATCTCCTGAGCATAATAGGATAGTTGGGTGAACTTCAACCCATACTCATGAACACTCAAGGAATCGTGGTTAAGGGTAAGAAATTCTCGTACCTTAGCCTCTTTCAGTTCTCAGGGAAAGAAACACTCCAAGAATGCCTCCTCAAAATATGCCCAACTTGCAGGTGGTGCATCCTCAGCTCTACCCTCTTTCCACTGGTCAAACCAAGTCCTAGCAACATTCTTCAGTTGATATGTAACTAGTTCAACTCTCTCAGTATCGACAACATGCATAACCTCAAATACCTTTTTCAGTTCCTCAACAAAACTCTCTAGATCCTCAGTAGTGCTTGAACCTGTGAAACTTGGAGGATTCATCGTCAAGAGCTCTCTGATCCTCGAAGTATTAGCCACTTCATGTCTAGCTCCTCTCTTTTGCCCAGCTTGGTTGGTCACAACTTGGCTCAACATCCGGATAGCCTTACGGAACTCAACTTTGGTAACCTCTCCTTGGGGTTGCACTTCAGGTGCATTGGGTACCCCTTGCTCTTCAACAATCCTCCTAGCAGGATGACCTCTGACCGCTCTTCACCGAGGCATTATGATCTCAAAATAAGCGCAAGCACGAAATAGAAGGGGACTTTTTAGAGGTCTAACTCTAACGCACGAAATGAGTGTGAAAGAAGTGAGATAATTTTCCTAAGTGTTGCAGCCTCCTAATTATAGATGTAGCGCGCTTCACACCGACAAAAAGGACTCTACAGACACGACTTCATAGACTCCCTAGGACTCTTGAACTCTATGCTTTGATACCAAGTTTGTCACGCCCCGAGCCTACAACCCGGACGTGGTTGTCACTCGAGAACCATTGATAGCCCCAAGCGAACCCTTGGCCTGGCTTACTAACTCAGCGGACGACTCTAGGCATATTTATAATGATCAATAGCACTATACTCACTTGAATATTAAAATACTAAGAATGCTTAAAAAGTCAACATTCAACTTGGCCAAAATGGCAACTCAAGTCTTAACATATTAAATGTTAGTGTAAAGATAACTGAACTACTAACTATCTATGAATCCTCTAAATCAAAGAGTGATGTCGGGACAGGACCCCCGATCATCCTAACAACTGAAAACTGGAAAGCAAATGATAAAAGAGTCCCACGAAATGCAAGGAGGCTCCCGAACTAACTCTGAGTGCTCAACCTAATCAATGAGGTGCTAAATGCTGATCCTGGTTACCTGCGTCTGCATCATAAGATGATGCAGGCCAATTGGCATCAGTACATGAATGTACGAGTATGCGAGTTGGAATGCTAAACACACTTAAGCTTGAAAAGAATCTGGAAGGAACACTTACCTTGGTTGTACTCAACTCCTGAATAACTCAACTCAATATAAAGCAATAAAACACATGCAATATATATAAATCTTGTAAAACAGTGGAAAACAACTTAGTTCGTTAAAGAAACTGCAATAAAAAACTCAACTTTACTTATGTAATAAAGTAATATAGTTTATGTGGGAGTTTCTCTAACCAACAACCACCACTATGAGCCTAAGTGGTGATATAACGTCTTGCCCACGCTGCCAGAACTGTCATATATTTTGCCGTCATATAGAACGCTTAACTAAGTGGATCCACTAGTCTATGCTAAAAGCATCTTAAGGATTCATCTAAAAAGTATGATCATTTACTACCCATGATGGCTACATGGTTTATGAAGACTTGAGTTAATATGAACTCGCATCCCCATATCGGTGCTCAATACTACTCCCAAAATATACTTAGCTCATATGTTTTTAAAACAAACTTCTTTCTTTGGTTTGAGATAATTACTCAAACTTAGCTTAAAAGCTCTCTTGGAATCGATGTTCCCTTTCTTGTTCAAATGTGAAAACATTTTAAACTCTTGGGAATACTTAGTTCCCTTATAGCTTTTTGAGAAATGAACTCAACTCTTTACTCTTTGTTTAACTCGAAACTTAAGTCTTAAACCAAATTTAAAACGTTTGTGAAAGACTTTTGAAAAACTTTATTAAACTTCTCTTGACTTACTTCTTAACTTCTAGACTAGACTCTTAACTTTCGTTGAATTAAATTATGGATTCAAGGATTGTGATTTATGATTGGAAAGATCTCATGATGTTTAGGAGTGTTTTTAGATAGCTAAACATGAGAAAAGATCAAAAATTCAGTGTCTGAGGGTGGGTCTGCGACGCGGGGAGGTATTTAAATTTTGGTCGCGAAAATACTTTTTGAGGTAGAACGTTTCGTGACCACTCCGCAACGCGAAGTGACTTTTCCCAAATCGGGGGAGCAGGTCCGCGACGCGGAGCCAGTGCCCAGATTTTCCCGACTAAATTTCTTCTTCGTTTTCCAGCCCCAATTCTCCCAAACTTGATTCTTTTTCCCAAATTCTTTTTAGATACAGATACCCAACAAATGTACCTAATAACCTAACTCCAACCAACTCAATAATTTGATGTAACAATCTCAAAAACGTCTCAGTTTCAGCCCAACTCAAGAACAATATCAAATTCAAGAATATATATCAAGAACATAAACTTTCAAACTCTTTTAGGATGAATCTATGCTGAAATAAACATGTTTGGCATGTGGGTGAATGAATCCAACGTTATGATAGCCTCACATACCTTGTAGGATTAATTGCTTGGCGAAATCCACGACCAAATCGCACGAACTTGGCGAATCTTGAGCGTTTCTTCTCCTTTCTCTTCTTTTCTCTTTTCTCCAATCCCTAGCGTGAATTTTCAATTTTCTAAACTGAAAAAATTCTAATTTTACCCTTAATTAATTTACTAAAATGAATTAAATTAATTGGTTAAGGAAAAGACCAAACTACCCTTCCAAAATCCAGATTGGGCATTTCCTTATTCGAACAACCAACTTCAAGTGGGCATATCTCACTCATAGAAACTCGGAATCGCACAAACTCAGCGGTGTTGGAAAGATTATTTCAAGATCTTTTCTACGATATCTGGAACCACACCTAACGCATCCTGAGCTAGGATTTATGGTTGTTTGAAGTTGAACAAAAACTCAACTTAACATACTTAACAAATTTCCATATTTTATATTCTTTCCAAAAATGGTTATTTCCAATTCCTAACTTCTTCCTAGTTATTTCAAATTGTCAATATGTTACAATTTCTCTCTCTAAAACCCAAAGAAGAAGAAGAAGAAGAGTAGAGTTGGAGCTAGGGTTTGGCAAATTCAAGGGTTCTTCCTCAAATTTCTTGGAGATTCTTAATCAAGATATGGTGGCTTTTCATCTATGGGTAGCTTTCACCTATAGAGTCCCTTCAAAACATGATTTCAAAGCTTCCAATTTCCCCAAAACCTAGGGTTTCAATCTAAGTCATGGGTTCTCTTTCAAAACGTTTTCAATTGTTGATTTATGGTTGATTATGATCGATTTATGGTGAAATATGGTTGAATTGATGATTAATTGTTGATTTATGATGAAATCCCCCCAAGAACCCATGAATCCCCCATATTACTAAATTGTGAATTCATGATGTGGGTTGATTGACTATAGAAGCATGTAAATTGATTATGTTTATATTGATTGAGTTATTGAATCATTATATCCCCCCTATCTAATGTAGTAATTCTAGATGTTTGGGTTGAGTTTGATTTATTGCCTTGAAAGGCAATTTATGAAGATTTGTACATGTTGATGAGAATTGTGTATGAGCTTATGATTCACTTAGAAAGTGGAGATCCAATGACTATTGTGTAAATGTGGTGTTGTTGCAAGATCATTCTCCCCATACCTTTACACATTACTATGCATGAAATGTCTATGAATATGATAATGTTGTGGTGTTGATTGAAAGGCTATTCTCATGAACACACTATGAACATGATGTGAAAGGTTTACTCACATAGTAATGATTCTAAGGTTGAAAGATCATTCTCACTTAATGAATCTATGAGCTATCATGATACCATGTTGGTTTGAGTGGTAGGGCATTCTTTCATGAACATGAACTTAAGTAAAGACTTAACATGAATTTAAAGGGAATTATGCTTAGCACCGAGTGGATATGAATATGAGATGGGTTCCTTCATGCTAGTTAGTCCGGGTTCCTAAGATAGTTATCTCATGAGATGAAAACCTTCACGTTAGTTAGTTCGGGTTTCTAGAAGTAATCTCCATATCCCATAACTATCTGCCCACATATGTCTTTAACTAGTGGATCCACCTAGAAGCTAATACATGAGTTCTACCTTAGGCAAGTAGGACACCTCTTTCGGTATGGGGGCATGACACCGAATTCCATGTAGCTCACATGGTCTATGTCGGTTAAGGTTATATCTCCCTACATGACAAGAATATGAATATGACGAGGAAACATGAACTATACTTATGACTTCTCAAGGAGTTCTACTTAGTGTGAGTGGGGGTATGGGAATTCACTTATGCATTGCACAAGTAGGCTTTAGAAAGGGGTTATAATGTGGTTTTCTTATGCTATGAGGATATATGAATTATGCATGTATGATTTGGATTGTTGCTATGAGTGGATTTCCTTGTCACAAGTTAATGAATATGAATGTTTCCTTGTTTGTGAGTATTTGCTATGGATGAGGACAAGTTATGAAATGTATGATGTTTGTGGCCTAAAAGTGATACTTAGCTTTAGATAGGATTATGGGATCTTGTCTATGCATTGCACAAGTAAATCTTAGGGTTGCTTATGAGTTGGTTTGACTATGTATTTACACTATTGTGCATGATAACTCTTAAAAATGATAAAGTGCATGGTTTCAATAAAAATATCCCTTTTTACATGATTTAAGGATTTTAGTGCATGGCTTCCATACTTAGTTCAATTTTGTGCTAACCCATATTTTCTACATTTTTCTATAAGTGTAGGTCCCAGTCGTTGAGGTTTACTTCTCCTTGGTGGAAAGTTGGGATTGATTCTATCCTTGCTTTGGTGAGTCCTCATAGTTCGAGGACAAGAGTTATTATTTCTAGTTTCCTTTCGTATGTTCTACTTTGAGACTTTATTGTAAAGGGTTGTGACACTATTGATTCTAGATTGTATTAGATGGCTTATGGAGACAATGTCTAGACTTCTATGTTGATTTTATGAAAAGACTTCGATTGTAAAAGTTTTAATTCCGCATCATTTCTATTACTTATGTTTATGATATGCTAAGGGCTTGTATGAGACCCCTTCGGGGTCAAGTATGCCGTGTTACATCTAGGGGATACCCCTGGGTCGTGACAAGAAATGTTACAAATTGAAAATTATTATATGATATATCATGATACACCAAAAGAAGTATTCATCAAGAATCTTTCGGAAAGAAAGTACAGGTTCTTCGATTCTGACCTTCTTGTTCACAATGTCCACAATAGTTCGTGTTTGTGGTTAGCTTTTCATCTGGATTTTTCTTCCTTCTTTTCATTGGTTATTAAGACATTCTTTTGTATCTTGGTGGGAAGACAATATCTTTCAAAATACATTTTGAAGTTGATCAATCATTCTTGTTCGGCATTGATTTCATTGAAAATGCATATGTGTTTGATAATGCAATTGGTTTATAGTAATCAGAGCAGTAGGGGTATACATCTGCAACATTCTTGCTCTTTAAAACAACGATTGTACACGCATAAGGTATCTCGTCATGTTGAAATCTACTACAGTTACAGATTTTTCTCTCAAGGCAAACAATATAACTTCTCCCACTTTCATGCACTGAAAAAATAAATTTAGAAGATAGAACAAACTGCAATCGTGTAAAAGTTAGAGATACATTACATTATATATCATTTTAGATACAATGATCTAATGATAATTAAATCTAGATACATAATAGTTTATATATGGATACATACCTTCATTTTTGCACATTTAGAAGTGTTTATAATTAGTATATCTTCAAACCTCCTCCCTAATGTATCATTTGTATAAGATTCTATTTCCCAGTTTTTGCAGTTCCAAGAACCAAATAGAATTATAGCTTCTTCCAAAAAGTCTAATATAGGTAGTTGTCGTGCTTTAACAAGGCAACCATTGATACATTTCGTGATGTTAGAAGAGATCATTCTCCCATTGTCCAATGTTGCATGAACTCTTGACCACTTTTCACATCCATCATCTTCAAGGTACTTCTTAACCCTGTCATCTACTTTTTCCATTTTAGCCATCAATTTTCTAGAACCATCTTTTCGATAAGCCTTGGCCATCTAATAAACATATCACTTAGTGTGGTTATGCTTCTCCTAAAGTTTGTACAAACATTTTTCCAAAGGTGCCACATGCATGCAAAATAAGGAACATATGGATAAACAATACTTACACTCTTCATAATGCTTTCATTTCTATCAGATACAACACACATTTTTTTCCTCTCACCAAATGCACTTTTAAATTGCTGAAAGAACCATATCCATGAATAATCATTTTTCGTATCTACAATTTCATAAGCTAACGACAATATGCAACCTTATCACAGATAACACACATTATTATTCATTTTTTATCCATAATTGTTGTTGAATGTATCAAATTAATAATGTTATAATTATGATTTGGAAAATAATAAATTAATACAACATTTCATACATGCCCCATCCAAGATGTGCACCGTCAACAACAATGACGGGTCTAAATAATTCAAACCCTCTCATCATTGGACTCAATTCTATGAACGAATACATAAATTCACTTTTATCTGACGTGTGCGTCCGTATATATGAATTTGGATACACAATTTCCAACATATATATGTATATTGGCATCTGTCTGTATCCATAAGAAGGTTTTCCCCTTATCATCTCTAGTACACGTCCTTAGCATGCCATGATTATTGGTAAGGAATATCAATACCATAGATCACTCTAACATCATCAATTATATCGTTTGGAGTATGTTTTCTTTTATGAATGACCAGTTTCAGAGTTGTCACACTACTACCAAACCCAACAGTAGCTTTTGTCTTGGTTAATATCCTATCCCTCAATGGACATGTATATTCACTATTGAAGTATCTCACTTTGAATTAGGGGTGTGCATTCGGTTTGGTTTTTCACTATTCGGTTTGGATTTTTTGGTTTTTAGTTTTGTAGAAGTGTAACCCATTTTGATCCAAAATAAATTTGGTTTGGTTTCGTTTTCCTCTATTCGATTCGGCTTTTTTCGATTTGGTTATTCGATTATGTCAATAATTAATAACATAACCATAGTAATAGTGTTGAATCTCTTAAATATACTTTCTAATATAAATCATAGGTAAAACTTAAAACACAATACTTATAAGTATACCTATTATAGATGTTCAAACATAAAATATAAACGTAATCATCATGAAAGGCAATAACCAAAAAAGGACAAAAGTGATTAACTCCAACTTAATTCTATATATATATATATATATATATCGGTTTTTTTAGTTTTTATTTTTTAAAATTTGAAACCAAACAAAGTAATTCATTAATCCAATACCAATCCGAAAAACCAAAAAAACCAATCCAAATAAAAATCCAGTTTGATTTTATTTGGTTATTCGGTTTAATCCGAATAGTGCACACCCCTACTTTGAATATATCCGATCTTTTTCTAACAGATGCATCAATCTCCAACAACAGTCTTCCGAAAAACATAATAATACATAGATGCAATTGTACAAGATATATTAATAATTTGCTACTATTTCATGTATCATTCTAAAAAAAAATAACAATGCTCACATTATTACAACTAATCTCAATTGGCCATATTGTCCACAACATTTTACACGTTTCAGATATAAAAGAACTACATGATACATTTCATACGTATGTACCATAAATATCCATGCATCGTCAATGATACATTAAAATAATAATAAGTATTTCACATTTCTCTTATACTTTATAATTACCACACAATGATACATAGACCTAAAAATCTAACACATATGATGCAACCTATTTATGTATAAAGTAGTAACTAACAATGTATCATGAATAATATATCAACAAACAAATTCAAAAAATCAAAGAAAGTTGAATACAACATAATATTACTATTCACATACCTTTTGTTATCAAATATTTTAACTCGAATATTGAAGTCATTCTCTATTTTGTATTTTGCCATTACAACAACTAGAGTTGTTTTTATTCTTGTACAATTGCTTCACCTTCACATCTAAAATATTTATATCTAATATATAATTCGTTATCTCCAATTGTGGTAGGTAATAGGAATCATCAATTCTCGATTCAACAATGTTAATAGCATGTGTGTCCTTTTTTCCACCTTCAACATGCACAATTGCCCCAGCAGATTCCCAAAGCTTTGTATCTCTTCATCACTTTTATCTTATGTATCAATGCATAGTGGATACATACCGAATCAAACCTCATGTTTCTTCACTTCTATGTACAACTTCACTACCATATCATTCCTAATAATCAACAGAGAGGAATTACCTTCTAAAATGTATCAAATCTCTACTTCTTTTTTTTCCAATTCATCAATAACCAATTAAGTTGCAATGACTGAAATAAGATTTACGAATGATATACTTTCTGCAACCACTATCCCATCACTTTAGTATCACTTGTATCTAACCTCATTTTTCCATATTCCTGAATGCCTTAAGAGAATCAAAATATTCATGATGAATTTTCACAAATTTTTGACAAAACTTTTTAAATCAAATTTGTAAGATTTCTTCGATGATCAAGGAGAAATAGTTTGAAATTTAATCAGTCATTTTGTCTGACTGTTTGAAAGAAGAAACGTAAACGTAATTTGCGAAATTTAATTAGATTTTCATATTTTTATTCCAACTTTAGTGCAATAGACTCTAGTAATTGTATCTGATTTAATGTATCCAGACATGGACTTATGTATCCGAAAGGTACACAATTCAAGGGATTTTTGTAATTATTAAAAGAGTATAGATAGGATGTAATTTGTCTCTTACACTATGTGATTCATAAAATTTTCATATTTATTGGACTTTAAATAATTGACCCAATTAAATTAATATATAACATTTATATAGACTAATATATTCATGAATTTAATATTATCCAAATCATTTTATAAATTCATAGTTAACAAATTTTAAAAGATTACACCTAGATTAAAAGGTAGGTTTTGCAATCCTGATTTTTGGCACAAAAGATATCGATCTCCAGAAATTTATTTTGTTAAAAAAAACTTATAAAAAAAGGGGAAAGGTCCCGATATACTCCTCAACTTTGTCATTTGAGCTGATATGCCCCTCGTTATAAAAGTGGCTCATATATGCCCCTACAGTTACAAAATTGGCACACATATACCCCTCACCATTACAAAAGTGACCCACATATTTCCTACCGTTACAAAAGTGATAAAATTAGTTTAAATTAATTTTTTATTTTTTAATGTTCTTTAAAAAATATGTATTTGTTCTTTTTCACACATAAATTATTGTTTGACTTCTTTGATTATTATTATTATTATTATTATTATTATTTAAGTTTCTTATTCTTATTTCAATTTTTATTTCATTCTTTAGTGTAAAATAAGAGAAATAAAAAGAAAGAAGTGTCAATGAAAAAAAAGAGAAAAAAAAATAAACCACTTTTTTGCTATTGTAATTAATTTAGTATCTATGTGTAATTTTTTTAAGGATATATATAGTAAAGATTATAAGAAAATAAGTGAAAAGAATAATTTTGATCATCAAAATAATAAATTTAAATTAGCCATTGAATTAAAAAAGTAAAAACAAATGTGTGACAAGGACAGAATATATCTCTACATGGATTATTCTTTAATAAAAAAATTAATAAAATTAATTTAAAACTATTTTTTTTCACTTCCTTTAGAGGAAAAGGGTATATGTGAGTCATTTGTGTAACAACAGGGGTATATATGAGTCATTTTCAGGAAGAGGGGTATATCAGACCCTTTTCCCTAAAAAAAATTGACCTCGCCTCTTTTTAAGTCTGTTGTAAAAAAATTAGTTGTGCGACTTAGGACCACTTATTTTTCAAAAAATACGAAAAATATTTTCTTCATACCAAACACCCTTAAAGAAGGGAAAAAAAGAAAAAAAAAATTGTGATTAGGGGGTGCTTATTTCTTTACAAATAAGAAAATGGATAATGTGGATATCCATATTACCCATTTTGTAGCCATATCAAATATGAGTGAATTGGATGTTTCATCCATTTTCACCCGACTTATTTTTTATCCACTCATATTCGACTTGACCCTTCCTTTGTCACCCCTACTCATAATCAATTATTTTTTTCATTTATCATTTATAAGTGTAACAAAGTTTTACCGTAGACGAATGAAGTTAGAAATTTTAGTAGTCTAATAGTGCTCGATCCGGGCCAGCCACTAGTCTTTTTATGTATCCAACCTAATGTTCACTTAAACCCGCCTAATAAAGTCTATGGGGTTTTATATTTGTCAGATTTTTATTCTTTATATCACTTCACTTGGCCCAAGCTTATAGCCAAAATGAATTTATATGTTTAGAACTTGTCCTATCTAACTTATGTTGAATATATTTAGAAATATTTGAAAATGACAATAGTTTCTTATTTTGTGATTATGATTTTTTTTATGGTTAGAAACTGATTGAGACGGATATTTATGTTTATTATAGATTTAAACATTGTTGGATGAATGAAAGTGAAGAATTAGAACTTCCATTTTTTTTTAAAACTTGGTTGGTAGGGGGGAGGGGGGGAGGAGAGGAGTGTTATGCCTCAATTTTTATCTTTTCAATAGACAAAGATGGTTAAATCATACTTCCTCCGCTTTAAAATGCTTGTCACAATTTGTCTTGTAAGAGTAAAAAAATATATGAATTTTTCGACCAACATTTTAAGATGTATTTTTTTTCATCATATTGATATAAGAAATATTGCAACTTATAATACTATTCATATAGTTTTTGAATATCCAAATTTTAATTTTAAAATATTGAGTTAATCTAATCTAATTTAGCTTTTAAAATTAATCAAATTGACTCTAAAGGAGCAAAACTTGACAATTATTTTAAAATAGTGGGGGATTTATTGTAACATTTTGCATGATGGATTTGTTCTTTTGCACCCATTTCTCCAATTTGAACCTTCCCATTACTTTATTATGTTATTTTTAACTTGCGATAACGAGTGACATGATTTTTTAGGTGATCAGATGTAGCTTGGTTGAGATTTTCAATTTTGAAGGTTTGAAATTTGAGAAGTTTGACCAAAGCAATTTTTTGATTGTAACACCTCGGATTTGAAAAGAATGGAAAGTGCATATTTAAGTTGCAGGTGTGACCTTCGGCTCCTCCTACGGTTAGTAAATGCATTTATGGGTCGTAGGTGGCACCCATAGGTGAGGGGGGAATTTTTTTTTTCAAAACAAGTTTCAGTACCCTTTTTACGATTCTCAAGGACAGTCCGTCGTTCAATGTATGAGTCGTAGGTAGGTCTTGTAGGTGAGTCATACACTTATTGAAATTTTAAAGTTTAAAGTTGGACTTACGGCGGCCATCTATTGACTGTAGGTACACCAACGGACCGTACACGAGTCCCATAATTGAAGGTCCAAAATTATGATCCCAGAACCCACCAATGATTAGATAGGACGGACCGTAGTTTGACCTACAAACTGTAAGTCCAACCATCAATGGAGGTTGGACACTTATTTTAAGAAGGAATTTTGGGTCTTTTCCTAATTATTCTAACCCAATACTATGTATTTTCACCTTCTATCCTAGACCCTATATACATGTTGTTGCCCCTAAATTACCCAATTCAATTCATTCTCCTAAAATCCTAAAAGATGATCAAGTTCATCCTCTCAAATATTTCTCTCTCTAAGGAAGAAGAAGAACTATAGGGTTTCAAGATCAAGTCTCTAATTCTCCATTGATTGTGAGCTTTTAGCATCAAGGTATGATAGTATTCACCTATGGAGTCCTTCCCTGCATAAGGTTCCTAAATACTCCATTTTTACAAGGTAGAAACTCCAATTGAAGTTAGGGTTTTACTCAATGTCATGATTTGTTTTCAATTTTGATTTAATTAATTGTTTTAGGTATTTTTATGCATGAATTGAGATAATTCTATGTTTTTAAGTTGAATTCACATGAACCCATGCATGATTCATGATTTCTAGAATTGATCATATGATGAAGCTTTTGATTCATGAAAGATGAATTTATGAAGATATCATGTTCTTTATGAAGTTGATGAAAATCATTTAAAGTTGCTTTGATAATAAAGCATATATGTTGTTGTTGTTATTGTGAAAGGATTTTCTTACATGAAGGGTTCATAAGGTTGAAAGGTTTTCTCACCTAAGATTAATTAAGATGAAAAGAGCTATTATAATGCAATCTAGCTTGGATTGGCTGCTTGATGTGCCCTTCCATGGATGATAAGACAAGCGGCGATTATCTATGTCCTCTAATAATAAGACAAGTGATATACCGTGAGTTTACGGTATTTCTAATACATTTCACTTACAAGTTGTGTGTGTCTAGGGCCCTTTTATATTGTGTTTTTATGTGTTTTATCATGTTTTGCAGGAAAGGTGTTCGCGGAAGTTTAGAGACAGCTGAAGGAAATACAGAAAAAGGCATCCACGGAGGTCATCTACGGACCGTAGGTCCATTCATGGTCCGTAGGTGATGACCGTAGATCAGCAAGCATGGTGTTGAGGACAAATCAGGGAAATCTGACCAAGTGTGGAACCACGGTGCCCATTGACGGTCCGTAGATTGATCTACGGACCGTACTATTGATCCGTAGAATGAGACTGCGAGGGTTCCAGTACCTGATATTTGAAGATTCTAAGTATGAAGCTACGGAAGGCATTGACGGACCGTAGGTCGATCTACGGTCCGTGCTGCTGGTCCGTCGTTTGCTTCAGAAAAGTTGATTGTTGGATGCTGAAATATTTTCTAAGTCTCGAGTGACGGAAGGGACTTACGGACCGTAGATCCATCGACGGTCCGTAAGTCAGTCTCGTGGATCGAAGAGGCGTACCTGAAAAAAACTTTCCTTAATTTGTTTCCTTTTTTATTTAGGATTTGTTTTCTATAAATAGGACATGTAAACCTCGTTTTTTGGGGTTAGACACTATTATTCTATTTTTGCTTTTGTAACTTTGGAGATTAATTTGCAACCCTAGCAATTATTGATTTCCCAAGTGCGTTTTGAAGATTTTGGCTTTGCAATTCAAGTAAATTTTCTGGGTTTATTATTCTCTTTACGTAAGTTCACGATTTCTTCATCTACAATTATGAATTGTGTTCTTGCCAATATGAGTAACTAAATACACAACTAGGGTTGTGGGAACCATAATCAATTAACAAAGTATGAATAGTAAATAAGCAATTCTTGACTAGTATTTTGCATGCATTGATAATTCTTTCGTTTAGAAGTCTTTTTAACGGTGGCCAACGTTAGAACTCGCCTTGTTACTACTTGCCGGACCAAGGAGGTAATTAACAAGAAAAGAATTATCAACATAGATTTAGTGTGATACTATCTAATAGGCTAGTGTCGATTGGTGCGAAGTAATAACTAAGCCAAACATCGATTATGATGTCTAATATGAGGTAAAGGTAAGGGTTAGTAAATTGTACACACGTAGCCGGACCAAGGTGCGGGGTGAAATTCTCTAGATGCCGGACCAAGGATTTAGAGATACCTAACTTATCACTTTGCATGTAATACACTAGAAAAGGATTGCTATTACTAGGATTACTGCGTTATGAGATTATGGGGAACACGTATACCCTAGTTATTTCTCTTATCTTGATAACAACCAAAGTTGAGTGTAATTATTGACTACTTATTAAGTTCTTACTATTTGTTTCACACAAGCACAACCCCCCTTTTTATTACCTGTTTCTGGAAATAATTTGACTAATTGAATATAATTGTTGGTTAAAAGTAAAGTCTAAACCATTTTCCTCGTGGGATCGATCTCAACCTACAAGTTGGGTTCTTTACTTGATAACGATCGCTTATGCTTCTGAAAGGAGGTGTAATTTAAGCGTATCAAATTTTGGCGAATACCCATGTCTCATAAAGTTAAGATAAGTTAAGATTAATGACTATTCGTTGAGATTTATGCTTAGCACCAAGATAACAATTGACGATTACCCATGTCCCATAAACTATGTGCCACTATAGGTTGTCTAGGTAGACATTAGCTAGTGGATCCACCTAAGCTAGAAGTTTATGGTTCTTATCTTGGAAAGTAAGGACATCTCTTTACTCGGTGGGATAGACACCGGATTTCATGTTTATAGCTCACATGATCTATGTCGTTTAAAGGTAAATCTCCCATAAATAATGAACTAAGGTTTCTCTCTAAAGGCATCTGAAAAGTGTTTCAAAGATGTTTAGCTTGCATTGACCATGGTTATGACTTATATTTTCTAACATGCTATTTTATGATTTAGCTTGGTCATTGCATGTCATATAAAACCCTCTCAGCATGATTTTATAACTCTTATGCATGACTATCATACTTGATATATTCCATGTACCAACACATACTTTTGCCTATATTGTTTCACTATTGCAAGGTCCGATGCTCCTATTTCCCATACACATGGCTAGTGATCCTTTATTGATCTTTGAAGATTGGTGAGTCCTTATGTTTGAGGCCCGAGATTCTTTTATTGCTTTAGATACTTTATGTGATGTACGGGTTACATTCCAATCACTCTGTTGATGTAATAGTATCCTTTGAGACAAATGTTTAGACTTCGCTAGTTTTTTTCAAACTTTTTTCATTGAAATGCTACCCTTAAACTCTTTTGGTTTTCTATTATCTTGTATAATGTATGCTAAGTGGCTTCTATAGGGTTTCTCGGAGTCTTATACACCATGTCACATGTAGGGTGTAGTTTGGGTATTGACAAACTTGGTATTCAGAACACATGGTTTTGAAAGGTCTTAGGAAGTCTCATAAGCCATGTTGAATAGAGTTGTGTTCATTGAGTGTGAAGTGTGCCACATTTATGAATGAGAGACTATAAGATATTTAGGGAACTCCACTTCTTTCATCACTCTTAAGTTGTGCGATAAAGTTTAACTCTATAATGTCTCTCTCCTAATCCCTATCTGATGCTTTACAGGATATGGCCCCTCTAAGAGCATACGTTAGGAGGAATGTGAACCAGAATGTGGATCAAGAAGCTCCTCAAGAGGCTCCTCAACTTCCAATCGACCCTCTGGCAGAACAAGTGACAAATGTGGAGTTTAGAGTTGCTTTCAAAGTATTGGCTCAAGCCAATAGGGAGGTTGTTGTCCATGTGAACCCAAATGTGGGTACGATGACAACTAGAATGAGAGACTTCACTAGGACGAATCCTCCGTAGTTTCATGGTTCCATGGTTGAGGAAGATCCTCAAGAGTTCATTGATGCAATGTATAAGGTGTTGATGATCGTAGGAGTGACGCTTGTGGAAAAGGAGAAATTGTCCACTTAACAACTTAAGGGTGTTGCTCAAGTGTGGTTCAACCAATGGAAAGAAAAGAGGACGGTTGATGTGGGTCCTCTTGATTGGAAAAAATGTAAGGTTGCTTTCTTTGATAGGTTCTTTCCCCTAGAGATGAGGGAGGCAAAGGTACTTGAATTCATCAACCTTCTTCAAGGAAACATGAGTGTGAAGGAATATGCTTTGAAGTTCACACAATTGTCTAAGTATGTTCCTACTATGGTTGTCGATCATTGATGCTTATCATGACCAACAACACTAACCTACAGTACGAGTGTCTACGATCGTCGATAATATAGTAACTCAACCAAGGGTTGGGGTCGTGTCCCAAGGGAGTGGTTTTGAGAATTAATAGAAAAATAAAATTAAGTTCAAACTAGTCGTAGCTAAAGACATTAACGATTAAAAACATTGTAAATTAAAAGGGGTGACACAAAGGTGTCAACTATCAAATGGGGGTTTTGTCACAAGTAGTAAAAAACAACAAAAATAACAAGAAAATCAAGTATGGGGACAAGTTCTTGGGGTGTGACCACATTACAAGTTGAGATAAATTGTTGGGTACATGCTTTCGATAGGAAATTTGCAAGATAATAGAGACTAGGCTAAGCTTTAGATGGAAATAAGTTCCCTCTCGGGCAACTTACCCCGTTTCAAATGTGTTCCTCTCGGACACACATTTGCCGCATGAAGGCCAGCCTACGCCTTACCCCACTCACTCTCTCGATCTGAGTGTTAGGATATAGGACTAGGGCTCACCCTCTCGGGCTGAACCTAATGTCGACCCACTCCTTAGGCCATCAATCTAGCAATCTTGGTTTCGCGACCTCCCTCTCGGGTAGCCCGAAAACAAATTGGTGGTTTTGTATTTGCAACTACAAACCCATTAAATTAAACCACAACCACTAGGTGAAATCACCATTAAAATACATCTATCCTATCAGCGGGCAAGACCCAACAACAATATCAACACATACTTGCTAAATCACACCCCAAGAATGAGGGTTTTTAGACACACATCAAGAAATAACAAAATACCCCTGAAATGATACTAAAATAAAATGGGTATAAGGAATTAAACCTTTATTTAAGCAAAGGAAGAAGAATGGAGAAGACCCACTTCCAACTTGAGGAAGATGAAATCCTTCTTTCTTCCAGTCTCCCAAAAACCCTCTCTAAAGTAGAGAGAAAATATCCAAAAATTACTATTCTATTCTGGAAATTAAAATATATGTTTGACTTTTAAAAATTAATAACAAGTTTAGTATTTATAGACTTCAGAAAATAGTGCTGGCGAATCTTTCGGCGAGGTTAGTCGGAATCACCACTCGGCGATTCGCCCTTTGGAGTAGTTCGTCGCCGTCTTGCACTAGCCTTCAGCATGGTCGTGCTCTGTGTCATTGGGCGAGATAGTACTGCTTCGTGGAATTATTCAGCGAAACGCTGACTGCTCCTTTCATCGCCTTTTTGATCCTGCTCCTTCAAGGCTTCGCGTACTGGAACAAAGGGTGGAGTGCGTCCCTTCAGCGAATCGCCAAGCGTGCTTGGTGATGCACAGGCTTCAGCTTCTTCATTCTTTTCAGGATTTTTGTTCCTTTTTGCGCCTAAGTTACCATGCTTCCACTAAAACTCCAAATACCTGAAACTTAAGAGTTTTCATCAGATATTGAGACAAAATAAGCATTTGAGGACACTATTCCTATCAAAATAAAGCCCTAAATGAGTCGAATTTGTGGACTTATCAACACCCCCAACTTAAACTTTTGCTTGTCCCAAGCAAACTCAAGTTCAGCCGTTCAACAAGGTGTCTCAAATAGTGCTACACAAGACTAAATCATGAATGCACACAACCAGACTCAAATTTACTTATGCAAGGATCAATTGTGTACTCAAAGATTTAAGTTGTGACACACCATTACCAAAGATTCCCATGCTCGCAATACTTGCTACTTGTGCAATCAAGCTCAACAGGAATTATCTAAGTGCCCTCACATCAAGAATGATTTCATATTCACACACAGAGGTTAATCAATTCAAGATCAGGAATCAGATGCAACGCTCACACTCAAAAAGAGGAACACAATGCATGTTTTTACCCATAGGTTTACCCTTATTTTCCAATCGACTTTCGATTCGGCTTACTCAAGATCAAAAAGGTCTTTCTAAGGCTTGTAATGGGGATGAGTGCAAAGGTATGGTCATTTAGGCTCAGTGACTTTTTCCTCGTGAGATGTGGTATTCTCAAAGCACTCCCTTCTTTTCCTTTATCAATTCTTTTTCTAGTGCTTCTAAGTCATCTTTTTATTCACCTCCATGGATTGCTTGGAAACCCGATTTCCTTGATACTTTATTCCACAAATATGTTTTTTTTTCGAAGGGTTTCCATTGTTCTGCAACACCAGGGGTTAAGGGGTACTTTTCTTGCACTTCTTGACTTCTCCTTTTCCTTTTTACCACACCCCCAACTTAGGCTTTTGGCCTAAGTTGGCTATTCGCTAAACCACAAATCAAGAGAATTATAGGCAGTGGGTCAAGTAAGGTCTAGGGTTCATCAAGGTTCTTTCAAAGAAAAGTAAGGCTCACAGGGTGTTCAAAAGAGTTTCACACGCTCACGAGTAGGCCACAAAAGAGGTATATGACAAATTTGGCTCACACTCTTTAAAGTTGCCTAAGATCATTTCAAGAGCACACCTTTCTAAATCAATCAGACTAACAGGGAAAATTCTAGGTTTATTCATGCAAGGTTCAAGGCAAGCTAATCACACAAGGCATCGATACTTAAGTCAAACAAGACCACACACTTTCGCTAGTGTGCAACGGTCATTACAGGAGAATCAATTCGATAAATGGCTTATCACAACGAGATGCAAAGAGTTTACATATTGTCGATGCAACTTCATTTTGCCTCATCGTAGTCGTACATTTATGTTTGTTCAATTGTAAGTACTATTGAAGTCATCGGTATTGATCGAAATTGATTTTTTGCAAAAGAACAGCCACATTCACACATGAGAGTTGGCAGAAATGTGTGAAAAATTCAAAAAAAAATGGAAGGGTCAAAATCATTTTGCAATTAAAAATAAACGAAAACGGAGTCACAAGCTCAAACAATCGCAAAGCAGTTTTAAAAACACAATTAAAAACAGACAACCCAAATGTACACCAAAACACAAGTATCTGAAACAAGCAAAACAAAGTGGGCCTCACTCCACCACAAATAAGAGCGTTTGTCCTCAAATGCAAGTAATACAGAATCAAAAAGGTAAAGTAAAGAAAGACAGAGAGGGGGTGAAGAAAGGTCCTGTCTATGCAGTCTCTCTCTCTGTCGGGGTCTCAGTGCTCGGAGTGACTCCCTGAAGTGAAACAATAGTCCACGGAGTATTGTTGTTTTGGTCCTCATTGTTTGCCTCTGCCTTGGCCTCTGCAGCAACATTAGCTGCAATCATCTGATCTATCTTATGAGCTGCTCCGAAGGCCCATATAGCATTAACTGAACTTCGATCCCATGGAGGTACATTAGGGTCAATGGGAATTCGTCTCTTTACCCTGTCTTCCTCGGTATATTTCCTTTGTCTGGCTAGCTCTGATTTCTTTTCATCTCTCTTAAACTCTCGTGCTCTTACAAGTCGGGGTGGCATGTCCCTTTTCGCAACTTTTGGTCTAGCCATTTCTGCAAAAGACTTCGAGGAAAGTTATACAATATTTTAAGTGGGGATACGGCAATTCTAGGTGTAGAAAAGCTTCACCAAACTAGTTAGCGAAGTACTCATCCATTTAGGCCATTCGCTGAAAATGATGCACAGAAGGTGCAGGGGTGCAGGCAAAGGGCAAACAAGGAGTCTTTCGACGAGTCGCTGAGTGAGCTTAGCGACATTAGGCTCATCGCTGAATGTTACAGATCAATTAGTGCATGTAGCATTCAGTTAAAGGTGGAATGGGGGTGTTAGGCGAATCACCGAGCCATTCGGTGAGTTTGTTCATTTCGCCAAATGTGTCTATTTTCAACCCATTTCTTTCAAATTTCACCCCGTAACCTAGATAACGCAATTTAGGCTCAAATGACACAATTTCAATGATAACCCATAGAAGTTTCACCTTTTCACCCACATAAAAAAAAATTAACTCAAAGCACAGTCGAATGGGAGGCTCTCAAATCACGCGAAAGCTACTCAATCATAATCCATAATACATGCAATCCCAGCAACTCAAAGACTCAGCAGAGATTTTATACTATCAATCACCATGTAAATGAGTACAAATTTTGATCAAACAATTGAGGGGTTCGATTACCAACCTTGGTGCTGAATTAGATTGTACTGACGTGCTAGGCAGCAATGAGATCCAAATCCGTGCACAATTTGACACTTAAAATACTTTTAAAATGCAAGAAATAAAAGGCTAGAGTGTGGGTGTGAGGTTGATCAGACGAATCAGGGAGAGAAAGTGAATGAAATAGAACTTTTAAACATGTGGTTTGTAAAAACCGTCCAATTCCCGCTCATTTGGTAATGTTAGTCAAGTTCGCCCATTCACTCGGCAAACCGCCAAGTGTCTAGTTTCTTCACCAACTGTAACAGGCTCTGCAGCTCATATGAGGATTCTAATCGATGATTTTCATCGAGATTACCGACATGGTCGGCGATGCGCCACTAATTTTCTTCAGACTGTCGAGTTTTACAGGATCCAAGTTAATAGTGCCTTGAGTCAGACGGCGGAATCGTGTTCGCCGATCCACCAATTGGACCTGTTGCTTGCCTCCATACACTATTTCAAACACCTCCCTTACTTTAACCTGTACAAACAACACACCATTATTCTACTAGTAATTAGGAAATACTTAAAGGGTTTTGGGTTGCCTCCCAAACAGTGTCTTAGTTAACGTCGTGGCACGACGCAAGTCCACCTTCAGACCTCAATCTTAGGGTAGCCATAGTATCACTAGGTAAACCCCCTTGTTGTCTTGGATTCTGATGCGACGAGATATGACCCATTTGGGTTTCTAACTGCTTGATTGAAACTAAATGAGAGCTGACAGTCTGGCTGAGGGTAGACACGTCTTCTTTCATGCCTTTTAGCATTTTGTCTGACCCTTCAACTTTGTTTAGGATACGCGAGAGCATATCCTTGGACCTACTACTTTTTGAATCCTTGGGCTTCTGATACTCGTGAGGTGGCACATATCTACCATTCTCCCCATCTTTCCAATTTGGATTACGGTCCCTCCATTCACGATCTCGATCCTTCCAGCCTTCGTCTCTAACCCATCCTTGATTACCACCTTGCCTTGGGTAATTTGAACGATAGCCCCCGCCTTGGTTAGCTAGAAAATTTACTTCCTCGTCATACATGGCTTCAAACTTCATTTTCTCAGGATTTGCACCCCCGACTCCCACAACATTGACATTATGAGCACCAACCCCCATGACATTTTTGGATAAAATGTCAAGATGTGTCATGATCTTGGCCATGTTTTTGTCTCTCTCATTGTCCTTTTCAACCTGCTCCTTAGATATCTTAAATGTGACCGGTGAAACCTGGTCTTCGCGAGTGTACCACGCCCTGTTGATGGTTCTCATGCCATCAAGAAGCTGAGCTGCTACTGCATATGGTTGTTGCATTAATCCTCCGGGCGAGAGTTGGTCAGCTACACTTTTGCTTACCGAGTCCAGACTCCGGTAAAAGTATTGAAGGAGCACATTATCAGGTAGACCATGGGTTGGGCATTGTAGCACCAATTTCTTAAACCGGAGCCAAGTTACGTGTAGAGGCTCTCCATTCAGATGCTTAAAGCTTTGGATGCTATCCTGAATAGTCATCATCTTCGAGGGAGGGAAAAATTGCACATTAAATGCGGTGACCAATTCCTCCCACGAAGTGATCGAGTTACGTGGCAACTCAGCTAACCACTTGTACACTTCCCCCATCAATGAGAAAGGGAATAGTCTTAATCAAACTAATTCCTAAGAGATGTTCTTGAACGAGAAAGGTCCACACACATCTACGAAGTTCCGAAGATGCTCATGTGGGTCCTCATGAGCTAATCCACTGAAGAGTCCCTTTAGTTGCAAAAGTTGCAACATGGTGCTTGTTATGTGGAACACCGCATTTCCCTCTGTTGGAGGTAGATGGATAGCTCCACACCTCCCATGAGATGTGGATCATTGATGTTGGGCTCTTGGACATCATTGAGGTTGCCAATGTCGTCCTAATGGCCCACTTGGCTCCCATTACTATCGTTAACACTCATGCTTTAGGAAATGCTTACATAATCAACAGAACAAAACTAAAAATTAAATTAGTAAACTACCACTTATAAGAACAGAAACTCTATTAAACTAAAAATTCGCAAACAACAGCACTCCCCGGTAGCGGCGCCATTTTGATACTTATCGTGACCAATGACACTAACCTACAGTATGAGTGTCTACGATCGTCGATAATATAGTAACCCAACCAAGGGTTGGGGTCGTGTCCCAAGGGAGTGGTTTTGAGAATTAATAGAAAAATAAAATTAAGTTCAAACAAGTCGTAGCTAAAGACATTAACGATTTAAAACATTGTAAATTAAAAGTGGTGACACAAAGGTGTAAAATATCAAATGGGGGTTTTGTCACAAGTAGTAAAAAACAACAAAAATAATAAGAAAATCAAGTATCGGTACAAGTTCTTGGGGTGTGACCACAATACAAGTTGAGATGTTAGGTTCATGCTTTCGATAGGAAACTTGCAAGATAATAGTGACTAGGCTAAGCTTTAGATGGAAATAAGTTCCCTCTCGGGCAACTTACCCCATTATAAATGTGTTCCTCTCGGATACCCATTTGCCGCATGAAGGCCACACATCAAGAAATTACAAAATACACCTGAAATGATACTAAAATAAAATGGGTATAAGGAATTAAACATTGATTTAAGCAAAGGAAGAAGAATGGAGAAGACCCACTTCCAACTTGGAGAAGATGAAATCCTTCTTTCTTCAAGTCTCCCAAAAACCCTCTCCAAACTTGATACAAAATATCCAAAAAGTACTATTCTATTCCAGAAATTAAAATAAATGTTCAACTCTTAAAAATTAATAATAAGTTTAGTATTTATAGACTTCAGAAAATAGTGTTGGCGGATCTTTCGGCGAGGTTAGTGGAAATCACCGTCTTACACTAGCCTTCATCATGGTCATGCTTTGTGTCATTGGGCGAGATTGTACTGCTTCACGGAATTATTCGGCGAAACACCGACTGCTCCTTTCATTGCCTTTTTTATCCTGCTCCTTCAAGGCTTCGCCAACTAGAACAAAGGGTGGAGTGCGTCCCTTCGGCAAATCACCAAGCGTGCTTGGCGATGTGCAGGCTTCAACTTCTTCGTTCTTTTCAGCCTTTTTGTTCCTTTTTGCGCCTAAGTGTCCATGCTTCCACTAAAACTTCAAATACCTGAAACTTAAGAGTTTTCATTAGATATTGAGACAAAATAAGCATGTGAGGACACTATTCCTATCAAAATAAAGCTCTAAATGTGTCCAATTTGTGGACTCATCAATCCTAGGGAAGAATGAGTAAATTTGTTTCGAAAGTGTTCGAGATGGTAGTCAAGGAATGTCATACTACCATGCTTATCAATGACATGGAAATTTCTCGTTTAATGGCTCATCCTCAACAAATATAAGAGGAGAAACTTAAGGAAACATCTAGGAAGATGAAGAAGGAAAGGACTGGTAATGGTGACTTTTTACATTCAAGGTCTGATGGACATGGTCGTTCTAAGTTCCGACAAAGGTTTCTAGTCAAGGTTCCTCCAAGGCTTCTCCTAAATTCAACAAAGATATGGTGTCTAACCCTAAACCTCAAGGAGGAAAGGGTAGTACATCTTCATTGACTACTTGTGCTAAATTTGGAAGAAAGCATGAGGGAAAGTACCTAGCCAGCTCCAATGCATGTTTTTTGTGTGGGAAGATGGATCATAAGATAAGGTATTGTCCATCAGTTTCTAAGAATGAAGGAGATAATCGTCGACGGGCTCAACCTTACCCCTCGTCTGTTTATAGTAGCAGTCAGAAGCAAAACTGATTTTATGCACTCCTAACTCATCATGAGCAAGAAGGTTCTCCCGATGCGGTTATCGGTATGTTGAAAGTCTTCCATCTTGATGTTTATTCTTTACTTGACCCCGATGCTACCTTATCTTTTGTGATGCCATATATGGCTATGAGGTTTGATATTCTTCAAGGTACACTACTAAATCATTTTTCTGTCTCTACTCTTATTGGTGAATCTATTGTGGCTAAGAGTCTACAAGAAGTGTCCCGTCTCCTTATCCCATTGAGTCACTCATGTTGATCTTGTAGAGCTTGATATGTTAAATTTTGATGTTATTCTTGGTATGAATTGGTTGCATTCATGTTATGCTTCTATTGATTGTACAACCCGAGTAGTCAAGTTTCAATTTCCAAATGAACTTGTTCTAGAGTAGAAAAGGGGAAATTCTATGCCTAAGAGTCAGTTTGTTTCTCGCCTTAAATCTATGAAAATGATTTCTAAGGGTTGCATATACCATCTTGTATGAGTTAGGGATATGAATTCCAAAACCCTACTCTTGAGTTGGTCCCCATTGTTAATGAGTTTCCAGAAGTGTTTATCGATGATTTACCTCGTGTTCCTCCTGAAAGGGAAATAGACTTTGGTATTGACCTTCTCCCAGATACATAATGTCATGCCCCAAGCCTACACCCTGGGCGGGACTGGCACTCGAGAACCATTGTTGGCCCTAACTGAACCCTTGGCCTGGTTTAACTCTTAGCAGAAGAATTACTCATGATAAAATACTTTAAAAAGTAAACTAAAATGCTCAATAGATAACTTAGAATGTATTAAATAACATTCAACTTAGCCAAAGTGGCAACTCAAGATTCAACATAAGCCAGTAAAAAGATAGTGACAAATGAACTAACTAACTGTCTATGAAGCCTCTAATAATTGAGATGGATGTTGGGACAAGATCCATGACATCCTAATGAACTAAAATACTAAAAAACAATAAAAGGGGATCCTCTGGAAGCAAGGAGGCTCACCAACAAACTCTGAAGCTCAACTAGAATCAACAATGCACTGGATGTTGATCCTGGTTACATGTATCTGCATCATAATACTATGCAGGACAAATGGCATCGAGGGGAATACTAAAACAAGACATAAGCTTGAAAGGGAACTGAAAGAACAAACTCGGTCTCAACTCAACTCAACTCATTTCAATATAAAGCAAGAATATAAATGCAATATAAAGAAAAGCTTTTAAAACATAGATGACAACTCAATGTATTTAGAAATACAATAGTACCTCTGTGTGTATTCAAAGATACAATATAAACTCTAGATGTATATAAAAATACAAGTAACTTTGTGTATATAATAATACAAAATACTTTTGTGGGAGTTTCTCTAACCGACAACCATCACTTAAGAGCCATTGTGATGATGCATCATTTTTTTTCACGCTTCCAGGGCCGTCCTATACCTTGCCGAGGGTATAAAACCTGACTACTAAGTGGATTCACTAGTCTATGCTAAAAAGCACTAAGGAATCATCTAAAAAGTATGACCCTTTTCTACCCATGGTGGCTACATGATTTATGGGGCCTAGGAATTGTTTGACTCTCCCCCATATCGGTGTTCAATACTACTCTCAAAATATAATAGCTCATATGTTTGAAAACATAACTCTGTGGTTTGAGATAATTACTCAAAAACTAGCCCGAAGGCTCTCTTGGAAATTAGTGTTTCCTCTCTTGCTTAATTGTGAAAGAACTTACCCTTTACTAAAAACTAGCTCAAAGGCTCTTTCGGAAATCTTAGTTTCCTTTCTTATTTAAATGTGAAAACATTTTACTCTTTGGGAATACATAGTCCCGATATACTCTTTTGAAGAAATGAACTTCAATCTTTACTCTTTTCTCAACTCAAAACTCAGGTCTTAAAACAAAGTTAAAACATTTGTAAAAGACTTTTGGAAGACTCTATGAACTTCTCTTAACTTGGCTCTTAACTTTCCTTGAATTTCAATTTATGGATTCAAGGATTGTGATTTGTGATAGGAAAGATCTCATGATGTTTAGGAGTGTTTTTAGATAGTTAAACATGAGAAACAATCAAGAAATCACTCTCTAGAAGCAAGTCCGCGACACGGAGATGCATTTAAATATTTGGTCGCGAAATAAATTTTGAGGCAGAAGGGTCCATGACTGCTCCGCGATGCGGAGAAAAATTTTCCGATCCTAAGGAACAGGTCCACATCACAGATTTGCCCGACTTGTTCCTTTTTCATTTTCTATTCCCAATTCACCTAAATTCGATTCAGTTTCTCAATTACTCTTTAGATTCAGATACCCAATATATGTACACAAGAATCTAATCAAACACAACTCTAAAATTGACACGATTCCATCAAGAACTCAACAATCCCATCAAATCTAAAGAACGATAAACAAATTTCAAGAACACAATTCAAGATTATCAAACTTTCAACTTTCTAGAACTAATTTTGCTGAACTAAACATGATTGGTGCGTGGGTGAACGAATCCAATGCTATGAACGTCTCACATACCTCTTTAGGGATCAACCCTTAGCGAAACGACTTCGATTCCGCAAGAAATCTCCAAGAACACTCAACTTTTCTCCTCTTTTCTCTTTTTGAGTTCTTCCTCTAAAAACCCTAGCATGAAATCTTTGAGTGCGTAAAATGAACAAACTAAGTTTAGACCCCAAATAATTTACTAAAAATGGATTTAATTAATTGGGTAATGAAAAGACCAATATACCCCTTTAAAATCCGGTTAACTTTCCTTATTCAGATAGCCCAACTCCAAAGGGGCATATCTCCCTCATACGAACTTGAAATTGATCAAACTCGGTGGATTTAGAAAGATAATTCAAAGACCTTTCCTATGGTATGTTGTAGCACACCTAACACATCCTGATCTAGGAGTTATGGTCGTTTGAAGTTGACCCAAAGTTCATACTTAGCTTAGCTTTGTCAAACTTTCCAAATTTGATTATTTCCAAAAATAGTTTATATTCTAAGTCTTTCTAGTAGAGGGGTGTTACACACAACCTATCTCTATTCCTCTTTATCATATGGCTCCGGTAGAACTTAAAGAGTTAAAGGAGAAATTGAAAGATTTTTTGGATAAGAATTTCAGTCGACCGAGTATCTCTCTATGTGGAGCTCCAGTTTTGTTTGTTCGAAAGAAAGATGGTTCACTTCGTACGTGTATTGACTACCAGAAATTGAACAAAGTTACCATTAAGAATAAATATCCACTTTCAAGTATAGATTATTTGTTTGACCAACTAGAAGGAGCAAGTTAATTCTCTAAGATCGACCTCCGGTCGGGTTACCACCAATTGAGGGTGAAAGAAGATGACATTGCGAAGATGACTTTTCAAACTCGGTATGGCCATTATGATAAGTTTTTGGTAATTCCATTTGGTTTGACTAATGTTCTGGCCGCATTTATGGATTTGATGAATAGGGTATTTAGGAAATACCTTGATATGTTCGGGATCGTGTCTATTGATGATATTTTTATTTGATCAGGGAGTGAAGATGAGCATGCTGATCATTTGATGATTGTGTTGCCAGTCCTCAAGGACCAACAACTCTTTGCAAAGTTTAGTAAATGCGAGTTTTGGTTGAGATCCATGGCTTTCCTTGGTCACATTATTTCCGGTAAGGGTATTGAAGTAGATCCTAACAAGATGGACGCGGTTAAGAGTTGTCCTACACCTATATCCCCTTCAAATATTCAAAGTTTCTTGGGTTTGGCTGGTTACTATAGAAGGTTTTTTGAAGGGTTTTCTTCAATTGCCTCTCCCTTGATGGCATTGACCCAAAAGAAGGTTAAATTTGTATGTCTGAAGCGTGTGAGTAGAGTTTTTAAGAATTAAAAGATAGACTTACCTCTGCTCCGGTGTTGACTTTATCGGAAGAAACTGATGGATTTGTGATTATTTGTGATTCTTCAAGAATTGGGTTGGGATGTGTCCTTATTAAAAATGGGAAATTAATTACCTATGCTTCAAGACAACTTAAGATTCATGAAAAGAACTATCCTACCCATGACATAGAACTAGTGGTTGTTGTGTTTACTCTAAAGATTTGGAGGTATTATTTGTATGGTGTCCATGTTGATGTCTTTACCGACCACAAGAGCTTGAAATATGTGTTTAAACAGAAAGATCATAATCTTCACCAAAGAAGGTGACTTCAGTTGCTAAAGGATTATGATATGAGTGTCCTTTATTACCCCGGCAAGGCAAATCTGGTGGCGGATGTTCTTACTGGTTATCAATGGGTAGTGTTGCTTATATTGAGGATGGTAAAAATGAGTTGGTTTGAGATGTTCATAAATTAGCCCGATTAGGTGTTCGGTTGGTTGACACTACCAAATGCGGTGTTATGGTACATAATGGTTCAAAATCTTCTTTTGTGTCGAATGTGAAAGCTAAATAAGATCTTGATTAGAATTTGGTTGATTTGAAGGAACCAATGTTTAAAAAGTTCGTGGAGGCTTTCTCCCAAGGGGGAGATGGTGTGCTTCAATATCAGGGTCATTTGTGTGTTCCCAATCTTGATGATTTGATGGGGGCAAATTCTATCGGAAGCCCACAAATCTCGATATTCCATTCACCCTGGAGCCACCAAGATGTACCGCGACTTATGGGAGGTTTATTGGTGGAATAAAATGAAGAAGGATATTGTGGAACTTGTGGCTAAGTGTCCTAATTGTCAACAAGTGAAAGTTGTGCATCAAATGTTGGGAGGTTTAGCCAAAGCTATTAATATTCCTATTTGGAAGTGAGAATATTTGAATATGGACTTTATCGTTGGTTTACCCCACACACGGCAACAATATGACTCGATTTGGGTTATAGTAGACTGTAAGATGAAATCGGCTCACTTCATCCCTGTCAAGATTTCTTATTTAGTGGAAGACTATGCTAAATTGTATATAAGGGAGATGGTTAGGTTCCATGGAGTGCCTCTATCCATAATCTCCAATCGAGGTACCCAATTCACTTTTTAATTTAGGAAATCTTTCCAAAAAGGTCTTGATACTCGTGTTAGGCTTAGTACAATCTTTCATCCACAAACCAATGGGAAAGTGGAACGTACTATCCAAACTTTGGAGGATATGGTGATAGAATGTGTGATTGACTTCAAGGGTAATTGGGATGACCATTTGCGTTGATTGAGTTTGCATACAATAATAACTATCACTCAAGCATTATATCGCTCCATTTGAGGATCTATATGGTCAGAGGTGTAGATCTCCTATAGTTTGGTTTGAAGTAGGTGAAGTTGCTTTGATAGGTCCCAAATTAATGCATGAGGTTATGGAGAAAGTTTAGCTTATTAGAGAGAGGTTGAAAATGGCTCAAAGTCGACAAAAGTCTTATGATGTTAAAGGAGATACCTTGAGTTTGAGGTAAATGATTGGGTTTATATGAAAATTTCACCCATGAAGGGTGTAATGAGATTTGGGAAAAAAGGGAAGCGTAGTCCCGCTATGTGGGCTCGTATCAGATTTTGAGGCGTATTGATAAAGTTGCTTATGAACTTGATTTGCTTAATGACTTGGCATCAGTGCAACCAGTTTTCATGTCTCGTTGTTGAAGAAATGTGTTGGTAATCTGACATCTATAGTACCATTGGAGAGTCTTGTTGTAAAGGGTATCCTTTCTTATGAAGAAGTTCTGGTTGAGATTCTAGAAAGGCAAGTTCAGAAGTTGAGGAACAAAGAAGTTGCTTATGTAAAGGTTCTTTGGAGGAATTAGTTAGTTGAGGGTGCTACTTGGGAGGTCAAGACCGATATGGTGTCACATTATCTTTTAATTTTTTTCCTCCGATCTTACTCTATTTTGAGGTATTTAGTTCCTTATGATTCACTCTTTTGATTTCACGTGTCTTAGATATTCCCATGATTTCTTTATTTATGCATGTTCATGAAAATCTCAAATTTGGAGAAAATGAGTTAACTTGATTGATATCTTCATGTTTATGTGCATTTGAGTACGAGTTGCATATAGACCTTATGAAATGATGTTTTAAATATTCTTTAGCTTGGAGTTGATATTTCCTCCTCGGATATATGCATTTATGTGATCGCATTCATATTGGGCTATTAGAACTCTCCTTATGATGTCTTAAATCTCATTCGAGGACGAATGTTCCCAAGGGGGAGATATTATAATACCTCAGATTTGAAAAGAATGGAAAATGTAAAATTAAGTTGCAGGTGTGACCTATGGCTCCCACCACGAGTCATAGGTAGGTCTTGTAGGTGAGTCCCAGCTTAGTGAAATTTTAAAGTTTAAAGTTGGAATTACGGTGGCCATGTACGGACCGTATGTGTACCAACAAAACGTACGTGGGCCCCGTCGTTAAAGGTCTAAAAGTATGGTCTCAGAACCCCACCAACGATTGGACAAGACGGTCCATAGTTTGACCTATGGACCGTAAGTCCAACCGTCAGTGGAGGTCCAACAATTATTTTAACAACTGCTTTTGGGTCTTTTCCTAATTATTATAACCCAATGCTAAGTCGTTTTACCTTCTATACTAAATCCTATATAAATGATTTTCCCCCATATTACCCAATTCAATTCATTCTCCTAAAATCCTAAATGTTGATCAAGTTCATCCTCTCAAATATTTCTCTCTCTAAGGAAGAAGAAGAAGTCTAGGGTTTCAAGATCAAGTCTCCAATTCTCCATTGATTTTGAGATTTTGGCATCAAGATATGATAGTATTCACCTAAGGAGTCCTTCCCTCCACAGGGTTCCTAAATTTTGCAATTTTTACAGGGTAGAATCTCTTATGAAGTTAGAGTTTTACTCAATCTCATGGGTTCTTTTCAATTATGATCTAATTGATTGTTTTATGTCTTTTTATGCATGAATAGAGATAATTCCATATTTTTAAGTTGAATTCACATGAACTCCATGCATGATTCATGATTTCTAGAATTTATCATAGAAGTTTTTGAATCATGAAAGATCAATTTATGAAGATATGCATGTTCTTTATGATGTTGATGAAAATGATTTAAAGTTGCTTTGAGAGTAGAGCATCAATGTTGTTGTTGTTATTGTGAAAGGAATTTCTCACATGAAGGGTTCATAAGGTTGAAAGATTTTCTCACCTAAGATGAATTAAGATGAAAAGAGCTATTCTTAGGAAATCTAACTTGGATTGACTACTTGATATGCCTTTCCATGGATGAAAAGACAAGCGGCGATTATCCATGTCCTCTAATGATAAGACAAGCAGTGAATATCCATGTCTCCTAAAGTTAAGATAAGTTAAGATTAATCACTATTCTGTGGGATTTATACTTAGCACAGAGTGGACAAATGGATATTTCCCATGTACTATAAACTATGTGCCACCATAGGTTGTCTAGATAGACATTAGTTAGTGGATCCACCTAAGCTAGAAGTTTATGGTTCTTACTTTGGCAATTAAGGAAATCTATTTTTTTGTGTGGAAAAGACACATGATTCATGTTATAACTCACATGATCTATGCTGGTTAAATGTAAATATCCCACAAATAATGAGTTAAGGCTACTCTCTAAGGTCATCTCAAAAGTATTTTAAAGATGTTTAGCTTGCATTGACCATGGTTATGACTTATGTTTTCTAACATGTTATTTTATGATTTAGCTTGGTCATTGCATGTCATATAAAGCCCTTTTAGCATGATTTCATAAATCTTATGCATGACTATCATACTTGGTACATTCCATGTACTAACACATACTTTTGCCTACAATGTTTAACTAATGTAGGGTCCGACGCTCCTATTTCCCATATTCGTGGCTAGTGAGGCCTTATTGAGCTTTGAGGATTGGTGAGTTCTCATGTTCCGAGGACCAATATTATTTTATTGCTTTCATATCTTTCATTTTGGATATTGTATGTGATGTATGGATTACGTCTCAATCACTTCGTTGATGTAATAAATGGTTTTGAGACTAATCTTTAGACTTCCGCTACTTTTTGTCACTCTTTTATTAAAACTCTACCCTTAAACTCTTTTGGTTTTCTGTTATCTTGTATTTTGTATGCTAAGTGGCTTGTATAGAGCCTCTCGGGGTCTTATATGTCATGTCACATCTAGGGTGTACTTTGGGTCATGACATTTACTAGGTCGGTTTGAATACAATTTTCTTAGGTTTGAAAGGAGGATTTTTAACTTTGTTGGATGGTTGGTATGAGTCCCAAGGTGTCTAAGAGTAATTTGAGACTATGAACTTTAAGGAAGTTAAGTTTGACAATGATAAACTTTTGATTAAACGACCTTATTTGGGTGATTTGATGATTCCAATAGTCCTACAATATGTTTTATGATCGACTTGCACTAATTGATTTGAATCTAGGGGGGTCTAAGATGGATCTTGGATGCTTGTTCAAAGATTGATGTTTTGATGTACTAAGCTTTAATAGTGCAACTTGAAACAATTGAGTTTCAAATGGTGTTTGGCTTGAACTATTAGATCTGTATCATGATTTCTAAACCATTGCAAAAATAATCATATCATTTTGAGTTTGTATAAGAGAATTATTCCTTTTTTAGTGAAAGAGTTGTTGCGAAAAGCTGCTTTATAGTGAAATTTTTATGAAAGGTACCAATAATTTTAAAAGAATAAATTACGATGATTTTGCATTTTTGAACATTTTGCAAGCTAGAAAGCTTTGATAGAAGTGATTCTGATTCGAGTTTCTCGTATAAATATTGGGTATATGATTCAAACTTTTTTTTGTAATTTTCCAAGAATACAAATAGATTTTCATGTTTTGATTCATAGAAATTAAGATTTGCAACCCCAAATTAATGAAATTGAAAATCATTTATTTGTAATTGGATTTCATTGATTTTTGGAAATTAAGGTCCTTATGTCATGGGTAAACTAACTTTGACATAAAATATCTTAATTGTCGATTATTTCATGTATGAGCATGAAAATTGGATATTTTCGGTCTAAAGTTAAGAAATCGTAGTTTGATGATTTGAAGGTCGAATTGAACAACCCTGAGGGGTAGCTCAGCTGGTAAAGGCCTGGGACAAAGTCCTTCAGGTCGCCGGTTCGAGCCCCAGCAGGGCCACTGGAGGCATTACAAACCGGCCGCGTCTCCAGGGCCCCGTGGAACTAACCGTGGTGGACCCGCCTTGAAACAGCGGGACCCGGTGGGTACAGCTAGTCGGGTTCGCAAAGCGACGCCCGGAAACCACGGTAAAAAAAAAAAAAAAAAAAAAAGGTCGAATTGAACTCTATTTTTGATGAAATTTTAGATTTGAGTTCCTTACCTATGGGTAAATAATTTTTTTTATTTTTTTCTTGGGGTGTCAAAGTTAACTTATTATGCTCGAAATACAAGTATGGATGTATGGATATCATTAGAGCCGTACTACCCCGTAGATCATGTTCTTGATAGTTTGTGAGTATTCTAAGGATGTTTGAAAAGAAAAGGCACATTTGTGATGGTTCATGAAGCATTTTCTCGACATTCGAGGTAGTTATAACATATTTTTCTTACACTAAGATGGGGGAGCTTGTTGTGAAACATGATATGAGTTGGTGATAACGCTCAACTATACCTGGCAATTAAAGATATGTGATCGTATGAAAAAATAATATGCAACATATGAGGTCAAGGTCAAACCATAAGGACTAACAAAAAAGATTACACTCAAATTGACTTATCAACTCAACACAAACTAGAACAGTATATATATATATATAAGTGGGGGGGCGGGGGAGGGGGATTTAGGCAACACTAGAATTGATCAATCATAAGTATCATTATTTTAAAGTTCACACAAAGTAGTATTCAACAAGGGAGAAAACAGCTAGGGGTGTGTGCATTGCGATGAAATTTCAACACAATAGGAAAATATTTATAAAATTCAAATTAGTCAATAGATGGATAGTGTTTGGTCAAAGCTATATTCGATATTCTCTCCAACTAACAAACATATATCCCTTAGATTCTCTCGAACTCCAAGATCATAACAATTAAAACACCAAACATTCCTTGAGTTGATAGACTATGTCTATCTCTACTCTTAAACAAGAAATTAGTCGGATTAGACTATCTCTAGCTTTAATCCAATGATTAATTCACAAGTCCTCACTAATGAAGTCTTACCCAACTCTATTTTTCTTTTTCAAGAAAAAATTGTGTTAGAGAGTTCAATCAATGTTTGCTACCACTGATTTTCAAATTAAAATTTTAAGACAATAGTAGATCCATGCATAAAAGTGAATTTTGGATCTAATTATTCAATATCCATTGGGTTTACACCCACATCTTGCACACACACTCGTAGCCACAGATTTAGCTACTCATAATTGAAAAAAATAGAGATTATACTATTAAAGGAAAGATACATTTCAAGCAAAATTGATATCCAAAAGTGAATTCCATGCTTGGAGATGTATATAATTTGAGTTTTCTTCCTTAATGAGCAAGAAGTTTCTTAGCTACTTTCTATCTCTATTTTCTATCTCTACTCTTCAAAACTATGCCACCCACACAATAGAGAATCCACTCACATTTACACATATTAATTCAAGGAATTATTATAAATCATGTTAATTCACTCACACCCACAAAGAAATTCAATCATACACACATTGAACCATAGGCTTGCCTACTATGTTAATCGCCACTAATACAGATTAGGAAGGCTTAAAATCATCAAGGACTTGCGGGTTTAAAATCACCAACAAGGTCTTAAGTTCATCTTGAAATCAATTGAACCGAATGACTTTAGACAAACTACAAGTGATAAATCAAAACTCGCTTGTAAATCAAAAATTCAAAAAAAAAATGTACGAGCCATGACAAGAGAAAGCTTTAAATCCATTTTTCTCTCCTTTTTCAAAATAATTTCAACTTCTTAGCCAAACAAAATTTTTGGTGGTCCCTCTTGCAAGAATTATGACATAAAACTCAACCAAGATGTCTTAAACTTGATATTTTTCCTTTAAAAAGTTAGCGCTTAATATATCATAGGAAGTTATGTCCTCATGAAGTACGAGCTCAAAAAAGGAGTTAAGGACTTACATATGAATGTCGTATCTGCTCATTAACTAGCACTTCACTTAGTAGGATAAGTGAACACTGATCGATTGCAATTAGAATAAATGGAATACATAAGTTGTGGTGGGTGGTCGGTCAACGACATTGAAAGCTTATGCAGTGATTATCCGCAGGCTCAACACTAGTGTAATGTGATTCTTCCCAGTTTACTAGTTGTGCACCGGTGCAATTTTGGTGCTAGACAGTTTCAAACAGGTATTATGTCGGTCTGACACAGGCATGATATCATGACACAAAGTACACTCTAAACGTGACATGAAGAATAGGACCCCGAGAGGCCCTAAACTAGCCACTTCACATAAGCATGACACTACGAAACATAATATAAGAGATTTAAAGTAAGGAAAGAGATATAAGTCTCAAACTTTTTAGTACATAGAAGATACCAAAACAAAGTACATAACTAAAATTTAGCAGAATACATCATCTATGTCTAACAAGCGTCTAATAATCATAATGTGGTTAGGACAAACCCCTAAACCACGAAAAAATTCTGAAAACTAAAAAGACATCAAAAGCAATAAAGGCATATGGTGGCAAGGTCCCCCAATATGAAGACTTACCAAAACTCTGAAGCTGATGAAAGATCCAACCTAAACACGACCGGATGGAGGAACGACAGATCGTATATTATGAATCAATAATGGCACAATATATACGTCAGTACTTTGAATGTAACGAGTATGAGAAAAATGTATAATAAAAGATAAACATTGTAACATAAGTAGTTTAAAACATTAAATGCATGACCAAGTAAAATGTGTCAAAGCTTAATAGTCTAAATCATAAAGCATGGGACAAGGTCAATACAACATTTAAAAATCAACGCCATGGTACTTTCTTATTCTCTTCCCGTCCCTTTGATTTTTGTCATCTTTTCCACAACTTGACATGTCTGTTGTAGAAATTTCATATCATATTGTAGAAACGTTGAAATCATAAACGGTTTGATTTTCCTGATACTAGACTTATTTATTTACAACATATCCAAAATTCAGAATTTAATATCTTCATAATCATTCTAGATGATTTTTTAAAGTTAGCTCTAGATTCTGTCATGCTGAAAATTTCAGATTTGTGTTGCTTTACTAAAACTCTCGTATCTTGATGTAGGAACGAAGAAATCACGAGCCGTTTGATTATTTTGAATCTAGACACAAAAGTCTATGATATATTTGAAATCCAAAATTCAATACCTTTGGGATTACTTCAGATATTAATACGAAGTCAACTTAAGATTTTAGCGCACCAACAGTTTCAGATTTCCGCAATGACACTAACCAAATTTATTTCAAGGTAGAAGTATCAAAATTGAAAGGATAATGGCTAGGAGTATTTGAAAAGAATTATGGCATTACGATTTCCAATGTTTAGAAAAGGCTTAGCTTAGGACCCCACTACTCATCGTATTTGGCTTGTTATTGCTACCGCACATGACTTCGAGAGTTATGATGATATTACTGAGGAACGTCTTTATCAGAATATTTTTGCTTCTCATTTCGATGAATTAGAAATATTTTTTGTGTGGACTTCCATAAATATGTTTCATATAGCTTGGAAATAAATTTTGAGTCATGGGTACAGGACCTTTTACATGTTAGACCTATTGTTCATACAATTTGGTTATCCTCATTTTGGTCAACCGGCCATGGAAGCTTTTACTTGAAAAGGGGTGCTTTTGGTCTACTTAATATCGCTTATTCTGGTGTTTATCAGTGGTGGTATATAATCGGTTTACACACTAATGAAGATCTTTATACTGGCGCTCTTTTTCTATTATATCTTTTTTGCCATATCCTTAATAGCAGGTTGGTTACACCAACAACCAAAATGGAAATCGAGCATTTCGTGGTTAAAAATGATGAATCTCATCTGAATCACCATTTTTCAGAACTCTTTGGCATAAGTTCATTGGCTTGGAGAGGGCATTTAGTCCATGTTATTGTTCCCCAGAGGGGAGTACGTTTGGTGGAATAATATCTTAGATGTATTACCATATCCCAAAGGGTAAGGCCCACTTTTTATAGGTCAATGGAATCTTTATTCTCAAAACCCCAATTCAAGTGTTCATTTAGTTGATACCATCGAAGGGGCGAGAATGGCCTTTCTAACTCTTCTCAGGGGATTCCACCCATAAACGTAAAGTTTTTGGATGAATGATATTGCCCATTACCATTTAGATATTGCATTTATTTTTCTTGTTGATGGTCATATGTAAAGAACTAATTTCGGGATTTGGCACAGTATGAAAGATCTTTTAGATGCACATATTCCTCCAGGGGGACAATTGGGGCGTATACATAAGGTTTTTTATGACAATCAACAATTCGCTTCATTTACAATTAGGTCTTGCTTTGGCTTCTTTAGGCGTTATTACTTCTTTGGTAGCTCAACACATGTACTCTTTACCTGCTTTTGAATTCATAGCACAAGACTTTACTACTCAAGTTGCATTATATACCCACCACCTGTATATTGCAGAATTCATAATGATAGGAGCTTTTGCTCATGGGGCTATATTTTTAGTAGAGATTACGATCTGGAGCAAAATGAAGATAATGTATTGCAAGAATGTTAGATCATAAAGAAGTTATCATATCTCATTTAAGTTCGTCCAGCCTCTTTTTGAGATTCCATACCCTGGTAGTTTATGTTCATAATGATGTCATGCTTGCCTTTGGCACTCCGGAGAAGCAAATCTTGATTGAACCTATATTTTCTCAATGGATACAATCCGCTCATGGTAAAACTTTATATGGGTTCGATGTACTTTTATCTTCAACGACTGGCCAAACATTAAATGCAGGTCGAAGCATCTGGTTGCCGAGGTTGGTTAAATATTATTAATGGAAATAGTAATTCATTATTCTTAACAATAGGTCCTGAAGACTTTTTGGTTCATCGTGCTATTGTCCTTGGTTTACATACAACTACATTGATCTTAGTAAAAGATGATTTAGATGCACATGGTTCCAAGTAAATGCTAGATAAAAAGGATTTCAGTTATAGGTTTTCGTGCGATGGCCCAGGACGAGGCGATACTTGTGATATTTAGGCATGGGACGCACTTTATTTGGCAGCTTTTTGGATGTTAAATACTATTGGATGGGTTACTTTTTATTGGCATTGGAAGCACATCACATTATGGCAAGGTAATGTTTCACAGTTTAATGAATCTTCCACTTATTTGATGGGCCGGTTAATGGATTATTTATGGTTAAACTCTTCACATCTTATCAATTGATATAACCCTTTTGGAATGAATAGTTTATTGGTTTGGGCATGGATGTTCTTATTTGGACATCTTGTTTGGGCTACTAGAGTTATGTTCTTAATTTCTTGGTGTGGATATTGGCAGGTATTGATTGGAACTTTAGCATGGGCTCACGAACGCACACATTTGGCCAATTTGATTCGATGGAGAGTTAAACCACTGGCCCTTTCTATTCTACAAGAAATATTGGTTGGATTAGCTCACTTTTCTGTAGGTTATACATTCACTTATGCGGCTTTCTTGACTGCCTCTACGTCAGGCAAATTTGGTTAATTAATGTGTGTATTCGTGATAATCTCATTTTTTTCGGCGGAGAAGGGGGTCCGCCTTCTTCTATTTTTACATCTAGGATTTGACTTGTATCATGGATACTAATAGGAATTCAACCATTATGGAAAGAAGAAGTTTGATTCAGAGAGAGAAGAAGAGGCAAAAACTGGAATAGAAATATTATTCGATTCATTGATCCTCAAAAAAAGAAATAAGAAAGGTTATGTCGTTGAGTGACAAATGGGAAATTTATGAAAGTTACAATCCCTACCACGGCATAGTGCACCTACATGTTGTAACACCTCAGAATCTAGTAGGCTACGCAAGGGACTAAGTGAGAGGTCACAAGCTAAAGACTGAGCATGGGCACCCTTCATGAAGGCCCAGACGAACCGTGAAAGGCACCACGAGGTATGGTGTGGCTCGTGAAGGCTCAGTGAGCCTAGACAAAGAGGGATCCCCTCCCACGCGCACCTAGATGGCTCGTGGTGAACACCATGGCACGTGGTGAAGCCTGTGAAAGGGGAGGCAGTAGCTGCCTTAAGGGTGACCCTCAACAGGAGCCATTTGAGGGCTCTTGAGAGCCTTGATGGCTCGTGGAGTGGGTCATGAAGGAAGGGGGGAGGGGGTCTTGGAGTGTTTTTCCAAGCCACTAGTAGGTCTTTTCCTAATTATTTACCCCAAATTCAACCCATTCAAGTCATTCTCTTAAATTCACCAAAGAAATCAAGTTTTTTCTCTCTAAAATATTTCTCTCCCTAGAAACTTGAAGAGCAAAAAGGGTTCAACCTAGGGTTTCAAATCAAGTCTCCAATTCCACTATTGAAGACAAGCTTTTTGCATTGAGGTATGATAGTTTTCATCCATGGATTCCTTCCATTCATGGAGTTCCAAAATTCTCCTCTTTCAAAGTTAGAAATCCCCAATTTACTTAGGGTTTTCTTCAATTGCCATGGGTTCTCTTGATTATTGATTTAAATGATTGAATTATGATCTCTTATGCATGAATTGATGAAATACTATGATTTTGAGATGATTCCCCATGAACCCATGTAAATCCCATGTTTTCCAATTTTGATGATGTGATGTGGGTTTTGAATTATGAAAGAAGAGATTTTGAATTAAGCATATTCTTATGAGATTTATGTAAATGTTTTAAGGATGATTTGAGAGTGAAGTATCAATGATAATTGTTGTTGTGTTGTTGAAAAGATGTTTCATAAACACACTAAAGCATGATTTGTGGAAGCACATTCTCACATAAAGGATTCTTAGGGTTGAAAGGTTTTCTCAAATAAACTATGAATCAAAGATCTTAGGAGTTATTATAATAAGACCTATCTTGGATCCGTTACTTAGTGATACCCTTCCATGGACGACTTATGACTTAGCTTGGATTGGCAAGATAACGTGCCCTTCCATGAATAACAAGAGCAAGTTAAGAAAATAACTATTATGTGGGATTTATGCTTACAACCGAGAGGATATTGAGATGGAAGCTCTTCCGTTAGTAGAGTCTGGGTTTCTAGAAGCAATCTCTTTATCCCTTACCTATGTTCCCAAAAGGACGATTATCTAGATAGACATTAGCTAGTGGATCCATAATAGCTAGAAGTTCATGGTCTTTCCTTGGCAAGTAGGACACCCCTTTTCGGTGTGGGGTAGACACCAGATTCCATGTTGATAGGTCACATGGTCTTATATGTCGGTTAAGGCTATTTTCCACACTTTATTAAAGTTATGATGAAACAAGGTTACTTCAAGGAAGTATCATAAGCATGATTTAAGATGATGTTCACTTGCATTGATCATGGTTTTATGACTTATGGTTTCAAACACTCAAGATGCATGTTTTATCTGGATCATTACATATTTATGAAAATGTCCTTTTTTAGCATGATTTAAATGTTTTATGCATGGCTATCATACTTGGTACATTGTTTTGTATTAAGGCATACTCTTACCTACATTTCTCCAAATATAGGGTCTGACAATCAGGTTCTCAGTTTCATGGCTAGAGATTGACTTGAGAGATTTCGGAGCTTAGGTGAGTCCTCATGCTTCGAGGACGGATTTTCATTGTTTTCAGTTTTCTTTCTTACTTTCGGTTTTGGACATGATGTATGGGCTAGGCCCAATTTCATTCTATTGTATTAGATAATTATTGAGACAAAGTGATTAAACTTCCACTTTACTTTTATAAAACTTTTGGGACTTGAAATGTATTTCTTTGTCTCTTTGTTCTATTTCTTATGTTATGAATGTTAAGTGGTTGGTATGGGGCCTCTCGAGATCCTATATGTAATGTTACATCTAGGTTGTACCCCTGGGTCGTGACACACTCCTTCATTAAGGTTGTTTTTTTATCGAAAGGCCGAGAGCTAACTATTGAGACTTTGGCCTATGCGGACACATACTTCGTGAAATGGTTCATGCATGTTTGTTGCCAGAACCAACAAGATCAAGTTGGTAAGGATTAACGCTTCATTTTTATTTATATGGTCAATGATTATAGAATCCCATTTACCATTTTGTATAAATGAACTATTCTATTTGTACTGATAGGGTGGAGGGGCGCATTTTAATCCTTGTTTATCTATTAGTTTTCGGTTGAAATTGCAATCCGCTTGATTCTACAGAAAGTAAACATGAATGGCTACAACATATCCAAAATTTGGAAAGAAAATCTTTCAATGTCTTTCTAGAAAATTGTTTGAACTTAACTTTAAATTTTGTCACATACCTGATTTCAAATTTTCGGTGCCTCACAAAATATTTTATATCTTGACGTCGAAACGTCATCACCAAAAAGGATTGCGATCGCTTGAAACTATACTTCAAGGGTTTCATTATTACCAAGAAAATATTGTCTCGAGTGTTGGGTATGTAGCAAGAGTTAATGGGAAATTGAGGGAAGATGAAAGAGGAACTTGGAAAAAGTTGGGAACTTGAAAAGTTGAGAACTTGAAAAGTCCTCTTATGCTTTATTGAAAAGACATTTGTCCCTCATCGGTGGTGGAAAGAAAAATAGGAGAGTTTAAATATAGAAACACTCCTATTAATTGTCAAAAGGGTTGGAAAGAGGGACCCCCCTCGCGCCGTCGTCGTCGTCGCTCGGCTTCGGCTTCGGATTTGGATTTGGATTTGGAAAAATGATCGATCGAGATATTATTTTTTGGACAAAGTTTGTTTTAATTATTTTAGTTAATTAATTATTTAATTAATTAAATTAAATTATATGGCCAACGTTTTAATTAGTTAATTAACCGATTCAATTAATTAGTTAATTGACCCGACCCGACTCGGATCCACGCGCGACCCGTTTTATTTAAATTTCCCGTAGTGACTGTTCTGAAAGGTTGCAACTTTCAGAAACAGCCATGACCGTTTGAAAGGTTGCAAACTTTCATGGGTCGTGTGGATTCTGAAAGGATTGCAACCTTTCGGAACCAGTTCCTTTTGCCTATAAATACATTGATTCTTCAGATTTATTCCTTACGAATTTTTCTGATTTCTTCTTCTTCTTCTGCACAAAATTTCTTCGTGTACTTTACTGTTGTTGAATGGTTCGCTGACACCAGCGTTTTGGGTATCAATACACTGGTGATTGAGATCATTCTATCCTGGGAGGACATATTCCAAATCAAACCTCGGATACTAGAGGGGAATAATTTCCTTAAGGGGACACTGTGTATTCAGTGGGCTTGATCTTTTTTTGGTTCTGTTTTTTCCAGATTGTGGTATGTTTATTACAGATTTTAGTTTTGTCAATTAATTTATGTTCATCTATTCTTACTGGTTTATTAAACTTTGGTTACTTCGTGTTTCTGCAAAGTTTATTGAAATCAGTAATTCTGATTTTTTTTTATACACAGATTAATAACATCGAGTATAACCTAGTTATCTTAGCATGGCTTCCAAGTCTCAAATGTCTTGACATATAATGATCTCCTTTACTTGTGTTTCTTTGTGTTGTCTTTTTTTTGTATATTTTTTTGTAGATCAATTGAATTAACATTTATATTTTGTGAAGGCTACGCAATGGATAGTTTTATCACAACACAAGAATTTCATCTTGAGGTATGAAGAAATGTGTTTAACATCCCCGCCTTGAGATCACTACTTCGAGGATTTATGAGATATCAAATAATTAAGCATAAGGTGTGAAGGGATGTGCTTAACATCCCCGACTTGAAATCACAAATTTGAGGCTTTATGAGATCTTGAATACTTAAGCATAAGGTGTGAATGGATGTGTTTAGTGTCTCCGTCTTGAACTCGCTAATTTGGGGCTTTATGAGATCCCGAATACATAAGCATAAGGTGTGAAAGGATGTGTTTAAAATACCCGCAATAAGATAACTATTTTGTGGATTTATGAGATCCTTTATACTTAAGCATAAGGTGTGAAGAGATGTGTTTAACGTCTCACCTTGAGATCACTAATTTGTGGCTTTTCGAGATCCCAAATACTTAAACATAAGGTGTGGAAGGACAAATTTTATCCACCTTAAGGTTTGAAAATTTAAGATATTTTTAAGGATAAGTTCATGGAAAGGCCAGCTTAAGGTGCAAAGGGATAAATCTGGTCCACCTTAAGGCATGAAAATTTAAAGATCTTTTTACGGATAAATCTGTGAAAAGGCCAGCTTAAGGTGCAAAGGGACAAATCTTGTCCACCTTAAGGCATGGGAATTTAAAGATCTATTTAGGGCCTGTTTGGAAAGCTCGCCCTGTTAATTGGATTTGGTATAATTTGTGTAATTACACTGTCTGTCTTGTTTGGTTGGACATGTAATTACCTGGTCAACAGGTAATTGGGTGTAATTACACTCTTCAACTCACAAGGGGAGGTTGTGAATTGTTATTAATTACATGGTGTAATTACAAGTTGTTTATTTTTTAATTTCTTTCTTTTATTTTTGTTTTAATTTTTTCGTTTTAATGTATTTTTTATTTTTATTATTTTCAATTGTTCTGATTCTATTATTCTAATACTTTCTTAAAGATATATTTAATATTATTTATATATCATTGTCTTCTTATTCTCAACCTTTACTTCATGTGATTTCATGCAAATTTTTGTATCTTCTAAAAAATTTATTAGTATAATTTTAAAATTAAAGTAAAGTAAAATTCATTGTTGAATAAAGTTATGAACTTACGTTTTCCTTTTCTTTTAAATCATATTTATGTATTTTGTGTTGAAATTTGACATAAGAGTATTATGTTAATTTTATTTTTTTTGAGTTTAAAACTTATGTTATATTTTCAATTTAATTTGTTTGAGGAGTATTGACTCGATATTTTACATTACAAACTATTTTTTTAAGTTAGACTTGATAGATTATCTTTTTTGTCAAATGTTTTATAATTTTATGATATTATATTTATAATATTAATCTTTTTGTCAAACATGCATTTCATGATGTTCATAGAAATGATGTACTTTTAGTTTTTATGACTAATTTAATTAAAATATACTAAATTGAAAATATAAATCAATTATTTTAATAATATTAGTTAAAAACATATGTTTATTAATTAATATATTTTCAAGAGACACTATATATCTTAAATATTTAATTTAATATCATTTATAAAGACCCTTATTTGTCTAATATAATTTTTTAAATTTTAAATAATTAATTTTTATTTTTAAAATTCAATATAACTTATGATTACTCTTGCAGTTTAGGCTCATGCAATGAGGAGCATTGTAACTTGTAGTTTAGACTCATGTGATAAGAAGTGTTGTAACTTGCAGTTTATGATCATGCTTTAAGGTGTGTCTAGATAGGCATTGACTCTTCAAATTCATCTTCGGATGCAGACTTGCCCCCACTTTGGAGTTCCTTTAGATCTTCACCTTCGCAAGGCCCACAGATAGGAGATCATTGATCTACTCTTATAGTCATGCTTAACTCCATGTCATGTGCACGAGTTTTCAACTCTTCAAATGTGTTGAGCTTTAATCCTTGCAATATATAGTGAAGACCCCAATTCATGTCTTGAATGCTCATTTCAATGCTTGAAGTTTAACTAAGGTGATCTTTGCAGTTGAGGCTCAAACTCTTCCAGCGATTGATAAAGTCAAAAACTATCTCATCATCTTTACTTTGGTGAGCCTTTGTAAGTTTAATCATACTTATGACACGTCATGTGCTATAGAAATTATTAAGGAACTCTTGCTCTAACTGCTCCCAACAATCTATAGAACTAGGTTCAAGATCTATGTACCAATCAAAGGCATTTTCTTTGAGAGATCGAACAAATTATTTGACAAGATAATCATCATACATCCCAACATCATTACAAGTCTCGATGAAGTGCGCTATATGTTGTTTTGGATTTCCTTTTCCATTAAATTGTTGGAGCTTGGGAGGTTAATAGCCCTCAGGCATTTCCAAGTTATCAATCCTTTGTGTATACAACTTTGCATATGTGAGAGAAAATTTGGACGAGGACTTAAATTTGTCTTCAATGACCTATATGATAAAGTCCTTCAATTGATCAATATGAATCAAACCTTCAATGGAGAGATGAATTTGTTTGATCTTTGTTTGCTTTATGCAAGATTCTCCTTCGTCTTAAATTCTAGGAAGCTTCAGAGGTACTTGACTCGTTCTTCTCTCGATCATGTTATCCATCTTATTTGTTAGCTTGGGAAGTTTAGCATCTTGTTCGTGTGCACACTTTATCAGGCCTTCAATTGCTTTAGTCAAGCTTGTTAGTTGTTCTTCTATAGTGAAAGACATTTTGATATTATTTGATGCTTGAAAAGTTGAGATGAGAGGTAGAGATTTTTCCACTGGGTGTGCTAGAATTTGGAGACAATAAAATTCGCATCTAGAAAATAATAATCAAGAACAGAAAAGTATCGAACAATCATATTTATTTATTTTAAAGTATGAGTGTTACAATCTCTGTGATTCCTCTGATTTGTCTTTTCAGATATAATTCATGGGCAGCTTAATCTTGAACTTCATCTTAGATTCAAGGGCTTTAGAGCTTGCTCTTGAATCTTCGATGAACTTGAATTTGATTTTGTGGATTTGATGAGCTTGATATGGACTTGAACTTAATGATCTTGATCTTGGATTCAAGGGCTTTAGAGCTTGTTCTTGAGCTTGTAGAGAAATATGTGCCTTTTGACCCACGAGCTCACTCTAGCGTTTGTTAGAATTTTTCTTGTCCTTTTTCTGAATTATGAGACCCCTATTTATAGTTTTAGAATATAGGAGTTGTGACAGGAACAGGTTTCCCTCCGGCCAATCAGATTCAAGTGATAGGACATATAGGCTTTACGAAGCGAGCTTGTCATCTTGACACATGAGATGATCCTATTGGCTTCTTTGTTTGAGTTGGCATGCCACGTCATTTGCCACTGGATATTAAAATGGGCTTCTAGGATGAGATGATATTGAGCTTAGCAAATTGGGTTCATCTATTGTAGCCCAAATTAATTAATTTGGACTCTAATTAAATTTATTTTTATTGGGCTTAAATAATTAACTCAATTATATTAATCTATAATATTTATTTGGACTAATATATTCATGAATTTAATATAATTCAAATCATTTTATAAATTTATATTTAATAAATTTTAAATGATTACACATGCATTTATGAAAGTAATAGAAATATGGAAATTAGTTCATTCCCCATGTATTGGGAAACATTTTCATTATTGAAAAATAATTAATAAAAAAATTTGATAAATAAGGGTAAAAATGTCATAAATAAAACCAGTTTATAATGTGAATATGCATTCAATTTTACCATTATGGCCAAAAGGATTTTTTCTTTGAAAAATTAGGATTTTACTCGCATCAACTTTTGAGGTTTACAAAAATTCACTTACTCACCCTCAAGACGAGATCTATTGAGGCAATGTTAACCCTTTTAACTTTATATGATATTGCAACATAAAATTCATAATCTAACACTGAACCTCTTTAATTAAAAGGCCTAAATTCCTTGAAGGTCAAGTTCTGAAATTTCGTCTAAAAATGGGGAGTTTCTTTTCTGAGATTTAATTGAAACATTGTGATTAAGCTAAGATAAAAAGAAAAAGTCATGAACTTTCAATATGCATATATCTAAGGACTTTTGTTCTCTGGGCCAACTGCCTAGATTAAGTAGAGATGTAATAGAAGTTAACGTTTCCTGATTGTTTCATATGTCATTGCTAAGATGTTCTTGTTTTTCCCCAGAAATGTGTTAACAAGACTATTTTTATTTAAGAAACTTTTTTATGGTAGAAATAATGATGAATCTTCGTTATTTTACTTACCGTTCAGTTTCATCATAATTTATACTACCTTGAGAACCCTCTAATTGAGTTGTTTTCATGTTGCTAAGATCTTTCATTCATCTTTGGGAAAAAAGTCTGAAATATATCCGAACTTTGACCTAAATTGATGTAGTAATATCGAACTTTAGAAAGGACTTTTTACCCCCTACACTATTTAATAGTGTATTTTAAAGATATATATGTTTACGTAGACATCATAAATATTGCATCATTATAAATAGTAATGTGTCCACCTGGGCACATATATACCTTTAAACTATTAAATAATACATGGGTAAAAGGTCCTTCATAAAGTTTGGTATCGTAACAACAATTTTGGCCAAAGCTGAAATATTTTTCAGACCTTTTTCCCTTCAATTTTTAAAGCTTATTCAAGCAAACAAGATCATAGTTATATGAGGAACATTTTCCAAGTTAGTCTAGTCGAAATCTGCAAATTTGTTGTTGGACTTGGATCTCTATCTTAAGTCTCATTTTTTTCTTTTTCTATGTACTTATTTTTTATCACCCCTCCTAACCGACTCAGAGACACATCCATCTTTTACTGCTGAATTGTACAGTCTTCTCTGCTCCGTTTGATTCCAACAGGGATAATTGAGTTCTGATCCCAATTTAGCATGTTTTGTCTTGGCTAATTTCTACTGTACTATGGGGCTTCTACTTGATCTGCAGTTTCAAAATTATTTATAGTGTCTTAAATAGTAAAAGTAAGCTACTTTATCACTTTTAACTTCGAAATTTTACCTATTTTTACAAGTATATACCCATTTTTTCATCTTCAATGCTAGGGTAGTGGTGGCTGCTGCAACATTATTGTTTCGTCTCTTACATCTTTAAATTATTGGTGTCTATTCCAAAGGTTCAACCATGATTTTCCATTTCCATATGGAAGATGTATCCCACAATGAAATCTATTTTGTGTGTCTACATTGATCGAAGTAAATTAGTATGCAATATTCCTTCATTTCCCTTTTGAAATAAGTACTCCTCTCCCGTTTAAAAAAAAGTGGCCTAGTTTGACTTGGCACGGATTTTAAGAAGAAAAAAACTTTTGAATATTGTGGTCCTAGATTAAAGTTATGTCAAATGTATAAAATTGTTCTTTAATCTTGTGGCATTAGACATATCACGTAGAAAGCTGAAATTAAAATGTTACCTAAAAAAGGAAAGAGGTCATTCCTTTTGAAGCAGATTAAAAAGGAAAGTAGGATCATTCTTTTTTAAACAGAGTGAGTAGCTCATTTACTGATATCACTATGCAACATTTGGTTCATTATTTCACATTCATGGTTTTGCATATATGGAGATATCAAGAACGTTATTTCCTTTCAGTGTGATAACAAACACCTGTTACAATATGTAAGTCCAAGTTATTGTTAGTAGAATTTTGACTATTAACAGTGACGAGGGGAGAGAAAAGGTAGTGATGCAGTGCTTCTGTTACATTACTGGCCCTTTCCTTTCCACCAAAAATTTCAACTCATGTTGTTGGATAGTATGAAGACCTTTCTAAAAAATGTGAAAACGTCTTCAATACTGCATTATATTAGCAAACATATTCAGTTTATCTGATTGGAGTGTATGATAAAGATAAAGATATATCATTTACAAAATATTGATGGCTCGAGCTGGAAGCAACAAGACAGATGGGATCTAGTGAGGAGCCGATTTCTTCAATCAACATTTTGCTGAATGATCTATAATCTTCTATTTTACTAATTTGTGCACACCTCGACTAATTCAATGAATAACTTGGTATTAAGAGTGTCAGGTTTTAAGGAGTCGTTTGGTTTGAATACAAGTTATGATGAGATTAGTTATGCTGAGATTGTTTTTTATTGACTGTTTGGTTTGTTGTATTAAAACTAATATGCATGACATACTTTTTAAGAATAGGTTGTTTGTTTACAAAAATACCCTTCATTTTATTTAGGCTTTTTATATGTATTTTTTATAGAGCTTTATTTATTCACTTTTTAAAATAAATTACGTGAGTATGTTTAAATTTATATTTCATATGAATTGAAATAGGCTCGTGGGAAGCCTCTCCTCTTCACTATCATAAGTAAAATATTAATTAAAAACAAATCAATCATAATTTGAAGTAAAAACTGTATCAAAATAACCGAAAATATTGGATCAAAACTCCAAAAATGCTTCAAGAAAACAGCAATAAAGTGACCAAAATACACCAAACCAGCTGCAAAAACTGCACTAAAACAGCTAAAATTGGACAAAATTTGCATAAAAATAACCACAAAAATTGAACCAAATCTGAATTCAAACAGCAGCAAAAACTCCACCAAATCAGTAATAAAAACCGCATTAAAACGTCTATTAAGACTTTAAAAAAAAATAACAGCAAAACCTCCAAAAAATTGACCAAAATTGCACTAAAACACCTGCCAAAACTAGAGCAAGCACCTATAAATTTGTGTTAAGATTATTTCTTATTGAGTGTTTGATTTGTTGTATTAAAACAATATATATTGCATAAATTTTAAGAACAAGTTGTTTGTTTACAAAATTACCCTTCGTTTTATTTAGTTAATATTTTCTTTGCAAACTTTAATTATTTATTTTTAAAAATAAAACATTTATTTTATTTAGCTTAAATATTTTTGTTTATGCATTCTCATGGTAAGTACCATATGTATTTAAAAATATAACTTTTTTTTCTTATTTAGCTTAAAAATAGAATTTCCCTCTTTAAGTTTTATTAAAGTGAAAGAAGATTTATGGGAAATCAAAATATAAATAAACATAAGAATTAGTCAAATAAATTCATAAATAAAAATTATATTTATATAGTGTAATTTTTTAATAGAAAAATATAAATAATTATCCTAAAAATAAGAAGTAATGAATATTAGTATACATGATATTAAAATTAATGTAAATATACATAAATGTGAAAAATGATATATACAAAGGGTTTAAAGGGATATAGTTGTCATTTTCATATTCTATCCCGGGATAAATTATCCCGAGATTACTATACCACCAAATGGGAGGGATAACTTATCCCGATACTAATTCTTAATCCTGGGATAAGTTATCCCAAGCTTTCCAACCAAACAAGGAAATAAAGGGTACTTAAAAGTTATCACGGGATTAACTCTCCCTATCCATCACACCAAACGATCCCTAAAGGTTCTAAGAGTCTGACAAGTCGCGTCAAGTAGAATCTTGTTCTCAATTGTGAAGTGCTTTATATTTATAAATAGGAGGCTACAAAATATTTAGGAAACTTTAACTCTTTCAATACTAAAGTCATACGATAGAGTTGAACTCTATTAAGGTCTTCCTTCTAACTCTTGTTCTATGCATTTTAAAAATAAGCCTTCAAGAAGAGCTTTATTAAGAAGGCATGTCAATGAAAATGTGGAACCCGAAGTTCTTCAAGTTCTGATTAATCCTTTTGCTAGCAAGTGTCTCATGCGGAGTTTAGGGGTTCTACCTAATTGTTGGCCCAAGACATGACCGTTCAAATAAATAGGGATATTGTAGATCCCATGAACCCCAAATGTGGGTACGACAGCAATAAAGGTTAGACACTTCACGAGGATGAATCCTCCTAATTTCTTGGATCGGAAGTGGATGAGCATCCACAAGATTTACTTAAGGGAATCTATAAGATTTTGGTCATCATGGGGTGACTCTCTTTTCAAAGGCAAAATTGGTATCTTAGCAATTAAAAGGGGCTTCTCAAGTTTAGTATGATCAATAGAAGGAATAAAGGGGATTGGATACGGGTCCCTTGGATTGGGAAAAGTTCAAGGGGGCATTTCATGATCGGTTCTTCCCTTTGAGATGAGGGAAGCTAACGTGCAAAAGTTCATAAATCTAAGGCAAGGGAACATGAGTGTGAATGAGTACTCACTGAAGTTCACTCAATTGTTTAAGTATGCTCCGTGATGAGTCAGAGATGTTGACTCATTTGAGGCCTTTTTAGTTCAATAATTATTATCCTTAATGCATTTTTAAGACCATATTTAATGATTTATTGTATTTTGTAGATATGAAGGCTCAAGGACAAGGAAAGGATGAATCACACAAAAAGAGGCTAAAACATGGAAAAAAGCAATATCATGACATTGATGCTCGCCAAAAGACACTCGGCGACTTAACGAATATGCTAGACCTCGGCTAAAATGATAAGACTTTTAACTCAAATTCTCAAGATAGGTCGGCAAGAAGAAGATCTAAATGGCGTCTAGCCGAACTTAATCAAGGATCTAACAAGTGCAAGTCGAAAGTTACTGAACATTTAAGCCAAGTTGAAGACCAAAAAGGTGAGATTGGGTAATGGTCGGCAACTTGCCTAATGTGAAAGGTGAACCCCATCGAGCTCGCCAGCTGTGGTTCAAACATCTTAAGCCTGAAGACAAGGAAGGCAAGAAGAAGAACAAGACGACGACTCGTTGAATGAGTCGGCGAGCACGACTAGCATCATAGACTTGGAAAATTTATGAAGTTTTGACTAATTTTTATGGAATTATAAATAGCTAAAAGGAGAGAAAATATATATTTTTGGCTCATACAATCTGGATCTAAAACTTTTCTGAGTAGAATACAATCGAAACTTCTATTTTGTATAGTGATGAACAAGCTCATAACTCATAATTTTTAGGAATTCTGAAGTGAGTCTTTGAAATTAAAGTTGCAAATCATCAATCTGATGGTCGAGAATGTTTTTAGTATATTTTCTTTTACTTTTAACATGATTGGCTAAAATCCCTATTCTAGGGGAGTGTAAATAGAGTTGGGTTTTGATTAAATTGGTTGGATAATGTTATTTGCTCTATTTTACTTTTATTTTTATAAGCTAGAAACATTTGAAAAAATAGCAACAGGAAAAAATAGAAGTCCTCAATATAGAGGGAGAACTTTTTTTCCCTTACTTTTTATTCAAAAAAGGGGAGAATTTATAATGTTTACTTATTTATTTGTAAAAAATAAATATTAAGTTACAACAAATTAAATATTCAATAGTTAATAATTCTGGGAAACGACATAAATCCCCCCCCCCCCCCCCCCGCCGCCCCTCGAACTTATTACGAAAAGTCAGTTACACGCTTAAAATATTGTGACGACATATTACACATCTTAATTATTTTAAAGTGAATTTATTTAAATAGTTTAAGCGTGCAACTGACTTTTCGAGACAACTTTAGGGTTGGATTTATGCCCTTTCCCTATTATAATCTCTACATAATTAAATAATACATACACTACTAATACATACATAATTAATACCCGCATAACTAATATCTGCATAACTAAACCTTATGTAACTAAAACATACATAATTAATACATGCATAACTAAACTCTACATAATTAATATGGATACCTATATAACTAAACCCTATGTAACTAAAACTTATATAACTAATACCTATATAAAGTAAACCCTGAATAATTAATACTTGCATAACTCTACCTAATAACCGAACCTCCCCTTAATGCAGTGCAGGAATGGTGATTACTTCTCGTGGTCTGCAGCCATCGATGATCCAATTGCATGAACCCGTACCAGGATATGTTATAGAGGGCGTTTCTGTGGAATTCCCTTACAGGCCCTACTTCCCACAGATCGGCGTCATTAGAACGGTCCTGAGGACACTCCGTAGAACAGAGGCAGCTAGTTCATCACACTCGCTGATTGAGGTTCCTGCCGGCACTGGAAAATCATTAGCCCTTCTTTGTGCGGCTCTTAGTTGGCAACAACGTCTCAAGGACAATTCACGTTCTCAAGCACCAGCTTCAAGTACTTCATTTCGTTCCGCTCTTACTGACTTGTAAGATAATCAGCCATTGATTTCATTTTCTGTGTTTTCAGGGAACCCAGATACAGCGCCACCTGCTGCAAATAATGCGAAGAACAAGATACCTGCCATCTATTATGCGTGTAAGATACGATATTACTGAATCCTTTATAAAATGGAACCCTTAGAGACACCCTAGGCATTAGCGAGGAGTTAATATTTCAGATGATCACTCAACTTTCAATAGTTCACTTAGAAAGTCACTCAATTTTGAGTTGTTCACTTCAAAAGTCACTTAACTTTGTTTTATAACTCAAAAGTCATTCAACTATTAATAGTTCACTTAAAAAGTCACGTAACTATTGATATTTTACTTAAAAAGTCACCCAACTAATTTAAATTATTTTTTTCATTAAATTTTGTAAAATACAAAACAAAATTAACTATTTTTTTTTAAAAAAATAAGATGCTTATTTTAATTATTTTATTGAATTTTTTTGAAGTATAATTTTTCTTTTTACCTATTATTTTTTTTAAAATGGTACTGTGCTGCGTCTCTATTTTTTATTGTACTTCTTATCAATTCCAACTTCTTCTTCTTTTTTGGATCATTTTTTAACATATTTAATTCTAGTTATATAATTGATAAAACGGAAAAAGTTTTTTTATTGGGTCAATTGCTACAGTACGTTTTCCAAAAAAATTATTATTAAATAATTTAGATTAACAAAATAATTAAAATAAATATCTTATTATTTCTTTAAAAAAGTAGTTTAACATAAAAAATGAATTTCAATAAAATTTTATGAAAAAAAAATTTAAATTGATTGAATGACTTTCTAAGTGAAATATCAATAGTTGAGTGACTTTCTAAGTGAAACATCGATAGTTGAGTGACTTTTGAGTTATAAAGCAAAGTTGAGTGACTTTCTAAGAGAACAACTCAAAGTTGAGTGACTTTCTAAGTGAACAATTCAAAGCTGAGTGACCATCTAAGATATTAACTCCATTAGCGAGGGAATGTAGACCTTTTTAACGAGCAACAAACGTTAGGGCAGGGAATTGAACGAATTTGTGTATTGAAAATCAGGTCTGTTTTTTTTTTTTAATCCAGGTGTGTTTGGTAGGAAGGAAAATGCTTTTCTAAAAAATGTTTTCCTGATAAATAAATAGATATTTGACTTATTTTTTCATGTTTAGTTGGTGAGTAAAAAATATTTTTTAGCATTTGATTTATGAATGAATTTTTTTTTTTGAGAAAATATCTTTTACTTTTACTAGAAAGTAGAAAATAATTTTTGAATTGAAATTAAAAATATTTTTTTTAAAAAAAACTTAATTTTTTTTTTGGGAGGGGAGGGTGGGGTGGAGGGGGAGGACGGGTCACGGGTAGGGGTGGGGTGGAGTGAAAAAACTAAAATTGGAAATTGGGAATAATTTTAAAAACAAACTTTAAATTATTTTTTTTGTGAGGGGGGAGATCAGGGTAGGGAGTGGGGGGGTGAAAAATAAAAAATTGAAATTGAAATTATTTTTAAAAAACAAACTTTAATTTTACTTTTTTGGGGGGTGGGGGAGGTGGTAGGGGGTGGCGGGGTGGGGGTGGGGATGAGGGTGAAAAATAAAAAAATGAAATTGAAAGTATTTTTAAAAAACAAACTTTAATTTTATTTTTTATTGGGGTGGGGGTGGGGGGCTGGGAGGTCGAGGGTAGGGGTAGTGAAAATAAAAAATTGAAATTAGAAATATTTTTTAAAAATAAATTTTAAATTTTTTGGGAGGTGGGGAGGGGGGGGTTGGGGGTCTAGGTTAGGGGGAGCGAAAATAAAAAATTGAAATTAGAAATATTTTTTAAAAATAAACTTTTAAATTTATTTTTTTTGGGGGGGGGGGGTGAGTGGTAGGGGGGTGGCTGGGGTGGGGGGGATCGGGATGAGGGTGGTGTAAAAAAATGAAAAATATTCTTTAAAATAAGCTTTATATTTATATTTTTTCAACAAAAAAATTGACTTTTTCAACAAAAGAGTGATTATTTGAAGTTGAAGGAAAGTTTTGAAAAATGTTTTCCTTAATTTTTGAAGGAAAATCATTTTCCTTAAATTTGAGAAAAGATGAGTTGATTTGGAAAATGAAAAAATTGAAAAATATTTTTCGGAAAATATTTTCCTTCTTGCCTAACACACCCCAAATGTAAATTCTCCGTAACACACACTCACCAAGTAGGTGTTCAAAGAGCTCCACAAAGCATTGCATCTCCAATAAGGATAGATAGAAACGTACAAACCATATACTCGTATGTTTTGCTTGCACCAAAAAGTGCAAGGTATAAACAACCATTCTTTAATTTGTGTACTGTTGTGTGTTTATTTTGAAGCATCTTTGATTCTCACTGGTGCACATAGGTACAATTCCTAAAAGTTTCTTCACTCTTTCCCCACTGCATCCTCTCCATGTCACTAATATATCTTTTAATGTCCTTGGCATTGCCCACATTATAATTTCATATGTTGAATCCTGTGGCCTATTATAATTAGTATACTGGGACCATTTGTTTTGAGCATGGTAACATTAGTCTATATATCCAATTCATCTTAAAATCCTGTAAACTGTTCTGCTTGTCTACAAAACATCACTTGTTCCTCTCTTTGCATACAGTTCACCAGATGCAAATAGGGACAATCTTCCATTTTATATTCCTTGGTTTCACCTAACTAGTCTTTCTCAAGCTAATAAACATCCTCCACAATTGATCTATCCACTTGCAATGCAAAAAGAGATGGTTGACTGTCTCAGCATGTTCTTTACACAAAAAACATCTTGAACATAGTTGAAAACCTCTCTTGTTTAGGTTCTTATGAGTCAATACTGCTTCTTTAGCTAAGAGCCATGTTGATACAGTTCACTTTGTAAAGCACTTTAACTTTCCATATCATCTTCCCCCAACCTCCTCTTCGTGCCTCTGGAGTAATGATGATATATTTGTTTTGGCCTTGTATCGTAATAAAGCTTATATACCTTTCATTCTCGTTGTATTTAAGAGTGCAGAAGAATTCTGCAAAATGGTCCTTTGTACTCCATCTCTTTATGACATTCCCTGTACTTTGGATGCTTCAATGAATACGGTCACCAACCACTTACAGATTTTAAAGCTAATAGTATCTTTCCTCATTAAATATCTACTGCGTTCTATTCATTCGTACAATGTATCTTCACCAGCGTGACATCTAGTTATTTCATAGGGCTTAAAACCCGCATTATAGAATATTGTGTTCTCATCTGGTCCGCCTCTGGCCATGGCTGGGGGAAGATGACCCAAAAAAAGGAAATAACTGACACTAGTTGAGAAGTGACTGTCATTGAGACTCGAGCCTGAGACTGAGCATCACCCTCTTCATAAACACTTGTACAGTTAGTATACTTGTACCATTGTGACTCTTTCTGCAATTGGAAAATATTTTCAGGAGGACACATGCACAACTTTCTCAAGTTGTCGGGGAATACCAAAAGACAGGTTTGATAATGGCTGTACTGGTAGGTTGCCCTTTTTCCTTTCAATAAGCTATTTTATTCTTTTCCAATCTTAGTTTTCATGTAATCAAATTTACATTATACCTAAATGCCCATGGTTATCATACACCTCCAAGGTTTAGTTCAAGGGGTAAATATTGAGGGGTTTGTGACTTAGGTCACATGTTTGATCCCTGCTCAATGCAAATGAACCTTGGTATTGAAGTGGACAAAGGTAGAGTAACATGTCCATTATCCAAGAGTTCAAGAGGTTGCCGTTGGTACTGAAGTAGTGTTTTCATCTTTCAGGACTTACGGAAACACTGCTGTACAAATGAGAACTAACAAGGTCATGCCGACATTGATATGGAATGGTGATTTTTCGTATACTCATATGAAATATGCTTTCCTATCTCTTTGCCGAATGTCATAATGTTATGGCATAAATTGCAGCAAGGGGTTATTAAAGAATTGGGAGGCTGGGTGCCCAGAATTCAAGTTAGTTTGACTTTCAACTGTTTCTATCATCTTTTATCTATAGATTGAAAATTGAGATGTTAATCATCTAATTTCTGAACAGAAATATTCAAAAAGTCAAAGACGATTCAACTCTTAAGAAAGGAGGGTGCTTCGAGGTTCATGCTATTGAAGACCTTGTTCAAGTTGGGAAGCATGTTAAAGGTGATAGTCTCTGTGTGAAGTTTTCCCATTATCCTCTATGTGAGGAGTGAACTTATCAGCAAATTATTATTCAATTTTCTGGCTGCTCATACTTTGCAGCACGTTCCATGGCTAATGATGCGGAGTTAGTGTTCTGTCCATACAGCTATATCATCAATCCAGTTATTAGGAGAGCATTGGACGTAAATATAGAAGGAAGCATTCTTATCATTGACGAATCCCAGTATGTATAGATATAAACCACTGACATCTGTTGCTTCCGTAGTAGCTTGTTTATTAAAATATTCTGGTACTGATATTGAAAATTTAATTATATTACAATATGCACTAGGTGTATTTGTAAAAAGAGATGACCCTTTTGTCAAAATAGCTGAGCTACAAATGCAGAATTTTGCCTGCTATAAAATGGAGAACACATTAATTCATCTTTAGGACTAGCGAATGGTCATTTTGTACAGCCTACCACAACTAATACTCTTTCTGATCCAAGTTGATAGATCTATTTTTCTTATCAGTTGTTTCAGTTTGATCAAATTTTTAGAGTTGCATACACTGTTTCATCTTTTAAAAATGAACTTCAGATATTGAGAAACACTTCAGAAATTGCTTTGAGTTATAATTCTTTCCAGTTCAAAATGATGAAGACAATTGATAACTTTTAGTTACAAATCACTATGCTCTGTCGGAAGTGAAATAAGAGAATTATTTCGAGACAGTATGCCTAAACACATTTTAAATATCAGATAAAAGTAATAATGCTTCATGAGAAGTATTGAAAAATGCATGTATCGTTAATTTAAATGAAGTCTATACATATCATTGTTTTAACTATTTCTTTGTATATTTGTTCTGGTTGATGTGATATCTGCAGCAATATAGAAGAAATTTGTCATGATGTTGGTAGTGTTGATGTTGGCATGAAGTGTTTGCTTGGTAAGCATTGACTAGCTTTTCTTTATTAATCTTTTCTTTGGGCAAAACTGAAAGAACACTTTCTACATCTTCCATTTTAGTTTGTCTCTTATCAGTTCTTGTTTTCTGTAAGATTTGTATTTTCATCTGTCTCATCTCGAGTGTTCTGATCCTGAGACTTACAAACCTTTGAAAGATATGATACTGGTAAGTACTGCAAACTTTTGAAGTTCGGTTGACAGCTTATAGAGCTTTTCCATCAGTTTGTATTTTCATGATTTTTGCAGAACATAAAGTGTTGGATGCAAGTTCAAGATCATTCTTTGCGCATGCAAAGCTCCACATGTTGGGCCTCATGGTGAGTAATGGTTTGGCTACTGTTCCTGCTTCAGATCTGAAGTAGACAGGCAAAACTAAACATATAACGTGAGCAGATCAAGTTTGTTGTTATCATTATCAATTGGTGGAACATTAGATAGCAAAAAGAGTACCCATTGCTTCTTATTATTAGGCTCTTTTGGATAATTGCAAATAGGTAAAGTGAGTAGACAAGAACTAGTTTCTTGCATTTTCCTTGTATTTTGCTAGTAAATTTGTTCTGCAAGCTTGAAACATACATTAGTGTTGGGGTTTATTTGCCCTGATTTCTTACCATAAATAGGTTTTCCTTTTAGGAAAAGGTTTTAATATTTTACTAGTCCTTTTCTTGTAGGAAAGGTTTAGGACTCTATAAATATAGGCTTGTTCCTTCTAACTTAATTAACATTCACAATGTAGTCCTAGGATTTTGAGAGTTGCGGTTATGGAGGAGAATTTTGTGCACCTCCTTGTATTCCGAGTGAATTGGTTGAGGTTGTTTCTCTCTATATTTTGTACTCTCATATTTATAGTGGATTGCTCATCTCATTTGTGGACGTAGGTCGATTGAACACGTTAAATCTGTCTCTTTTGGTGTGTTTCTCGTTTGTCTTCTTACTCGTGGTCTTTCGAGGTTTGCTTTGCTAGCTTTCGCATTACACCTGCTTATTTCGGTCCTAACAAGTGGTATCAGAGCCATGGTTCAATGATGGAACTAGGTTACATATGGGTGTTCATCTTGGCGGGTGTAGTTTTAGTCGCAACCTTTTTTGACAGTAATGAAGATCTTTGTTGGAGAAATTGTTTCAGAGAGGTTCTCTGTGTCGAGACGTAGATTTGATGGAGGAGATTATGGAGAAGAGATGCAAGATCCTAAAGATTATGTGAAGAAGGTGGACAAATTTATTTTGTCAGAAATTCAGGCCAAGGGGGAGATTTGTTGGGGTTTATTTGCCCTGATTTCTTACCATAAATAGGTTTTCCTTTTAGGAAAAGGTTTTAATATTTTACTAGTCCTTTTCTTGTAGGAAAGGTTTAGGACTCTATAAATATAGGCTTGTTCCTTCTAACTTAATTAGCATTCACAATGTAGTCCTAGGATTTTGAGAGTTGCGGTTATGGAGGAGAATTTTGTGCACCTCCTTGTATTCCGAGTGAATTGGTTGAGGTTGTTTCTCTCTATATTTTGTACTCTCATATTTATAGTGGATTGCTCATCTCATTTGTGGACGTAGGTCGATTGACTGAACCACGTTAAATCTGTCTCTTTTGGTGTGTTTCTAGTTTGTCTTCTTACTCGTGGTCTTTCGAGGTTTGCTTTGCTAGCTTTCGCATTACACCTGCTTATTTCGGTCCTAACAATTAGGATGTTGAAGGACTTTATCACTTTCCATACTGCTGAGCATACCTCTATTTGTCATCTTAGACAGGAAAGTATATTTTTCATTTTAAATAATACTTTACCTTGATTCGTAGCTATTAAATTTTGCATGACTTTCTTTAGTGTAGTGGGCAGTTTTAAGAAGTTGAAAGGGGACTTGGAATCAATTACTTCCTTTAATTTTGAAAAACAAGGCTTACATTGTTTTAAATGTTTCACGTTGGTAAGCCAAATATTCTAATTGTTCAGTGTCTACGAAAGCGCTTATGTTTTGGCGCACTTAAACATATGGGTGTATAAAGCCTTCAAAATTGACCTTCAACCATATTTGTATATGCGAAAAAAAGAAGTACCAAAATTCTTCAGTTTGATTACAAATTAGATCTGATCATATTTTTAAACAAGACGACAGCTACCAAATACTTATTAAACTTTAAGTCTCCGACTCAAGGTACTTCATGCTCAAACATTAGTCCAGGCAAAAATGCTTCTAGTTGTAACTAGTTTTCACAATCTACCTGTGTATGTTGTGTACTGTATATAGTACTCTGAGCACTGTATATATACACCTATTTATCTCATCTGCTCTAACTTAATTTGTAGGTGGACTGGTAAGGAAGCCTTGAATCAGCTATCAAAGGCCTCTGTGACAAAGGAGTCCTTTTCCAATTTACAGGAATGTGCCTCAAAGGTAAATTCTTGCTGATGCTGGTCTGTTTAGTTTTAAAGTAATGAATGTTGATGACTGGTTGTATAAGTCCCATGTTGTTTGAGGGAATGGGTTGTGACCTCCTTATTTGGTCTTGGGCAATCTTTCTCCCGTGAGCATGCTTTTGAGGTTGTGTTAGGCCCAAAATCCATATCCTCACATCGTATATGAGTTAAGACCCACCTGTCCCTATCATTATGATTCTCACTGTTGGGTCCTCGTGTCATATTATCAACACTCCAGTTGTATAGTCTTGAGGTGCTGTCGTGCTCTGGGGTGTTATGTCCCACATTGGTTGAGAAAATGGGTTCTGGCCTCCTTATATGGTCTTGGCAATTGTAGTTAATTAATGTGGAAACCCATAAAAAGAACAAAGGAGAACTTAAGAATAATGAAAGATTAGAACTATAAAGCAATGAAGAACAAGAAAGAAGAGATAACTTTATTTGATAATACAATCTTTTTTCACTGCTTAAGACTTACACTTATAATAAAGAACTAACTTCATGGTCCTAAAAATCAGCAACACATCTGCTGAAGATAAACAAACTGCTAGAGACTAGGTCAAGTTATTTGAGGAAAACTAAAGCTAATTTACTGCAGTAAATAAATAAAAGGTTGCAATCCTAAAACATAGCAACTAACACTCCTCCTTGGTTTAGGAACTACTGATTCCTAGTTTTTCTCCGAAAAACTCAAACTTGCCGAGGGAAAGGGGCTTGGTGAAAATGTCAGCAACCTGCTCATCACTCTTGCAGTAAAGAAGCTTCACTTCTCCATGTTTCTGCACGTCTCTTAAGAAAAACAACTTAATATTGAAATGCTTCGTTTTTGCATGAAAAACTGGATTATTAGCAATAGAAATTGCAGCTTGGTTATCAATAAAAACCTCAGTCCCTTCTTTTTACTCCATATTCAGATCACACATAATTTTCCTCAACCATAGTGCTTGATTCACAGCTGCTGTTGCAGCAATAAATTCTGCCTCAGCTGTTGATTGTGCTACTATATCTTGTTTCTTGGAATACCAAGAGAAAGCTCCTGACCCAAGATTGAAACAGAAACCTGAAACTTCATATCAGGTGCACCGCCCCAATCACTATCAGAGAATCCGTTAAGTCTAAACTTCTGACTTTTGTGAAACTTAACACCATAGTTGATAGTTCCCTTGATGTATCTGACAATTCTTTTAGCTGCTCTCAAGTGTAAATCACTTGCACAATGCATGAACCGAGACAAAAAACTCACTGCATACAGAATAGCAGGCCTAGTTGCAGTCAAATACATCAAGCAGCCAATAAGACTTCTATAATATGCCTCATCCACCTTTTCAGTTCCATCATCTTTGGAAAAAATTTCCTTTTGGTTCATTGGAGTACTCATAACTTTGCAATCTTCCATATGAAACTTTTTTAGGATTTCTTGAGCATATTTTTTCTGGCAAATGAACACATTGTCTTCATTTTGTTTGATCTCCACTCCAAGAAAGTACGCCATCAGTCCAAGGTCTGTCATTTCAAAGACCTTCATCATTTCCAACTTGAAGTCCTCAATTAGGCAAACCTTACTTCCTGTGACAAAGAGATCATCAACATACAAAGAAATAATAAGTATGTCTGCACCTGAACACTTAATATAAAGTGTAGACTCAGATAGGCTCTTCTTGAAGCCTAAACTGAGTAAATGATCATCAATCTTGCTATACCAAGCTCTTGGTGCTTGCTTTAAACCATAGAGAGCTTTCTTTAGCAAATAAACCTTATTTTCTTGCCCCTTGACAATAAAGCCATCTGGTTGCTCAACATAAATCTTCTCCTGGAGAAGACCATTGAGAAAGGCCAACTTAACATCAAGTTGATAAACTCTCCAACCTTTTTCCACTGTAATGGCTAGTAGCAATCTGATTGTGTCAAGTCGAGCAACTGGTGCGAAAGTTTCTGAGTAGTCTACTCCAAAGATCTGAGCGTAACCTTTCACTACAAGCCTCGCTTTGTGTTTGTTAATGGAACCATTAGCATTTAGCTTTGTCCTGAAGACCCATTTTACACCAATAATCTTTCTGTCTAGAGGTTTCTCAACAAGCACCCAGGTCTGATTTTTTTTTATCATCATCATCTCCTCCTTCATTACTGCCACCCATTTGTCATCCCCTTCTGCTTCCTCATAGCTTGCGGGCTCACAAATTGCAGTATTGCATCTCTGATAGATATCAGAGATCAACCGCATGCCTCTAACAGGAGGATCATCTACTAGATCTTTTGGATCTAATAGACTGTCAACTGGTGGATTGTTTTCAGGCTTCTCCCAGTTCCAGTGCTGGTCCTCAATGAAGTGGACATCTCTACTTACGACAATTTTCTCTGTTTGAGGTTCATAGACCTTATATGCTTTGGAGAAAATACTGTAGCCTATAAAGATGCTAGGAACTGCCTTCTTGTCAAGCTTATCTCTTTTAACCTGTGGTATATAAGAGAAACACAAGTAGCCAAAAATTCTGAGAAATTGCAATGAGGGTTTATGACCATACCATGCTTCATATGGTGTTTTATCCTTTACAAATCTGAAGGAAGTCTGTTTTGCAAAAAAACAGCAGTGCTGGCAGCCTCCGCCCAGAAGTTTTTTGGTAGTTGTTTCTCATGTAGCATGCACCTAGTCATCTCCATTATAGTTTTGTTTTTCCGCTCACTAACTCCATTTTGTTGTGGAGTATAAGGGACTGTTAGCTGATGTTCTATACCAGCTTTGTCACAGAGTAATTTGAACTGATTTGAAGTGTACTCCTTCCCATTATAATTTTGCAGCCACTTTGATTTTCCACTTTTGCCTTAAAATTCCAAAACACATCAGCTACCTCAGACTTGAATTTTAAGAAAAAAATCCAGGTCAGTCTTGTTAGATCATCAATAAATACAATGTAGTAAAGACTACCATTTAAAGATGGTGTTCTATGAGGTCCACACAAGTCTGTATGAATGAGCTGAAGCTTTTTTTATGCTCTCCAAGTTGTTTTGGGAAAGGGCAGTCTGTTCATCTTTCCAAGTAAACAAGCTTGGCAATCTGTCCACCGATTCTGCAATCTTGGTAGATCATTCACAAGTTCCTTTCTTTGCAAGAACATCATACCTTGATGATGAAAATGACCCATTCTTTTATGTCAAACTTCTGTAGAGTTGTCTATCATAAGGAAAGCTATCTGCTCTTCTTCCAAAGGATTGAGCGGGAAACACCTCCCCTCCATTTTGACCTTGAATATCTCATCGCCTGATGGATCTTCTATCACACAAGTTTTGTTTTTGAAGAACAGATTGAATCCATTCTCCATTAATTGACCAACACTGAGAAGGTTTCGATCAAGGTCTGGAACATACAAAACATTTGCGATAAGCTTAGTTCTAGAGCCACTCATAATGGCTATGGCGCCCTTGCCTTTCACAGCAAGACACTCACCATTTCCAATTCTAACTTTCTTTGTCTCAGTGTTCCACAATTCTTTGAACAACATCTTATCAGATGTCATGTGGTTATAGCAACCACTATCAATTAACCAACTTTCACTTGAATCTAGGCTAGTGAAACAAGTTGCAACAAAAAGGTGATCTTTTTCTTGATCAGCAACTTGAGCTTCAACTTCAGGCTGCTAAATTTTGGCTTTACAATTACAGCTTCATGACCCTGTTCATTGCACTTGCTGCATTTTGCATCAGGTCTCCTCCAACATTTGAAAGGAGGGTGACCTTTTTTTTTCACAATGCCGACAAAGAGGATAGCTAGCCTTCTTGCTTTTAGCAAAATTCTCACTATTTTGTCCTTGTATCTTCTTGTTCTGCTTCTTCTTGTTTCTTCCATCATCTTGATGTTTAACTAATAGGGCTCCTTCAACAACTCCTTTCTGTCTCATTACACGTCGTTGCTCTTGTGCTTGAAAAACACTTAAGAGCTCCGCTAGTGTAATTTTGGACAAGTCCTTAGTATTTTCTAAGGTTGTAACAGTAGCCTCAATTTTTTCAGGTACTGTTACAAGGATTTTCTCAACAATCCTTGAATCATTAAAAGTGGAACCCAACAATCTGACTCGATTTGCTATATTAAGAAGTCGGTCAGAATACTCCTTTATGGTTTCACTTTCCTTCATCCTTTGCAGCTCAAACTCACGTACTAAATTTAGCACTTGCATCCCTCAAATTCTTTCATCTCCTTCATACTCAGTCTTGAGATAATCCCATACCTCTTTTGCTAACTTCAGGGACATAATACGAGTAAAGATGGTGGATGAAACTGTTGTATACAAGCATGCCTTTGCCTTTGATTTCATGGTTTTCCTTTCCTTGTGATTTTTAATCTGCGCGATTATGGGATTGTTTGGTAAGAGAACAATCTCGTAATCATCTTCTACAGCTTCCCAGAGATCCAAAGCTTCTAGATATGTCTGCATTCTGACAACCCAGATCTGATAACTTTCTCCATTAAAAGCTGGTGGTGCCATTGAAGAAAAACTTGCTTCTCCGTCCATGGAATTCACTAAAACAGATTAATGAACACACACAAGTCCCTTAAGAATAAAAAGCTTTGATACCAATTGTAGTTAATTAATGTGGAAACCCAGAAAAAGAACAAAGGAGAACTTAAGAATAATGAAAGATTAGAACTATAAAGCAATGAAGAACAAGAAAGAAGAGATAACTTTATTTGATAATACAATCTTTTTCACTGCCTAAGACTTACACTTATAATAAAGAACTAACTTCATGGTCCAAAAAATCAGCAACACATCTGCTGAAGATAAACAAACTCCTAGAGACTAGGTCAAGAAGTTATTTGAGGAAAACTAAAGCTAATTTACAGCAGTAAATAAATAAAAGGCTGCAGTCCTAAAACATAGCAACTAACAACAATCATCCACAACTTGTTTTTAAGCTAGCGTTTGGCCATAGAAGTTGGGACTAGTTTTTGAAAATTTATCTTCAAATATCTTTTTGGCCATGAAATTTGATGAACAAAATCTGAATTTCAAATATTTTATAATATTTTTGTCACTTCAACTCACAAAATTTTCAAGTAAAATGCATGTCCAAACACAATTTCAAATTCCAATAGTTGTTTTGAAAATTTATCTTCAAATATTTGATTGGCCATGAAATTTGATCAAAAAAATCTGAACTTCAAATATTTTTGGGACTTTGACTCACAAAATTTCAAAAAAACAAATCCAAGTAAAATGCATGTCCAAACACAACTTTGAAGTTCAAAAATCACAACTTCAAATTCCAAAAATCACAACTTCTATAACTCAAATTTTCTAGTTTCAACTTCAAGGTCCATTTCGTCACGCTGGAGTAGTATATGAGGACATGTATAACTATTAATCTTAATCGTTGCTCTTGCTCTTACCCTAATCTCTTCTCATTTTTTCTTTCCCTGAAGGCCATCAAAGCTGCCTCTAAAGCTGTGCCAAAGACCGTCTACTTGTCTAACAATGAAGCACCATTATTAGAAGGCACTGCACCTTATTTCTATCTATACTAATCGCTACATTTATCTTTCAAAGAGAACTTCCTATATATTGACAATTATGAGTATCATTCAGGGCTATTCTCCTCACTTAATTACTTCTTCTCGGATGGTGTGAAACTGCGAGATCTTATCAGCTAGTTATACGATGCACCAAAAGAAATTCTGGCAAGTATCTGTGAGGAAGATGCTGCTTAGATCATTTAACATATTTGTGACAATAAATCAACACCAGTTACATATATTTGTTATGAATTGTAAGAAGAAATGCTTTGCCTGCAGCAAGTATGTTGAAGTGTTCTTTTTTCAAAAAACTTGGTATTCTAAATGCTTTTGCAGGGCATAAAGGATCTGATGGTTTGTTGAAAACTTTCTTGATCTTTACAACAAGTAGAGATACTTGGTGATTCTGTTGTTTCTCTCTGGTTCTATTCTGTTAAAGAAGGAAATTAGATAAACATTTTTATGCTTCAGACATGCCTATATAATGTGAAGCAGCTCAAGCCGCATCCATCACACAAAAGAATTTAAAAGGGGAAGAGAAATGGATGTTTTTATTTGCTTGTGACATGAGGACGACCACTAATGAAATTCTACTGTATATAGTCATAATGCTCTTATCCTTGGGCCAGAGATCTAATTTTATTTGTTGATAATTTGACAGTTGATTTGTTTATGTTACTATCCTCTATTAATGTGCAGGAGTTCTTAATGGTGAATGGGAAACTCCTTTGAGTTTGTGGTGCTTACATGCCAGCATTGAGTTCAAAGAAATTGCTGATTCTTGTCTATCAGTGATTCTAGCATCAGGGTATGTGCAATATCTTACAGCCTGGCCACTTCATTCAAGCACTAATCCTCGGTGATGTTTTGGAAGATTTTAGACAATTCCTTTTTCCTTTGGTCCGATTTGAAGTGAGCTTAATTGTCGAGCAAACTTTCAAGTGAATGGTGTATGGTTCAGTTTCATGAATATGCACCATATGCCAAATATTTCTTGTCTCTGTTTACTTTGCTTGTTTATGATCTATCCTTGCACATCTTTATTTTTTCCTTCTCCTTCCCTTTTACATATGATACCTCCGAAAGATAATTTGGAAAAGCTGCTGCTGTTGAAGTTCGAGTTTCTTCTTTGCTGTTGTGCATCATCTCTTCTTTTATTTACAGGACTCAATTTCCATTTAGCTCAGTTTCCTCTGAACTTGGTGTTACTTTTGGTAATACTTTCCAAGCTCCACACGTTATAGACGTTCAAAAACAGGTAAGTTAACATTTGACAATGTTTTGGGATTGGAGTTTATAGATGAACTCAATGCCAGTCCATGAATTGCAGTTATGGGCTGGTGTAATCTCGAGAGGACCAACAGGTGTTCCACTGAATGGAAGTTATGCAACATCTGCTTCAGATATTTTTAGGGTATTATGCGATATTTATGCTAAATGTTCATTTGTCAATATGTATTTCCCTCCTTGTCTAATGTTGCAGCATTCTTCATGCAGAGTGAACTTTGCAGTTCTTTGGAGGAAATATTCAAGATTGTTCCAGGTGGTTGTATTGTCTTTTTTCCAAGCTATAGCATGTTGAATGATATATGTCAACACTGGAAACTGTCAAAACAATGGGACAGACTTACTGCTCAAAAGACCATTTTCGTTGGTAAGAATCATTAATCCCATTTTTTAAACATATTTGCCCATAAACAGGCAGCATGATAGTAAAGATTATCCGAACTGTTCATTGCATGCTTTTCCATTGACGCACTGGAATAGATCATGCTTGCCAATTTTTGATTTCACTGGTGCAATTAATTCTCTTTTTGATGGCTTTGTTTTTGTTTAGAGACAAGACAGGATCAAAAGAGCTTTGAAACCACTTTGGCTGGTTACTTCAGTTCTATTAACCAAAGGGAGAAACTACCGATGGGAAGTAATGAAAAGGAAAAACGGCCAGCACTTGGTGACAGTACTTCACATGAAAACAAGAAACAGGGAGCTGCTTTTCTTGCTGTTTATCGAGGAAAGGTACATCAGGGTTAATTACACCTGTCAAGTTGTATGATTTTTCTAGTACTTGAATCATCACAAATGGCTATCTTGTGGAAGTTCAGTGTGTCTGGTCCAACTGTCCACTTGGTCAGTTGACAACATTGAGCTAATCACAACCCTACCTGCTTTTCTATGCTCTAAGTTGTTGCAATATGTAATTGTGTAATTTACAAAGTTCAACTTACAATCTTATCAAGGGAAATTAGTCTTTTGCATTTGGCGACTTACAAAATTCCAGTAGACTTGAATACAACTGTGTTTTTAAAAAATTCAAAACACTTCGCAAGAGACTAAGAAAATAGTTGGAACTAAGGATTTGTTAATTTTTAGAGATATAATTAAGTAAATTAAAGTGTGCTCTATCTAACAATTTAAGCTTTTAGATAAAATGATCACACGCTTCAATATGGTCTCCAAGAAGGCAAAGGTCGTGGGTTCAAATTTCAGTGCCTCCCATTATCAGAATAAACTTTCATTTGTTTGGCTCATGAAAAAGAATTAAGCCCGCATGTGAAAATGCGTGTTGGAGATATTAAGTAAATAAAAGTGCTCTCTCTCTATCAACTTAAGGCTTTAGATGAGATGGTCACACCCTTCAGTATAGATCATGAATGCTTCCGGTCTTTCTCAACTCTTAGATTATTTGAATATTGAGGAAGAATTAAATTTTGAAGAAATTTATTGATTCATATTAACTCAGTTTAGGTTTATTAATTTGTATAATGGAGGTGTTGCATCCCTTTTGTGGCCTATTACCATTGATTCAGAATTTCTTAGGGGTTATTAACCTTTTTGATACATCATAAAATGGTGCCATTTTGGAGTTTTGCCACTATTCCCAGCATTAAGCAAATATTGTTTGCGATGTTGCTACTATTGTATGGTTTTAGAGCTGTTTTTTTCTTAAATAACCTGGTAGTATAAACATATAGCTTTACAGCCTTATCTCCTTGAATAGAAGCCATTACATGGTAGATAGTGAACAACTTAAAGATCGTACACTGTAATTTAGAGTTTTCAAAAATTCAATTTTCCAGGAAAATACTTTCTATGGACAGACTAACAAACAGACTTTTTCATCCACACAGTTTTGGAGAGAATACTTCGTAGAAAGTGCAGTAGAAATTTTTACTTTTCATGTCAACAAGACTTGTCTAGATACTTCACTAATGAGTCCCTCGTCTGTGATAATATAGTACTTTTGCAGCAGAATCAAGTCAGGATTTTATTAGCAGTTACTTTATTTTTATTTATGAAGAAACTGTTAGGCACTTTGTCTCATGCATAGTTTATTAGCTTCAAAATCCATCTTCATTATATCTCTTTCTTCACACTTTGAAAGCAAAGGAAATGGAGCTTTGGCCACTTTTTTCTGTAAGACTATTCAAACTTAAAAAGATTGGATATCTGAATAAGCAAGTGGTTTCTGCAGATTTCTGAAGGCATTGACTTTTCTTATGAGAAGGCTCGTGCAGTTGTATCCTTTTTTCTCTCTTTGAATTAAGTTACAATGTCTTCCTGGAATTTGATAAATGCCGGCAGAAATTTTGGAAGAAAATCCTGAGATTCTTATGTGGAATCTTATAGGTGGCAATTCGTTTTTATATTGCAAGTATATTTGCATGGGCTTTTAGTTCCACAGTTTTCGGTTGTTATGATTATTTTCTTAACTAAATTAGATTTTTATAGGCATTCCATATCCAGATAAGTAAGAAATCTCTTTTCATATGAATTTCTATTGATTCATTTATGTTACGGTGGCTAATATGGAACTCATTGTCCATCAGAGATGATCTTCGATTCAAGTTAAAGATGATGTTCAATAATGCTTATGCGAGCTACAGCGTCCAACTTCTACGTCTGAATATTGATCTTGTAAAAGGGGAGGATTGGTATAACATTCAGGCATTCAAAGCTCTTAACCAAGCTGCAGGTAGGCAATGCTGCCTCTGGTAGCTTTCTAAACATATATGTGTTTAGAGTTCTCTTTTTATCACATATATTGCAATTAGCAGGAGATAATTCTGTGACTCAAAACAAAATTGTTAGCAAGAGCATAATATAACAGATTCTTCCCGTTAATGTTTGTCATATATCAACATATCATGGCTTTTATCTTTGTAGTTGTTGCAGTTGCAGACTTGTATTGGCTTAAAAAAAATAGTTTTTAAGTCAAAAATAAAAAGTCAAACTGAAATGCCTTTTAAGTCAAAAAATAAAAAGTAGGGGAAGACCTACTTTTGGTTTCTAACTTATTTTAAGTCATTTTTTACCGTACCAAACACTTCGTAACTTATTTTAAGTCATTTTTGAGTTATTTTAAGTTATTTTTTATATTTGTCAAACACTTCTAGAAGTCAAAAACTGACTCAAAAGTAGGTTTGACCGACTTTTAATCCAATCCAAATGGGCTTAGTTATTGAAGACTTACCCAAAAAGTTTATCTTTGTTGTATGGTTAGCTTGTAACTAAATTCTCTTAATGATGTTAGCGTATTGATTATGATATAGTTGTTCTTTTTTCGTTGCAGGTCGCTGCATACGTCCTAGGCATGACTATGGAGCTTTCATCTTTATAGGTACTTAAGCTATTCCTTCTTTGATTGCGTAAAAGAGAAAAAGAAAAGAGACCTTTTCTTTGCTAAATCGGCGAGTATGCTCATAAAAAGGAGTTGCTTTTATCAGTTTCAAAAAAAGGAGTTGCTTTTATTGTTGATCAAGTTAAAATATTTTCATTCATAAACATGGTCAAACAGATCGTATACTAGGGGTATACCAAAAGGTAAAGAATCTACATAATATGATTCTCTACAAACTCCACCCAATCATCTATACAACAAGGGGTTTTTTTATTACAAAAAAAGAAAAATAAGGGAATGGAGACTACTCAATTGAGAGAAGCTTGATTTCTACTCCTTCCAAAGCTCTCTTCTTTCTCTCTCCAAACTACCCACATCCGTGCAATCATAAGCACATTCCAAGCTCTTCGTCTTCTCCTCCTCCCTCTCTAACTTAACATCAAATTTTCCAACGTTTTTTGCATTGTCCAAGGAGTGCCAAACCACTTGGGGTCGTTTGGTACAAAGATTAATAACTCAGGGATTATTTTTTGTCAAGTGTTTGGTTCTTTGCTTACCACCTCATCTTGTGTTTGGATTATAATTCTATAAATAACTTCTTTCTAATTATACCCTTAAATTATTATGGAATTTTCTATTTTTAATTGGGTCAAAGTAGATAATTGTCGGACAATATTATTTTCTAATTACTTTAATTCTAATGAGCTAAGAGAAGAACAATTTTGTTGTCATATTTGCTTTTTTTCACTTGTGGTAAATAATTTTCATATTAATAAATTGATCACTCAGAAAACGTCATTTTCAATTTGAAAAGGATAGTCCATCTACATTTAAAACCGAAAAGATAGTAAATAATAGTAAAATTGAACAAACTGTCTACATTTACATATAAAAATTGCAAGTTGTAGTTTTAATATATATGGAATTTTATAAATTGTTCAAAATACAAATAATTAGGAAATCACACACACACACACGTGGTGATATATTTGTCTTTTCAATTAGTAAATGCTAAATAATTCACATTTCAAATATTGTATTGATTTGTGTTGGATTTATTTAGCAATAAACAACTCTCTCTAAATAATAAAATTTGTAAGTTAATTTATTTTAAAAAATTTACTAGTAAAAATATAAAACACAAAATCAAGAAAATAAATAAAATGATTAATAGGATTTGAGGGATATTTTTGTCTTTACATAGATAATCCCATGGTATTAAATCCCTTGTATTACTAATACCACCAAATGGGAGGTATTAGTTACATATCCTATAATACCATGTAGAGTGGATTAGTTATACATAGACCCAAAATTCATACCAAACATAGTAGTACTAAATAATACCATACATAATATATGGACTATTTCTCCTAATACTTCCTACCAAACGACCCCTTAGGCTTATCCCACACCATAATCTCATTGTTATCCTACAATGTAGAAGAACATGATCCACGTCTTCACCCCCTTCCTTGCACATGTAACACCAGGGTAGTTTATAGGTTTGTCACCTATTAGAAGCTAACATCTTGATCTTCTCCAATATTGCGGGCATATTGCTTTGTGAGAGCTACACCTGAGCTAGACATATCAAAATGTGCAAGGAGTCCTTGGTGTGCAAGTGCGTAGATAGAATGTTGTGTAACCACGAACACTTGGACCTAACCTTTTGGGTGGAATGCTGATATAAATATTCAGAGCTTCTTTCACTTTGGTACTCTTTGACAAACGAACGAAATATCTTATTTATCTAAATATATATTTCGACAATTTTTTTTTATATTTTTAGAAGTATTTAACAAGTTATTAGTGAACACTTGGAATATGTTCTACAATTTAGAGGTGTAGATCTTCAGTAGATCTTGGTGACTCAACAAATCTTCACGTCAATCCATATAGGAAACTAGAAATGCTACATCTTTTTGAGATAGATTAGAGCTTTGTTGTTTCTTCAGATCAGAAGATCTTTTTGTCAGTAATCTCAAATAGAACCCACCCCCCCCCCCCCCTCCCCTCTTCTTTTGACTACTTCTAATTGATTACAGTTTGGTGCATTAATTTGAGAAATGGTGCATCAATGTCTTTAATAGTTTTGAATAATTTGATGATTTTCTCTATTCTTGCTTATGAGTTATGTTAGTTATATTATCTCTATATCCATTTTGAATAATTTGATGATTTTCTCTATTCTTGGTTATATTATCTCTATATCCATTATTTATTATTTTTATTTTGTCTTTTTGCATGTAGATGAACGTTTTTCTGAAAAATCACAGAGAGACCATCTCTCAGACTGGTTCAAGGAAACAGTAATCAACTACAGTAGATATGAAGATGCAATTGAAAAAGTCTCTCACTTTTTCAACGCACAAAATGGGTAGCTAATCACTCTGAATCAATTCTTGTAATTCAAGTTCGTATCTGGTATCTATAGATACCACAACTTAAATTGTGAATGACTCAAAGAAAGGGTCAGCAGAATTCCACTAATTCTTTTGGAATTATCATTTACCTCTTGACACTTTGATGAACACTAAAATTTCTCCTATTATACCAACTTCATTATTACCTGATCTTTCCCCTAAAGAATGAAATCATCATAAAACTTTTCTTTGTTGCAACTGTAAGTCTTTGTAGAATTACAAACAAGAAGCCACGATAATATACAATCTCAGCACCAATGTCAAACAACTCGATCTAATTAAAACAGTAGTATCCCAATTTTCCAACAAGGAATCAAACCATGACTCAAAGATTGGTTCTTCACCGATAAAATGGAGAAAGAAAATGAAAAGAAGGGACCAAGATCTTATATCTTATATAAAAAAAGAATTGTGGCACCTTTGAAATTCAAGAATATACTTTTATGTTTTCGAATTTTTGACCAAAGTATGTCATTATTAAAATTAATTTACCAAAATAATATGTTTTTTTTGAAATTTTACAAAACTAGTATAAACGTAGTTCACAGTAACGTTTTAGGTTATATTTTATTTTAAAAAAATCAATAACAAAAAGATAAAAAACTAACAGATTAAATAGACATAAAACGTTATTGTGAGTAACGTTTTATAATTCGTTACTTTGAGGCACGTTTTACAGCTAAAACGTGACTCACAGTAACGCTTTTCTGAAATGACTGAAAATTAAAAAAAACAATCTTGTACATGCCTCATTCAACTTTATTAAACTTTCCACTATTAAAATGAATAGATATATTTTACACATATATATTCACATATATAAATTTCTCTTTTCTTCTCTTTTCATACATAGATAATACTTTTGCAAGGAAAATAAGTTGTGAGGAGGCTTTACTACAATATCAATTAATTCCTTTGTCTCTTCTATTATGATGTAAGCCATCATATTTTTTTTAATAGTTGGTTTGCTTACTTATTACATCAATTTTAATTCAATAACTTCTTTATTGATAGTCTAATATTTAATAATGATAAGAAACCAATTGGTATAATATTTAGAAGGGATGCTATCTTAGGCTTGAATTAAGAAGATCTCTCATATGATTTATTTACAAATTTTGAAATTGAAACGATACAAAACAAGCTCCAATTTGTGTAAAGTCATCCTCACTTTTTTTTTCTTTTGTTCAAAAAAAGTATTGTCTATGTGAAAAGAGAAAGAAAAGAGAAAATCATATATATTTCAAATGAAGGTATGTACAAAATATATCTATCCATTTTAATAGTGGAAATTTGAATAATGAATGAGAGATGTACAAGATTGGATTTCAATTTTCACCATTGAGAAACGTTACTGTGAGTCACGTTTTAGCTGTAAAACGTGCTTCAGAGTAACAAATTATAAAACGTTACTGACAATAACGTTTTATGTCTGTTTACTCTGTCAGATTTTTGTTTTTTTGTTATTCAATATTTTTGAATAAAATATAACCTAAAACATTATTGTGAACTACGTTTATACTAGTTTTGTAAAAATTTTAAAAAACGTATTATTTTGGTAAATTAATTTTTATAATAGCTTACTTTGGTAAAAAAATTCTATGTTTTCCTTCGTAATTTTAGTATGTACTAAATTGGGTCTTCTAAGAAGACAAATAGTGAATTTAGAAAATTTGAAGTCTAAAATGTGAGGGAATCCTCTATTTGTAGCCAACAAAGGTAGTATGAATATGTGCTAATTGTGTCTTATCAAAAAAGACATAACCCTTTAGAAAAATCGTAGCCCTCCAGAAAGGTTATAGTTCATCCCAAAAGTCACAACTCTTGAGGTTAAGGTTCTTCACATAAGGTTAATTTGAAGAAAAAGTAACGGAGAGGAGAGAGAGAAACAACAGAAAAAAGGTGCTAAAGGATTTAATTTTTCGAGGCATGGATTTCGTTAATATAAATCTAAGCTATTTGTATAGAAAATTACAAAAATATACACTTTAAGACTTTAATTAACTTAAAATCAATATATTTATATATAATTACATAAAGAGTTTTTAAATTACATAGATAAAAAAAGAATTATTAATTTTTATTTAAATGTATTTTTTTTTTTCAATTTTCTCTCTTCTATTCGGTTTTATCTTTTTATGGTTTTTAATTATGTGCCCTTTTCATGTGGAGCATAATTAGGGTATTTAATAATTATCTATTTTATCTCTCGTAAACAGTCCCAGTTATATACGTTTACATGTATATGATGTATTTACTTTCCATGGATTAATGACTATTTTATTGAGATCTTAATTATTTGCTTCATTTTTTATAATATTTTTTATGTTTTCAATAAAGTTGTTGTACTTACCTAGGTGATTCATTGTTTCCAAGTAAAAACCATCCATCTTCTTCTTTTCAGATTTCAACCTTCCATCTTTCTTTGTATTATCGTTGGAAGAACAAAATTTTAACCTTCCATCTTTCCAAGTCCTTCTTTTTACAACCAAAATCACCATAGTTATTCTCTGATTAGATTTATAATCCTCCATTGATGGATAAGACTCCCCGCAAGAGCCCTTGGCTTAATAAACAAGTAATAGGCATTGATAGTCTGCCCATCGTAAGCCCAAGACCTTCATATGAGTTGAATGCCTTTACACAATCGCCTGATAACAAAATCAAGCAGTGTATTGTTATTGATTCAAATTTGTCCTACAAGGTTCAAAAAAATACTAAATCATATATAAATCAATTTTTGTGCCTTCATATGGTTTGAATGTATACCAGTGCGTTACCATAATTTGTGCCTTTTTTTATCATATATAAATTAATTTTTTACATGAACAAAGTGTGGTAATTATGGTAATGGTCCAAACCAAAATATTAACCTTTTATAGTTTTTTACAATATACCGTTATAGGTTGGTATATAACTCAAACAGTTGAATTAATTTATATAACCAGTATTATGACAATTGATTTTAGCATTACCAAATTTTTTTTATATGTGCTATTTGATTTCATGCAATGTTTAGTTTGGTATATATATCATTACGTTTACCAAGTTTTGTGTAGTTTTTAGTTTAAGTAAACCAATTTTTTTACATTAATAGAGTGTGTTTTTTCTGCTATCATTCAAACCATGAATTTAACCTAAACTTGTTTATTTCCAATTTATTGTTTTATGTTGGTATATAAAGTAAACATATGATTTCTACACACAACCATTATTACGTGCCTATATGTTTACCAATTTCGTGCCTATTTTACCATATCTTGATTCCAGATCAAACCAATATGTTAACACACTTTTATTCATTATTCCTATATTCTTATCAGTATCTGAGCATATTTTACAATTGTTAATCAACTTTTTACATTAACATAGTCTATTATTTCTGGTAACCAAGTTTTTCACATTAAGTAGTTTCACTTTTATTATTTCTGTTTTAGACTGGAATTATATACATATAGCAGAATATCAATCATTACATACCCCACTTTTTTTATCAATAGTTTCTTATTCACATCACGTAAATTAAATGAGTTCATGATAGCCTTTAATAACAATTTTCAACTTCAATAATATGAATAAGATAACATATAAATAATCAACTTTCAAATAAGGCTCCATTGAGTTCAACTACATAATTAACCAAATGAGTTCAACTGCATAACTTTCTGCAAAGTAAAAATAACAATAAAAATATCATAAAGCTAATTCTCGTGTGATTTTTTTGGGCAAGTCTTCTTGTTTTGCCTAGATAAACCACATTCACTGCAGGTGACTTTTCTTTTCTTCCTCTTTCCTTCGGTGAATCCCTTTTTGCGATCATTTTTTGGTGGTCTGCCTGGTGGCTTCATACTCTTCAACATAACCATCCAAAACTGGATCCATGCCAGTCAAACAAAGTGTGGTTGATCTCAATATTTACTGCCTTGTTGTTTGGACATTATTTTGGTACTCAATGGATTCCATAGCTCTATCCACACACGTTACACATAAAGGATATTTTGAAAAGAAATCAGAATTGCATCTCTTTTGATCTAAATAAACTTGGACACCCATATCATTATGAATCTTCATTGGTGGTGATGGGCCAATCACGAAATACTTGAGTTCCAAATGATAAATGGTCGTGTCCACACCCAATTGCGAAGACATAGTAGTAATCAATCCATCATATTTGGTGTTTGCATCATACATCACTCCTTCAATTTCGTAATCCACGTAATTACCCATAGAAAATTTCAAATTATTAATAAATTTTAAAAATTTGCAGAATGCATTTTTTACACTCATCAATTTCAACAGTTTGGTAGTTACATTGGTATTCGATGGTATATAAGACAATTATCGATATACTTTAGTAATTGCCCAAAATGTGCACCAAAGTTTTCACCATATTTTTCACCTAAATTTTCACCATCAATTACACCAAAAATTTATTACACCAGACATCATAACATAAATATTTTGAAATTATGGTATTATATATTAGGCCAATAAATACACCAACTCATACATCAGAGTATTATTTTAGTGTCATTTACTAGAAACAAATATACCAGCATAAGTACCACATCACATACCTAAACCAATTTGTGGTAATTCACATAATCAGTTAAACCATACAATGTATTACACCAATCGACATACCAAAAGTAATCTGACATTTAACCCAAAAATACACCAACACATTGATTAGAGTATTAATTTACCACCAATTTATAGAAACAAATATACCAGATTAAGTACCATCACATATGAACAATTTTTAAATTATTATCTACACCAATTCGGATAAATAAAATACACCAAAAAATTAATCAAAAATTTATTTAAGTTGGTATGTGTACACCATATCACATACCAAAAGAAACTATTGATAAAATCTGCTAACATTCGGCATGCAACATACCAATTAACCTAATTTTTTTATAAACAACTTATTCGACTCATCATATTACAACCAAAATCATATGATGTTGTTGTATTACACCAAAAACGTTAATATAAAATAACGAATAAATACCAAAAAGAATTAAAATGCAAATTATGTAAAAATCCTAATAATATTCCACAAATAATTGCTAAATCTTAATATCTATTTAATAATTAAACCTTTTATAGTTGCACCAGAACATTAACCAAAATCTTATGAATGTATATTCCACCAAATTCGACAAAACCAAAGGAATTACTACCAAAAAGATTACCTGATGCGTCCCAACGCCCTCTGTGATGAATTAAAATTGAAAAATTATTGGTCTGCATATTTGATCGTCGATCTTAGTTTGGAAGAGAAATTTTATTTTTGTAGGAAACCTTTCTTTATGAGATATGATATATAGCAAATTGGAGTAAATCAGGGAAGATAAAATAATTGGAGAAATTTAAGGGATATGGATAATTGTGGCTGAAAACCTTTTTTATTTTTTTAATAAGAATTCCAGTTTTGAAAAAAATATATATTGCTATTCAATTGAAAAAAAAAGTATTGCTATATTCGTGTAATTAAAGTTATTAAGTTGTATACTTAAGTTGTTTACCTTATTAAAAAATCAACAAAGACCAAACCTGATAAGTTGTTGAATACTTAATGGACTAAAATCAGTAAGTTTATAGTTAAGGGACTAAAACCGGTAAGTTTATAGTTAAGGGACCAAGGTTGATAAGTTTTTGAATAGTGAAAGGACTAAATCTGATAAGTGTATAGTTAAGGGACCGCTTTAGACCTACTCCTATAGTTAAGGGACTATTTATGTCATTTTCTCGACAAAACCTTTTGAAAAGTCGCAACCCTTTGTAAAGATCACAACTCATCGAAGAAATCAGAACGTTTTGGAAAAGTCTCAACTCTTTGAAAAAGTCTCTACATTCAATGTGAAAGGTGTATGCTTTTAATATATTTTATAATATAAAAAAATAAATAAATGTAATAGAATATAAAATATACTTTTATGTTTTCTTTCATAATTTTAGTATGGACTAAATTGGGTGTTCTAAGAAGAAGAAGAAGAAGA
>NW_026020104.1:780165-874754 GCF_900185275.1 Solanum verrucosum | reverse complement strand
ACTGGAAGTCCTGTAAAATTCAGCGAGGTAAGTGTCGACTTGGTGCTTCGCCGAGCGAATCGGCGAGTAAGACTAATGTCGCCGAACGGGCGAACACTCGATGGTTTTTAAGGCCAAAAGGTTATATTTTTCAAACTCATTCACAAACTCACACCTGCACCTTAGTTTATATATTGTCGCATTTCAAGAAGTATTTTATCTGTTGATTGGTGCTCGGAGTTGGATTACATTGCCGCCTAGCATTTAATCTTATCTTAATCGGCATAAAAGGTTGGTTTTCCAAACCCCAAGTTCATTTTTATCAAAATTGTACTCATTTGCAACATTATTATCTTGATTGTCATGTGTTGGGCCTCTCTTATAGGATTAGTATGTTTGAGTGCCTATTTTAAGCTGTTAATCTTGCCCGTATTGTTTTGATTGTTGAAATCCCGTATTCTTGTGTGTTGAAATGATTTAAATTATGTGGGGTTGTGCTTGCATGTTGTCTAGTTTAGTTGGGTGAAATTTGAGTAGCCCATATTTGTGCCAAACGACGTAATTTGCCTAATGATAGAGCAGGTGACATTGTTCTTAAGGGCAAATATCATCAATTGGCCAAATTTGGCAAAACCGGGAGAAGTCTGAGTATCCCAGGGTAATGGGTGTTATGGGTCTTGTTTGAATTTGAGTTGTACATGTTTTGATTTTGTTTTCGGGGTTGCGGGGTTGAATTCAAGAAGTTGGGTTGAAAGTAGTCATATTGGGTCGTTTGGCAAGTTAGGTCGAGCTCGCCCAACCACTCGGTGATTTGCCTAATGTCCCCATCTCGCCTTTAATTTCATGCTTTATTTGATGATTGGTTCTGTAACTTTCGACGAGAAGTCTGATCGCCTTTTGTCTCCACCCCTGAAATCTTTGTCCACTGTAACTCTCGGTAAGCTATTTCTTGCTCGCTGAAAGTTGTTGGCGATTCACCGAAAGACCCTTCCCTTCGCCAAATTGCCATAGCTTTAAAACTGATTTATTGTGCTTTTGTTCGAATATTTCCTAACTTTGTCTCAATGCTTTGCAGACATGGCAAGACCAAAAGTTGTTGGGAGAATCATGCCACCCAAAGAGATAAGAGCACGGAATTTCAAAATAAATGAAGGGAGATCAAAGCCTCCCAAGAAGGAAAGGCAAGAACCTTCACCTGGAAACAAAGACAAGGACAAGAGGCCCATTTCTGACAGGAAGACTACTCCCTGAGACCCCTCTATTCCTTCATGGGCCCGGGACTTTATACAGCTGTTCGGAAATTTTTGGCGGACACACACCTGTAGCAACTCCTGGTGAGTTTGGTGCTATTGTTCCTTTTGAAGGAACTCCGAGTACTAATGCCCGAGACCAGATTGATGCACCAGGCACTGATGCCCAGACAGATGGAGCGACTGCGTAGATAAGATCGCCTCTTTATCTCCCTCTCTGTCTTTATTTCTATTGATCTTCGGATATGTTTAGCTTGTTTGCATTTGAGGACAAATGCTTTTATTTGTGGTGGGATGAGGCCCACCTTTTGTGTGACATTCATATTTCTTGTTTTGTTTATATTTGGGCTTTGAGCTAAAAATTATGTTTTTACACTTCTTTTGTGGACACTTGAGATTGTAGCTCTTTGCTTTTAATTGTAAATGATTTATGACCCTTCCGAAAAAAATTTGCCACCTTTTGTATGTGTTGAATGTGGCTGTTCTGTTGTAAATTTGAGTACCGATTTTGATCAATACCGATGACTCGAATAGTGCTCATAATCGAACATAAATGAATGCGTGGCTACGACGAGGCCAATTGAAGTTGCATAGTCAATATGTGAACTCTTTGCATCTCGTTGTGACTAGCCAAGTATCGAATTGAGTCTCTTGTGATGAACATTGCACACTAGTGAAAGTGTGAAGTCTTGTTTGACATTGGTGTCAATGCCTTGTGTGATGAGCTTACCGTGAACCATGTGCGATGACACCTAGAATTTTCCCCGTTGGTCCAGTTAACTAAGCGATACAATTTCTTGAGATGATCTTAGGCAACTTTAAAGAGTGTTAACCAATTTGAAATTATACCTCTTTTATGGCTTACCCTGTGAGTGTGTGAACCTCTTTTGAGCACCCTTTGAGCCTTAACCCTTTCTTGAAAGAAACTTGACAACATTGTGACCTTTTATCGATCCATTACCCATAATCCTCATGATTTGTAGTTTATGTGAATAGCCAACTTAGGCCAAAAGCCTAAGTTGGGGGTGTGGTGAAAAGAAAAGGTAAATCAAGAAAATACAAAGAAGTCTCTTTTGCCCATGTTTTGAGAAAAATGGATCCCCTCCATATAAAAAAAAAGAGAAAAAGAAAAAAAAATTGAAAAAGAAAAAGAAAGAAAAAGTTGTGAAATAAGGTTATGGAAATACAAAGAAAATGGGGTTTCCAATGACCCATGGAAGATGAATAACAGGTGACTTTTGAGCTGGAATGAAAATGATAAAGAGAAGGAAAGAAGGTGTTGTTGTTCACATCACATTTCATGAGGATAGAAGTCACTGAGCCTAAATGAATAACAGGTGACTTTTGAGCTGGAATGAAAATGATAAAGAGAAGGAAAGAAGGTGTTGTTGTTCACATCACATTTCATGAGGATAGAAGTCACTGAGCCTAAATGACCATACCTTCGCACTCAGCCCCGTTACAAGTCTTAAAAAGACCTTTTTGATCTTGTATGAGCTGAAGCAAAAGTCGATTGGAAAATAAGGACAAACCTATGGGTGAAATCATGCATTGTATTTATCTTTGTGAATGTGAATGTTGATCTTGATTTTGGAACTTTAAATGACTAAACCATTACGTGAATATGGAATCATTCTTTGTGTGAGGGCATTTGAATACCTTTGTTGAGCTTGAACTTGCATTTGAAGCAAGTATAATGAGCTTGAGATTCTTTGGTAATGGTGAGTCACAACTTGAATCTTTGAGTGCACAATTGATCCTTGCACTAGTAAGTTGAGACTTTTTGTGTGCATTGATGATTGAGTCTTGTGTAGCACTGTTTGAGACATCCTTTTTGAACTGCTGAACTTGAGTTCTACTTGAGGACAAGCAAAAGTTTAAGTTGGGGTGTTGATGAGTCCACGATTTGGACTCTTGTAGGGATTTATTTTGATAGATTTAGTGTCCTCAAATGCATATTTTATCTCAATAACTGATAAAATCCTTGAGTTTCAGGTATTTGGAGTTAGAGACTAAGCATGGAAACTATTGGGCAGAAAGGAACAAGGCAGCTGAAAATAACAAAGAAAAGACAACATGAGGATCGCCTAAACCATTAGGCGAGTTGCCAAATGGCTATGGTCTCGCCTAATGTTCCAATGTGCCAAGCTCTGAAGGAGAAAATTGAGTCGGCGAGAGAAAATTGAGTCGGCGAGTCGCCGAACGATTCCGCGGTGCTGTACTCCATCGCCCAACGTTACAAAACTTGAATTTGCTGAATGCCAATGCAGAAAGGCGATGAACCAGACCAAAGGGCGGATCGCCGAGTGGATCGATCGATCTGCGATCCCGACTAACTGCGCCGAGTGGTCCTTCGCAATACATCTTTTGACAACTATAAATACTTGTTTGAATTTTTAGTTTAGTATCAAATTTTGTATGCAATCAGTATCAAACATTATTTTAAGTTTTTAGAACTTAGAGTTTTGGAGACTTTGTTCCTTAGCTTTGAAGATTTGAAGGTTTCCATTTCTAAGCAATTGGAAGTGGGTATTGAAGATTCTTCATCTAAAACGTGTGTAAAAACAATATCTATCGTACCCATTTGATGGAAACATTTTTCGTTTTCGATTTCTATCTCTTTACTATGTCTAGCTAAAACCCCAATTCTTGGGGTGTGAATATATGAGTATGGGTTGAATTTACTGCTGGGTATTGATGATAGATATTAATTTTGTTGTTTAAAGGTGAGTTCGTTCAGTATTTGTGTTTGAATATAATGGGGTTGTAGTTGCAAATACAATTTTATCTTCGTGTTTTTGACTTGCTCGAGAGAGAGGTTTTAAAACCAAAACTACTGAATCGATAGTCTGTGGTTATTGTGTTGTCGTGGGTTCAACTTGAGAGAGTGAATCCTAAACCCTCTCCCACACATTCAGCTCGAGAGAGTGAATGGACTAAGGGCAAAGGTTGTGCTTTATTGCCGCTTATCGGTGTTCGAGAGAAACCGATTTGATTCGAGGTAAATTGTTCGAGAGAAAATTTACCCCTACTAAAGTCTAGCTTAGTTACCAATTTACAGCGATTTACTATCGATAGCATTTACCCGGTTGTTTATTTTAGCCCATATTCCTATCACATCCCAAGAATCCCGTCTCCATATTTGCATTTTTGTTTTTAGTTGCCATTTTAATTGGTAATTGATTACAAAACCCCTTTCGATAATTGATACTTGTGTCACTCTTTAATTTGATATGTTTTTCTTCATAAATGTTTATAGCTATAATTGACTTGAACACATTCTTGTTTTTCTCTTAATTCTCGATTACAAACCGCTCCCTTGGGACTCGACCCCAACTCACTAGTTGGGTTATATTACTATTGAACGATCGTGGACGCTTAGTATTGGATGAAGCGCCCGGATACGTCAAGTCAACAACCTATGATCTTTTTTCATCATGGTGATGATCAGGTGGCGGCAAGAAATTCCCTTTGTTTTCATTTTATTCTGTCCTATTTGGAGTATCAACAATGTTCTTCCTTATCCTTCAACATAACTCGAATCCTCAACCTACTGATCGATGGGGAAGGTACTCAACCACTAGTGTGCTAGATTTTAAAAGGTGTGAATGAAAAATGAAGAGTTATGATTTTTATGAAGAGTTGCGACTTTTCTGAAGAGTTTTGTTTTTTATGAAAAATTGCAATTTTTATGAAAATTTATGACTTTTCTAAAGAGTTGTGACTTTTCCGTAAAATTGTAGTTTTTGATTTTTTCTAAGGGTTGTGACCTTTTCGATAAGGCACATGAATAAGCACCTATTCACACTACCCTTTGTTGTCTATAAATAGAGGGGTTTCATCTCATTTTTCTACAATGAATTTTCTAAACTTCAGAACTTCTTCTTCTACTCCACAAACAAATTCTAGTGTACTTTACTATTGTTGAGTGGTTCGCCGATACCGTGGTTTTAGGTACCAATACACCGGTGAGTAAGGTCGTTCTATCCTGGGAGGATATATTCCATTAACCTCGGGTACTTGAGATGAATAATTTCCTTAAGGAAACTGTTAATTTAGCGAGATCGATTTTTCTTCTTGAAAAAAAAATATTTTTTCAGGTTCTTTCTACTTTCTGGTTTTGAAAATATTCTTTAAACTTTGGGGTTTCTTACCAAGTTCTCCAAAATTAGTGTTCTAAATATTTTATGAATACAAATTAAATAACAATCTTCAGGAAATTATTATACTATTGGTATTTTATGTGTTCTACTTTGTTGGAGAAAAAAATGAGAAAGATAATCATTTTATTAGATGATAAAAGAACTTTGTGATGAACAATATTATTTTAATATGCTACTGGTATGATTATTTGTAATCTCTAATGCTTTAACTAATTGGGTGTGGCAGAGAAAGAAGAGAACAAATAAGTTCAGGTGCAAATTCAAATGAGTAAGATAGCCTCAATAATGAGATTTCATTTATGCAATTTGACAGCGTACCAAATGGGTCACACTTTGAGAAGTGTGAATTTCAATTTAAAGATGTTCAAGGACATTTCTAATATTATTTTTTGGTCAAGTTTGGAGACTAAAACTTCTCCAATGTATTAAACATTATCTTCGAATGAACATTTCGATTTGAAGAGTATAAATACTTCGTCAGAAATATTAATGCTAAATGATTTGAAGAATATAAAAACTTCATCGTTAACTAGAAACAATGTTGTATTTTTAGTTTCTAAAGATTAAAATCTCTCGGTTTTCTACTCCATATGAATTTTAAACTGATTTGAAGTCATAAAAACTTCATCATCATTCAATGTTCATTTTGTTGACGATTTGAAAAATACAAAAACTTTTTCATTAACCAAAAATAAGTTGTATAAAGATTCGGTCTTTATTGTTAGTATTCTAAATACTAATTTTTTTGTCTATTTGTAACAAAAAAGAAAAAAAAAAGGGGCTAGTGACATAAAATAAGTGATTTTGTGCCTGCAATGGTTGTCTCTGCGGATTAATCTTTGGCATTTCATAAAGATTGTCAAAGAAAATTCTAGCACTAACAATTCTTTTGTAGAATATTATCTCCAAAAGAGGCTTCATGCTGCCAATGTGTATTTTGTTGGTATACAATTTGAAAGCATGGAAAAATATGTGGAAATTATTTTTTAATACACAAATTTTGTTTTTGAGATCATATTTAAAATGTGGGGTTCTTTGCTTGTAATAAAGACAAAATTAGACTTAGGGGTTGTTTTGTACATTGATGCATAATGCAGAGATTAGTAACACATGGATTAGTAATGTAAAGTTTAGTAATGCATGATTTAATTTTTATCAAGTATTGGCTCATTGCTTCATACCTAATCTTGTGTTTGGTTTAAAACTCTACAAAAAGTTTCTTTCTTATTATACCCTTGAGTTATTATGGGATTTTCTTTTTCATGTAATTAGGTCAAGATAGATAATTGTCGAACAATATTATTTTTTGTGACCTTTTAACTAGGTAGGAGAAGAATAATTTTGTCACCATATTTGCTATTTTCTCACTTGAATTATTGAGGATAAAACTCTACAAAATTCTTCTTAACAATTACATACCCTTTAATTTTGTAGGATTATTCTATTTCATTTAGCTAGTCAAGTTAAATACTAAAATATAAAAAAAATATTAATAATTTTTAGGTCTGATATTCCACTACGGAGATCCTTGATTGCACGATGTATTTCTACTTTTTATTGGTCAAATATACCTTAAACTAAACATAGATTTTAGACTACTTAAATTGTTTAAATACCTAAAACATATTTTTTTATAAAAGAAAACAAGTAGTTCAAGTGGTCAATCAACGAACTATATTTTTTTTTTAAAAGCCCGAAAAAATCAACCCAATATAGCAAATCAAACACGGAGAAAAAAATATTAGTTTGTAAAATCATCAAATTACATTGAACGGATTTAGAGAATTGAAAAGAACGTTTATAACCATTCCAATATAAATAAAAAAAGAACATTAAATTACAAACAAAATTTAGGAAAAAGGATTGAGGGATAGTTTAGTCATTTAGAGGTCTTATCCATGGATTGTTAAATCTTGGATTACATATCCCTCCCTTTTCAAGGGATAATATAAGACCTTATATAATGTATAACTAATCCATGGATTAAGTTAAATATAGTAACCAAACACAGTTTTTGATGGACTAAATTTTAATCCAGGACTATTCTAATTAATACCGCCTACCAAACGGGTCCTTAGTGTCCAATTTAATTTTGGAGCATTAGATATGAAATTCAATGATATTCTTGTATTATGTTAGACCTACAAAATTCTTTGAGTATATTTGACATTGTGGTCGTTGACTTTCTCTATTACTTGTCTATGATATGACTAGTATAAAACCACAAAACTTAATATATACTTGTTCAAAAGAGTACTCTTATTCTTTTATGAAAGAGAGTCTCTTAAAATGTTGTGACTTTTCATGAAAATATATTTATATTAAAGTACAACTAATTTTATAGAAATGAATACTGATGAAAAGTCATATGTGTCACTCCCCGAGGCTACCCCCTTGACGTAACACAGGACCTAGGATCAAGAGTGACCCCAAGCTAACCTTGAGTCTGGCATATCATAAGCATACTGAAAATAACTAAGTAAAGCATGAACTATGCGGAAGCTAAATCAATAGATATCTGATGAGAGGACAAAACCCAAATAGTCTGAATGTAAAATATGAAACCATAAGAATTTAGTGATACTTGAAACAACCAATTAACAACTCAAGCTGGATCTACTACTGTGTCTAAATATTCTCTAACTGAATTGAGTTGGTGGGACATGCCCCCAGCTAACTCTAGAAAGACTGGAACAAAAAATAAAGATTAAAATGAAAGCATGTCTATTGTCCTTGGAATATGAGGACTCACCACTGAAGCTGTTGAATACGGATCGAGAATCGATCTATGCGTGATATGGATGTTGAATATCTGAACCTATATAATTAAATAATGTAGCGCAAAATATGCGTAAGTACTTTGAATGTACTAAGCATGCATGATATAGATATTAAGTTGAATAAAGTATATAGGTTGAACAATACAAAATTGAGCAATGATGTAATCTGAACAGAGATATAGATATGTACTAAAGTATAACTGAAAAGAACTAACTCAATGCAATGACCAAGTACTAATCATGAAGGTACATGTTGAACTGAATACTGAAATATATCTATACTAAAAGTCTAGTCAATGCACTAAGAATCTGACTGTGAGACCTACTATTAACCGACATAAACCACGTGAGCTAAATGTGGAGTCCGATGTATACGCCCCATTGAGAGGACCCAATATACCTTGCCAGGGGTATAGAGGCATGACTGTGGCGTGATCACTAAATCTGATGCCTAACTGAGGGGACTTATAAACCTACGCGGACACGTAGTTGTGGGACTTTAAGGGTACATTGAACCATAGTCCAACTCGGTGCTAAGTCTACTTCCAACTGGTTATTAATGAAACTAAAATATACTGAAATGCTGAATATCTCAAGATATTGGCATGCAATCTGAGAATGCAACATTTCTATACTGATAATGTGACATTCGAGCCCTGGAGCATGATTTTCTGTTTACTAACCTAGCAAGTATTATTTATGAACTAAGAGAAATTACACAAACTAGGGTTCTGAATTTTATATAGGGAACTATGCAAACTTTCCAAGAAAATGTGCTATTCAATTAGGATACTACAACAACTAAAATCCCAACGAATCTTCAAGGTTTAGAAATTCTAGGTCTAAACAAGATATGACGAATCAAAGAACTGACTGAATTCTAGGGACCTAATGACTGAAAGAAATCCACTAGTGAAATCCCATGAATCGTCCTCGAATGAAGTCTAAACAAGCTGAGTATGAAGGGAAGGAGCTGCAATCCCTACCACTAAGTAGTAGAAACTATATCTAACTAAACTACGTTCCATAAACATGAAAATATGTTGAAATGCAAGAATAACTGAGGGAACAAGATACTGAGACTGAATTACTCAAGAGTAATTGAAAGATTGGAGAGGAACTATTACCTCAAGCTGAACGAAATCAAAAGGAAACAGGTGAGGGAACTTGACCATTATGGTTGCTTTTGCTTCCCAAGTAACTCCCTTTACGGACTGACTACTCCACAAAACCTTTACTGAAGCGACTTCTTTATTTCTCAACCTACGAACCTAACGGTCGAGAATTTCAACTGGCACCTCTTCATAAGTGAGACTATCCTTCACAACCACACTCTCTATTGGTACTATCGATGTCGGATCACCCACACACTTCTTCAATAAGGAAATATGAAAGACTGGATAAACTGTTGTTAGTTCTACTGGAAACTCTAACTCATAAGCCATATTACCTACCCTTTTCAAGTTTTTGTAAGGACCTACATATCTGGGACTGAGCTTCCCTTTCTTCCCAAATATCATCACCCATTTCATATGTGACACTTTCAGGAAAACTCAATCATCGATTTCAAATTCTAAGTCCCTTCTCCACACATATGCATAGGACTTCTGACGACTCTGAGCAGTCCTTAGTCTACCTCTAATGAGCTGAACTTTCTCCATAGCCTCATGAACCGAATCTGGCCCAATCAAGGCTGCTTCACCTACTTCGAACTAACCAACCGGAGATCTGCATCTACGTTCATATAATGCCTTATAAGGGGACATCTGATTACTGGAATGGTAGCTATTATTATAGGTGAACTCTATGAGAGGTAGGTGATCATCCCAACTACCCTTGAAATTGATCATGCAAGCTCTCAACATGTCCTCTAAGGTTTAAATGGTATGCTCTGCTTGACCATTCGTCTGTGGATGAAATGTTGTACTGAGATTTACTTGAGTACCAAGACCTTTCTGAAATGATTTCCAGAAATGAGATGTAAGATGAGGACCTCTATCTGAGATGATAGACAAGGGAACCCCGTGTAACTTGACTATCTCATTGATGTAGATTTTGGCGTAGTCATCTGATGAATCTGTAGTCTTCATAGCCAAGAAGTGAGAGGACTTAGTGACTCTGTCCATTATCACCCAAATGGAGTCATGTTGTCTGCGAGTACGAGGTAAACCCGTAATGAAGTCCATGTTCATCACTTCCCACTTCCATGTAGGAATGTTAATCTATTGAGTCATACCTCCTGGTTTCTGATGTTCAGCCTTAGCCTGTTGACATTTAGGACACTTAGCCACAAAGTCTGCTATATCCCTCTTCATGTCGTTCCACTAAAAGACTTCCCATAGATCACAGTACATCTTAGTGGCACCTGGATGAATGGAATAACTGAAGTTATGAGCTTTTGTAAGTATCTTCAGCCTCAACTCACCCACATTAGGAGCACATAAGCGACCCTAGTAACGAAGCACACCATCTCTCCCTTGGGAGAAAACCTCAACTTTCTACTGATAAACTGCACCTTTCAACTGAAGTAATATAGGATCACTGTCCTATTTTTTCTTAACCTCCGCTACCAATGAAGATTCTGATCCATTCTAAACTATCACACCACCATCTTTCATTTCTTCCTCAACATGTGCTACACTACCCATAGACAGTCTGCTGAGAGCATCAACCACTACATTGGCCTTACCCGGATGATAAAACACATTTATGTCATAGTCTTTGAGGAATTCAAGTCATCTCCTCTGACGAAGATTCAACTATTTCTGGGTGAACACATACTGGAGGCTTTTATGATCTGTGAACACATAAACATGAACAACATACAAGTAGTGTCTCCAAATCTTTAGGGCAAATACTACGACTGCAAGTTTGAGATCATGAGTCAGGTAATTTTTATCGTTGACTTTAAGTTGTCTAGAAGCATAAGTTATGACCTTACCTCGCTGAATCAACACACAACCTAGGACAACCCTGGATGCGTCACAGTAAATCACATTACCATCTGAACCATCTAGTAGAGTCAAGACAGGAGTTGTAGTCAACTTAATCTTCAATTATGAGAAGCTTTTCGCCTGACCATTGAAATTTGCACTTCTTCTAAGTCAACTTGGTCAATGGGGGAAGCTATGGATGAAAATCCTTCAACAAATCACCTGTAATAACTGGCCAAACCCAAGAAACTTCTAATATATGTTGGAGAGGTGGGTCTCAGCCAATGTTGTCCGCCTCAATTTTCTGAGAATCCACTCGGATCCCTTGCTGGATACTACAAGACCAAGGAAAGCGACTGACTGTAACCAGAATTCACAATTGCTAAACTTAGCGAATAGCTGGCGATCTTTGAGGGTTTGCAAAACAACTCTCAGATGAGTCACATGCTCTTCCTCACTTCGAGAATAAATGAGGATATCATCAATAAATACGATGGCGAACAAGTCCAACTACTGTTTGAACACCCTGTTCATTAAATCCATGAAAATTGCAAGAGAATTTGTTAGTCCAAAATACATAACTACAAATTCATAGTTTTCATAGCGAGTCCTGAAGGCTCTCTTCGGTATGTCACTATTTCTGACTCTGAGCTGATGATAGCCATATCTGAGGTCTATCTTAGAAAAAAAACTAGCACCCTGAAGTTGGTAGAACAAGTCATCAATCCTGGGGATAGGATACTTAGTTTTGATTGTGACTTTGTTCAACTGACGATAGTCAATGCACATCCTGAGAGAACCATCTTTCTTGAGCACAAACAACATTGGAGCACTCCATAGAGAGATGTTGGGTCTAATGAAGCATTTATCTAGAAGGTCTTTCAAATGTTCTTTCAATTTCTTTAGCTCATCAGGAGCCATTTTGTAAGGAAGAATCGAAATGGGCTGGGTATCTGTAAGGAGATCTATTCGAAGTCGATTTCCTTTTCGGGAGGAACTTCGGAAAGATCTTTTGAAAACACTTCTGGAAACTCATTTACTATTGGTGCTTACTCAAGAGTGGGGGTTTCAGAGTTTGAATCCTTAACCCGAACGAGATGATAGATATACCCTTTGGAAATTATCTTTTTGGCCTTAAGGTAAGAGATAAATCGACCTATAGGCACTGAGCTACTACCTTTCCACTCTAAGATTGGCTCGTTTAGAAACTGAAACCGAATGATCCTAGTTCTACAATAGACTGAGGCATAACAAGAATGTAACCAATCCATGCCTAAAATGATATCAAAATCTAGCATGTCTAGCTCTACAAGGTCTGCTGAGGTGACTTTATGAGAAACTGTGACAGGGCAATTTCTGTATACCCGTCTAGCTATAACTGGGTCACCAACTGGAGTAGAGACTGAGAAAGGTTCTGAGAGAGTTGCTAGACTGACACAGAAGTTTACTGCTATATAGAGAGTTATAAAATATTGTGTTGCCTCTGGATCTAACAATGCATAATCATCTAAATGAAAGACTCGTAACGTACCAATGACCACATCAGGAGAATCTTCCTGGACCTGGCGAGCCTGGAGATCATACAACCTGTTCTAGCGCTGACCGCCACTTGTACCAGACAAGGCGCCCTGCTGAGTGGGGTGACCTGCTGTCACTGCTAAAGTAGTAGTTGACTGAGCCCAATTACCTCACTGTCCCTTCCTGTCAGAAGGGCAATCCTTCAACCTATGACCAGACTGAACGCATCCAAACACCATTTTTTGCTAGCAAGACACTCACCTGAATGGTTCTTACCACACTTTGGGCAAGTTGAAAAAGTCTGATTACCTAAAGCACTCCCCTGTGACTTTGAGCCTGATGCCCTACCTTTCTGATCCTATCGAAACCTTGGGGATGGAGCGCTAGCTATTGAAGGTGCTTTGGTTGTAGACCTCTACTGAAACTGTGAGCGATTTCCACTGCTCGACCTTTGCTGAGATCATTCATAATTTCATGTTCTAGCCTTCTTGTTGTCCTTGGAAATTTCCCTAAAATTATCTCCCTCAAGCATGAGTCATTAGCCTGGAGATATCCATGCCTCCTGATGGCATAGCATTGCTACACCTGGTATTTACTAAATCGGATACTCCAAATAAGAACTTGCTCATTTGTGCCCTCGAATCAACAACCATATGTGAAGCATACCTGGAGAACTGGGTGAATGTATTCTTGGACTAACATTAAGCCCTGCTTCAAGTTTATAAACTACTAAACCTTAACCTCCCTCAACTCTCTCAGAAGAACCTATCCAGAAAAGCTCTAGTAAAACAATCCCATGTCACAGGAGCTGCATTTTCACCAATGTTTTCCTTCCACTGTGTTAACCATAGATGGGCTACATCCTTGAGTTGATAGGATTCTAACTCAACACTCTCAGTACCAGTCACTTGCATTACTTCAAGAATCTTCTTAGCCTTATCAATTAAGTTTTGTGGGTCCTCACCGCCTGTGACCCTAGAACTCAGGCAGATTCATCTAAACAAAGTCTGGAACCCTAGCTGCAGTTGATCCATATTCATGTTTGCGGGAAATGTAGCCTGCTGGTTATTCTGATTGGCTACACTCTGAGCCAAGAGCTGGATCACATTCCAAAATTCTGCATTCGTAACCTCATGGTTCGGGACTAGAGGAACTGCATTAGAATTGCGTGCATTAGCATTTCATGTGTTAGCTCTACCAGAAGGCATGATCTGAAACGCATAATGATGGATTAGAAAGGAGAAGTTGAATCATACCTCATGCACGATAAGAATAGCAAAGGAAGTGAAGTTTTTCTTAAAACACTTTGTAGCCTCCCTCTCATAGATATGACGCGCTTCTCACCATGAAAGAGACTCTACTTAGTGCGGTTTTTAGACAACATAAAACTCTTGAACTTGATGTTCTGATACCAAGTTTTTCACGCCCTGAGGCTACCCTCTTAACGCAACACGAGACCTAGGATCAGGAGTGACCCAAGCTAACCCTGAGTCTGGCATATCATAAGCATACTGAAAATAACTAAGTAAAGCATGAACTATGCGGAAGCTAAATCAATAAATATCTTATGAGGGGACAAAACCCAAATAGTCTGAATGTAAAATATGAAACCATAAGAGTTAAGTGATAACTGAAACAACCACTTAGGAACTCAAGTTGGATCTACTACTGTGACTGAAAAGCCTCTAATTGAATTGAGTTGTTCGGATATTCCCTCAGCTTACTCTAGAAAGAGTGAAACCAAAAATAAAGACTAAAATGAAAGCATGTCTATTGTCCTCAGGATATGAGGACTCACCACTGAAGCTGTTGAATGCGAACCGAGAATCAATCTATGTGTGATCTGGATGCTGAATACCCAAACCTACATCAGGAAATGATGTAGCGCAAAATATGCATTTGTACTTGGAATGTACTAAGCATGCAGGATATAGATACTAAGCTGAATAAAGTATATAGGATGAACAATAAAAAACTGAGCAATGATGTAATCTGAACAAAGATATAGATATGTACTAAAGTATAACTGAAAAGAACTAACTGAATGCAATGACCAAGTACTAATCATGAAGGTACATGTTGAACTGAATACTAAAATATATATTTATACTAAAAGCCTGGTCAATGCACTAAGAGTCTAACTGTGAGAGCTATTATTAACCAACGTAAACCACGTGAGCTAAACTTAGTGTGTGATGTATACGCCCCATCGAGAGGACCCAATATACCTTGCTAGGGGCGTAGAGGCATGATTGTGGCGCGATCACTAAATCTAATGCCCAACTGAGGGGACATATAAACTTATGCGGGCACGTAGTTCTTGACTTTCAAAGTACTTAACCCTAGTCCAACTTGATGCTAAGTCTTCTCCCAAGCTAAAATATACTGAAATGCTGAATAGCTCAAGATACTGACATGCAATCTTAGAATGCAACATCTACATATTGATAATGTGACATTCGAGCCCTGGAGCATGATTTTCTGTTTACTAACCTAGCAATTATAATTCATAAACTAAGAGAAATTACACAAACTAGGGTTCTGAGTTGTATACAGTGAGTTATGCAAACTTTCCAAGAAAACATGCTATTTCGATTATGGATACTACAACAACTAAAATCCCAACGAATCTTCAAGGTTTTAGAAACAAGTCTAAACAAGATATGAAAAATCAAGGAATTGAATTCTAGGGACCAAATGGATGAAAGGAATCCACTAGTGAAATCTCACATACCTGGTGTGAAATCTACGGAGAAATTCTTTAGATTTTGGGGCTGAACTTTGAAGAACACTAATGCTTGTTCTTGAAAGAAACTGGCGCCTCTTTCTCTTCTTTTCGTTCTAATTTAGATGATTTTTTTAGAATGAGGATTCCGGTATGTCTGACTAGATTATTAGGCTTAGACTGAGTAAAATGACATAGTTTAGGCATCAACGATGTAGTTTAAGTCTCCAACGCATAGGGAAAGGAAAAAATAACCCTGACTTAAAGTTGACGAAGTGCCACTCACGAGGGGACTGACAGGCCGTCGTTTGGACCACTACCAATCAACTGGGTCATGATCTGTGGCCTGCCCGACAAAGCTTCACTACAACAAGCATAACGTTTACTATATAAGCTTGGACTTTAGCAAACTCAGTGGCGTTGGAAAGAGGATTCAAGTATATTCAATTTTATTGGTCATGAGCCACCTAATTCATTTTGTGCTAAAAGATATGACCGTTTGAAGTTGATCCAACCATTTTCCTCTAAATAATTCTTGACCTTCAGCTACGGCCAGACCTACGGTCCGTAGGTTAGACCACGGACCGTACTGGTCGGCTGTGGGCGGGATCAGAGATCCCTAAGTATGGAACCCAACAACGGGACCCCACCTATGGTCCGTGGTCTGACACACGGTCCTAGAAAGCTGCATTTTTCATCTTCTTGAATCAGAGGTGTTACAATATGTCATGTTTGTGTTGTAAAATAAGCATTTTGTTCATTTAGTCTTGTTGGACCCGATGAGACTATATTCATGGGTAATTCAATAATAAACAAAATTGAAGGTTATGGAAAGGACCTTCTAAAATGAACATGGTGCTGACTTGAAACAATGTTTGTATCTAACAAAATTATACTAAGTAAGAATAAATTATTTGTAGGAAAAGATTACCTCACGGAGGATCTTTTCAAACTCAATATTTCTAGTCTTCTTACTTGAGTCTAACTATTTATGACATGAATGTTTGGGACATGTCAATTACAAAACCTTGCGAAAGCTGATCAACTTAGAAGCTTTTGCCTATTTCTTAGTGGAATAAATCAAAACGTGTAGTATGTGTTGAATCTAAGTATGCTAAGCATCCTTATAAATCTATTGAAAGGTCACAATCCCTTATAATTGATTCATACTGAATTTTTGATCTCAGGGTGGTAAAAAGTATGTCATAACCTTCATTAATGATTGCACTAGATACTATTATATCTATTTGTTGAATGGTAAAGATCAAGCAACAAATTAGACAATATAAAATTGAAGTTGAAAACCAGTTGGGTAAAAGATAAATGATAAGAAGTGATAGGGATGAACAGTATGAATTTATTTTTGCATAAATATGTTTGGAAAATAGTATCATTCATCAAATTATTGTCCCTACTCACCCCACTATAATGGAATTGCGGAAAGAAAAAATCAAACTTTGAAGGAAATAATGAATGACTCACTTACAAATCCAGGTTTATCACAAAATATGTGTGAGTGGGGGGAGCTATCTTTACAACAAATCAACTACTCAATTGAGTGCCCCATAGCAAGATACATTCTATTCCATTTAAGAAATGAAAAGGAATAAATCCAACATGAAATATTTCAAAGTGTGGGAGTGTCAAGCCAAAGTTCAAGTTTCTATCACCAAAAGAGTCAAAATAAGACCTAAGAGCGTGGACTGTATTTTCATTGAGTATGTCACAAACAGTAAAACATGTTGATTATTATTCATAAGTCCGAACATTCAGATAGTCATGAGTATACAGTAATTTGATCAAATGACGCTGAGTTCTTTGAACACATATATCTGTATAAACTTAGACTTGAGTTTTCTAGTGAAAGGTCTAAAACACCTTGAGAAGAACCAAAGGAGAATGTACTGAATAAAGAGATTTAGAGGCATAGTAAATGTCAAAGAACATCAACTTCCTTTGGATATGATTTTATAACATTTCTTGAAAAAATGAGTCTCATAAATTCAAAGAAGCTATATCTTTTGCGGACTCATCCGTTTGGAAATAGGCTATCAATAGTGAGATTGATTCAATCTTGAGAAACCATACTTGGAAGTTGATTGATCTTCCTCCAGGAAATAAACTAGTGGGTTCAAAGTTGATCTTCAAAAGAAAATAAAAGTTGATGGAACTATTGACAAATACAAAGAAATATTTGTTGTCAAAGGCTTTAGACAAAAAGAAGACCTTGAGTTTTTTCAACATATACTCGCCGGTAACTAGGATTACATCCATTCGGATGTTAATTGCACTCGTTGCAGTACATGACCTTATGTGAAAATATCTTTCATAAATGAATAATTGGAGGAAGAATGGCCAATTATGGATCTCACATGAGGTGTGTCCCTACTCTAAATTGAAATTCCTATAAAGAGAAATTTTGCTTGATTGAAAGTTGAAGATGGGCGGAGATTTTAAAACGTTGAACCGTCTCAAAAAGGTGCCCATGATTCCAGTACAAGGGTACGAAATTGAAATAGTTCATAAGAAATAAGGAACGACTAATTCCAAAAACATGCCCCAGTTTCCTATGAGGTTTTTAGTTTGAAACAGTAGAAAGATCGAATCCTTATATAGGATTGCCTACGTATCTTGCTACAATAAGAAATCAGGTATGACATACTTTGAACCTGAAACTTAATATAATTCTTGGAGAACATAAAATTTGTCACCAAAAGACAAGGGAATTGAAATAATGGCGGATAAGATTCGTCAACATAGAATAAAGGATAGGAGTTGATTTGTCAAACTAAATCCATGGTGTCCGAATTCCACAGCATATACAACATCTTTGTGACTTGTATTTTTGCTAGTGAACGTCTGTCTTGATTCTTCAAAATTTGGAAGTATCTTTTGAATTTTGCCTTCAATTCTAGTAACAACACATATGGAGTTCAAATGTAATTAGTAACAAAGTAAAATATAAGTTTGAAGATGAAGTTGTTCACCTCTTATTGGTCTGGATATCATCTCACAAATTTTAGCCATTGTGCTAGAATATTCACCTACAACAACATTAAAAGAATGTGTTATAAATCATAATAAGGTAACATGAATATATTTTTGAGACAAAGTGAGAGTAGAAATCATCTGGATTATTATGACGAGGACATTACGGGTCTAATGATGCCTTGTGACTTTATAGTTCCTCCATTCAAAGAAAAATTCTTAGGACTGATTAATGTTGGCTTTGCTTTGCAGTTTTGATGCTTCTCCGACATGTGATTTTCAAGCTTGTCTGGTCTCGATATATAGATTTGATAGTATTTTTTAGGACCCTCCTCAAAATCTCTACCCCGATATAAAACATAGAAGAACTCTTGAACTTTCTTGTAGTTTCTGAGACGCTCTCGGTAATTCTGCTCGAGTTGTAATGTTGGTGTGAACTCTCATGTTGACTTGTTGGAGAAAGTCTTTTCTAAAGAATTTTGAGATCCTCTCAAATTTCTTCCCCAGTTTCCATTATAAAGGGAGATGAAAATCTTACGGGAATATGATCGAGCCAGTGTGGTGCCTATGTATTCCATTGATCAGGAATCAAGTCAAACATAGTTCTAACATAAAGAGAAATTGATAAATTTTTGATAACTTGACCGAAGCCGATGAAGGCCACCAACGTATTCCACTAGGGGAAATCAGGTTGAACATATTTCACATTACAAATAAAAGGTGCTTACAAAGAATATCAAACCATAACGTGTGATTACAAAAGAAACAAACTGATTGTCACAAACTAAAGTATACCCTAGTCGTAACATGGCATATAAGACCCATAGTGACCTTATACAAGTCACTTATCATACATCATACAAGATAATAGAATTTAAAGAATTCAAAAGGCAATTGTATATCATAAAGAGTTATATAAAAGCGGAAGTCTAACATAAGTCGCAAGCCAACTAGTACATCATAAGGAAAGTGATTGAGCCGTAACCCATACATCACACACAACTTTGAAACGAAAAGACATAAAAAAATAAAGAGTCTTGGTCCTCGAAACATACCACTCACCAATCTTCAAAAGCCTAAAACGATCAACTAGCCACGAGTGTGAGGAATGGGAACGTTGGACCCTACATTAGTGAAACAATATAGGCACAATTATGCATTAGTACATGGAATGTACTAAATATGATAACAATGTATAAGAGTTATGAAATCATGCTAAAAAGGACTTTACATGACATGCGATGACCAAGCTAAATCATAAAATAACATGTTAGAAAACATAAGTCGTAACCATGGTCAATGCAAGCTAAACATCTTTAAAGCATATTTGAGATACTTTTAGAAAGTAACATTAGTTCATTATTGTGGGAAGTTTTCCATTAACCAACATAGACCCTGTGAGTTATAACATAGAATTCGGTGTCTATCCCACACCGAAAAGAGATGTCCTTACTTTCCAAGGTAAGAACCATAAACTTGAGCTAAAGTGGATCCACTAGCTAATGTTTATCTATGTCTATTCCACACCAAAAAGAGATGTCCTTACTTGCCAAGGTAAGAACCATAAACTAGATCTAAAGTGGATCCACTAGCTAATTTATATCTAAGACAAAGCTATGGATAGTTATGGGACATGGGTAATCATCACTTCTCCACTCGGTGCTAAGCATAAATCCCACAGGATAGTCATTATTCATCTTTTTATCCATGGAAAGGCACAATCAAGTAGTCAATCCAAGCTAGAGTTCATTTAGAATATCTCCTAAAACTTGATTCAATTTTAGTGGAGGAAACCTTTCAACCCTATGAATCTTTTATGTAAGAATAACCTTTCACAACAACAACCTCGATGCCTTTATAAAAACATGCATATCTCCACAGTTTATAGTTTATGGGTTTATCTACGCACAAGATCCAAATCAACGGCGAGAACTCATACCACGATCTGTAGGGTGTAGAAATGTATTATGAGTACCACCAAGCGGTACTTAGTAGGCATTGTCCAACAGAGCTCCAAAGATAAAGCAATTATAAATAACTGGTAATAAGGAAAGTACAACTCAAGAAACTAAACAGGAGGTATAGTATTGTAGACAAGTAATAAGGAGCAGAAAAAAATACAAAGGGTAAGGAACCAAGTCAATAATGTACTTCAAAATGCAAGCCAACAACCTACTTACAAGCCAGCTATGATACAAGAGTCAAGAAACTAAGGTCAGGAGAGCTAACATCAACAAATCTAGACCACAGCCGATCAACTAGCAGATCAATATCACAGGAATACATAATATCATCAAATAATAACCTAATCGGACCCTATTAGCTTGGAAGATACAAATAGAAAACATAACCCAATCGCCCCCTTAAAATCGAAGGATGCAAATAACAAACAACTCTATTGGTGATAGGCTATGCATATTGATTAATGTCTCAAGTACACCTCATCCGATTCTAGGAGTAAACGATCGTTAATTAGTATAAACCCAATAAAGAGTTGGGGTCGTACCCACAGGGAGAAGTATATGTTTGAATTCAATTACGAAGTAGTGAATGTGATTTAATTAGTTGTAGGAATAGAAATTATCGGAATTACTTAAATAAGTCAAAAGGGTGACAAAAATGTCAAATGGGGAAATTGATATCAGTTAGCAATCATGGTAACAACGAATAACAGGGGTGATCAAATGATTTAGACGTACTTGGGGGAATGACCAATCAACTACCAATTACGCTAAATGGGTGTTAGCTAATTACAAAATTTTACTAAATATTCGCGAGTAGAATGGACCCTAGATGAGGTAGCTTTCTCTCAAACAACAACCTCGCTTCAATTGAGTTCTTTCGAACCTTAACAGACTAAACATGAAAACCAGCCCACAATCTCACTCCATCTACTCTCTCGAGCTAGAAGGTAGAACAGGACTTAAGATTCACTCTCTCGAGCTAAACACACAAAAGCCCAGTCACTACGAGTGCTAATTTATAACCTTGGTTTTAGACTTCTCTCTCAAGCAAGCATAAAACGCTAGGAACAATGAAATAAATATTCAATACAGCTAAATAACAGCAGCAATAAATTAGACCCACTTCGATTTAGCAAAACAATCAATAATTTCTAACACTCATCAGCTAAAGTAGGTAATTAATCACATGGTCAAACCCCTAAGATTGGGGTTTTAGCTAGTCATCACAAAAAGTAAAAATTCAATACCTATTACATGCTCCATGATTGGGTATTAATTTTTAATGTTTTAAAATAAGTAAACTTGGCTTTAATTCCAAAATCCAACTAAAAAATCTACTTGAAAGCTTTAAAACTGAGCAAGAACAGTGTATTTTCGTTTTGGGAATGTGTTTCACAATGTTTGGATACCTTCTCTCTTCAAAATATCAATTTCTATTGATCCAGAGTTTGGCAGTTTGGGGCAAATCGGGGAGGAAAGTCGGGCTTCGCTGACTGGTCAGTGACTCACCAAACGCCCCTATCCATCGCCTTCGAGCTTCATGTTTTCATCCAATTATGCACCGTAGCTTTAGGCGATCTAAGTCGGGGTCGCCGATGGGTTCCGTGTTTCGCCCTTCGCTCCTTTGGGTCGCCAATCTACTTGCATCTTCATGGCGCGTTCTGTAACTTTCGGCAGTATAAACTTTCTTCGCGATCCAATCGGTGGTTCGCCGATAAGGTTTGTGCCTCGCCCAATTTCTCTCATCCTCAAGGTTAGTATGCTAGAACTTTGGGCGGAGTGATGAGCTACTCGGTGGTTCGCCGAGTGGTCTTGGCGATCACCATGATCGTTTTTCTTCATTTCTTCAGCTTTTTAGCTCCTTCTTGCCCGATCATGTCCTTGCCTTGCTCCTTAGCTTTCATAGATGTAAATCAATACTTAAAAAATCATTTTAGAGCATAAATTAGGCATTTGAGGACACTTATGCTATCAAAACAAAGCCCAAATGAGTCGAAATCTCAAACTCATCAACACCTCCAACTTAAACTTTTGCTTGTCCTCAAGTAAAACTTAAAATGAATCAGTTCGACAAGGATGTCTACAAACAGTGCTTATACAATGATCAATTATGCACTCAAAATTTCAAATTGTGACTCACTATCATCAAGAGTACTCAAGCTCACAATGCTTGCTTCAAATGCAAGTTCAAGCTCAACAAAGGTATTCAAATGCCCTTACAACAACGATGATTCCATATTCACACAAAAATTCTCTACAATTTAAAGTCCCGAAATTACATACAACTCTCACATTCACAAAGATGAACACATGCATGACTCCACCCATAGGATTGCCCTTATTTTCCAATCAACATTTGTTTCAGCTCACTCAAGATCAAAAAGGTTTTTAAGGCTTCTAATGAGGCTAAGTGCGATGGTATGACAATTTAGGCTTAGTGGCTTCTACCTTCATGAAGTATGGCTTGAAAATCATGTTCTCTTTTTCTTCCTCATTCAATCATAATCATAATCCACCCCATTATTCAACTAGACATGAATCATCGGATACCCCATTTCTTTTGCTATTTTCACAACTTTTTCTCTTTTTCAGTCTTTTCTTTTCCTTCTTCTTTTTCTTTTCTTTTTCTCTTTTTTTTTTACATGGAGGGTTTCCATCTTTTTTCAAATCAATCCAAAAACAAGGGGGAATGAATTTTTCACACTTCTTTACTTTCCTTCTCTTTTCACCACACCTCCAACTTAGGCTTTTGGCCTAAGTTGGCTATTAAAACAAATCATACTTCATGAAAGTTATGGGTGAAGGGATAAAGAGAGGTCACAATTGTTCAAGTTTCTTCCAAGAAAATGGGTAAGGCTCAATAGGTGCCAAAACAAGATTCACACTTCTCACAAGGGTGGCCAGAAAAGAGGTATATTGTCAAATAGGCTCACTCTTCAAAAAATTTTCCCAATATCATGTCTATTGCTTGCATCACTTAGTCAACTGGACCAACGGGGTAAATTCTAGGTGTCATCATGCACAATGTTCAAGGTAATCTCACCACACAAGGCATTAATACAATTATCAAACAAGACTCCAAACTTTCTAGCTAGCATGCAATGTTCATCACAAGAGACTCATTCAACAACCGGCTAGTCACAACGAGATGACAAAAGTTCACATATTGCCTATATAACTTTGTTTGCCTCATCGTAGCTGCACATTCATGTCGTTCAATTAAGAGCACTATTCAAGTCATCGGTATTGACCACAACTGACACTTGAAAATACGAAAGAACAACGAGCAATAACAAGCCACCCCCACCAAAAGCAACCAACATTATCCTCAATATAATCAAAGAACGAACACAACACAAAAGAAACAAAAGACCCTAGAAAGAAGTAACATAAGAATGAGATAACTTGCACTAAACGACAGAGTAGGGTTAGAAATAATCTTCACTATGTGGACATTTGGCGAAGTGTTGCGGAGGTCGCCAAACCAATCGGTGAACCGCCAAACTACACGCAACTCACCGAAATATCCAGACTGCTACCACTCAAATTTGGGCTTAAGGGAGATTAAGATCAGGTATGCCAAACAGCATAGACGCATCACCTAGTGTGCACAACACATCGCCGAAATTTCCAAGACTCCGATGAAGAAATTACCCTCTTGTCAATATCACATTTTTTAAAATAACTATCTTTTTTGTGTATCTACATACCCCAGCACATAATGCTTGAAAGAAAGAGAAAAACATATTTTTTTTAAAACAGGAAAAGGACTATGTGTGCATAAAAAATATAGCATGTAATAGTTTATTTCAGCTTTCCTAACTGTTTGTACATCCTTTCATGCTAAAAGAGAGAGATAGAGAACTTACTAATGCACGTCAATACTTTTACAGTGATAGCATACAATAGTTAATCCTAAAAAATCTGTAACATCACAAATTTCACAAAAAATAATCTGCAAATACGTATAGAAAACACAAGAAATTTAGAAGTTAACGAACTCTTGATCCATGTTAAGTGAAAATCATATTGCCCTATGATTTTGGCAATGAACAAGGATCTATATGTTATCAAAGTGGTCATTCAACTTCTTTTGTTGCACTGAATTAAGATTATCATATGAACAAAATGAAGAATGAGGGGGCAAAATATCATTAGGTACACAACGCTAAATCATAATCAACAAAATTAAGTTCTCATCTTCTTTTAGCTAAAATGTTTATCTTTCATAATACCATACCTTAGTACTATGAAAGCCAGTGGTTTCTTTTAGCAATTCATTTTGCTTCTCTTTTTGTTAATTAGAAGACGGTTCATCTATATACCTAATCTATTTAAGTTTTTTGTTTTGTTCTTTAATCGAATACCATTAGACACAATTTATTGTGTCTTCTTTTGGACATGAAAAAATATTTTTTAGAACAAAAAAGACAACATGTTGTAACTAGAGCATATCCTTGATGGACGAAATAAATCTCTCGAGTTTATTTGTCCCTTTAAAATTGCAAGATATAATATAATCTTTATCCTTGCATCAAAAAATAAAAACCCAACTATAGTGCAATATGAATTGGTGTTTAACTATTTTTCAACGTAAAATTTCAACGAATCAGTAAGTTGAATTTGGAGTAAAATGTTCTAATAAGAACTAAGTAAATTTTAATTCTTATCCGTTAATAGCATAATACATACACTGAGGTATTACTAGTAGAACAAGATATAAGAAAACATCCTTAGTAGCGAAATAGCAACACAATATCGCAATATGGGGAAAACATAGGGATAAAAATATTTTAGGACTTTGGAGAATGAAACTGCACTCAAAGTAATTAGAAAAAGGCACCCAATAAACAAAAATATATTCATTATTATTGCCTAATGGAGATAAAATTGAATTAGTTAATAATTGTGTGATAAATATAATTGATACATTGTTTGACGATCAAATCCGGAACTTTAGTACAATACTATTGATGAAGGGAAGAGATAATATTTTGAGTAACTTGTCAAGATTTCTCTTAATCTAGTCACTCAATGATATAGAAGATTTTATTTACTCTTCTGGTTGCATTCTTCCCGTTAGCAAATTGAAACATGTTCAAAGAATCTATTTTGAACACTCCTTTATTTATGTTAAAGTGTCGAAACCTCAAACACTCCTTTATTTAATTCATAATCATGATATGTGAACGAGCTTGGGTAACTCTATTCATTTTTAAGAAATATATTCAATAGATATCTCTTTAAGCATCTTATTTAGCCAAAAAAAAAAAAAACTATATCGATTTGAACAATAATTATTGATAAATTCAAATAATGTCTATCTTTTTGTTGCTCATTTTATATGATCTCTTTATCCTTACTAGTATACGTGCCCACGCGTTGCGCGGATGATTTAAAATGTAATAGTTTTATAATTAAAAATAACTAATAAAATAAATTATGCACTTAATAATATATTTAATTTATTATTACAATAATAATAAAATATAGTATGTACTTAATAATATATTTATTGTATTAAAATATTACATAGCTTTTAATGTGTGTGTGTATATATTATGTTGATTTTTTATTTTTTTTTAAGGAAACATTTTTTTATGATTATTTTATCTTGATCAAACATCAAATACTTCAAATAATTTTATGTGTTTGCACTTTATACTTTTTATGTCGTTTGAATAATAAAAACTATGGTAATAATTTATTAATTCTAACATTCCATATGAAATATTTGATATCATAAGATTAAATAACATGTTGATACATTCTATATATGTTTTATTCAAAATATTATTTGTATTAATTTTGTGTAAAAATATAATTAAAAAATTGACATAAATGTAAAAATAATCATAATTAATACAACCGCCATATTGGATTTACTCAATGTATGTATTGGATATATTAACTTTTAATTTTAATTGTTTCAGAAAACATACAAATGAAAATGAGGTTGTTGATTTGAACTTTATTCGCTAAAATATATTGTGTATAATTATAGTTATATCGCAAATTTCAACTTAATTTAATGTTGTTATGTAATATTGTGAATAGTCTTAAATTTGCTAAATGACTTATAATTGTGATATTGTTTAAAGTAATATTATGATAAACATAATGTATTGCCTTCTATGTTTATGATAGTGATAGGTTTATCATTTTATAATTTTTGTTATGACAATTTTTTATTTATCTTGTGCTAAGGTTGAAAATTTGCAAAATAATAATAATAAGAGATATGAATTAGTATAGTGAACAAAATTGTTAAAATCTCACCTTTCGAATTCGACAACATAAACACGAAAAAATATAAAGATTAGCACTTGAATTCAGGAAACTTAAGCACAACAATTATATATATATATATATATATATATATATATATATATATATATATAAATTGTGCATCCGTGTTTCTAGGATAGTGAAGACATGAGGATAAACTTAAAAGGGAAGTGCTAAACTGTATTTTCAAGTAAATTAAACAAATTGTTTTGTTAGTGTATTTTCTTAAATGAATAATTTTAATTTAAAAGTTTACAAAAATTTAAAAATTTAATCTAAGTTAAAAGAAATTTATTGTTGTTGTTATTATTATTATTATTGTTGTTGTTGTTATTAGTTCAAGTATTTTTATCAGTAAAGATAGAACATATAGATTATAGGTTGTATTTTATTAAAATATAATAATTATTTAAAATACAAATAATAAAAACAATCTGATAAAAAATAAAGAAAATAAAAATCTAAATAATAAGTTCTAACACTACCATTATCTATAATTCTCAAATAAAGATAGATGCGGAAAAATTTAATTCAGTTGTATACCTCACCTTTAACCATCAATTAAACACAATCCTACAAGTAGTTAAATATTTGTTTTACCAGTTGATCTTTTAAACTAAATCAAAAAATATAAATCACTTTTATATTTGTAGACAGATATTTTTCGACTTGTAATCAAATAATCTACATATTCGGCGCATAAAAAGATGATAATACGAAGAATGAAAACAATTCAACAAACAACATTACACATTTGAAGAACAATAGATCCATAATTCAATAATCAAACATGTAAATATAAATGACTAAATAAAAAAATAACAGAAAATAATAAAATTAAATAGCATTAGATTAACTTCACTAAAATTAAATTAAAAGAATAACATACAATTGCAAATAAAATTAAACATTTTTTTTTTATCATTCCCTAATATATTCTATCACCATCAAGTCTATTATTAAAGAGCTATAAGAAAGTGGGGTAACATGCTTAAACTATGATAATAAATTATATTACATATTTATCAATACTATTATATTAATGATTCCATAAAAATTACGATTTATAAATGCGTATATTTAACACTCTAATAAATGTGCAGATATGACTAATTAATAATTCAATATTAAAAAACATGTTAGTACAAGTGATTGAATTTTTAAAAAAATAGAAAATGATAACATAAAAAGGTATTAGAATAACTTCACTAAAATTATAAATAAAAAATAACACAATCGTAAAAAAATATTGATCACACTAAAAATCATCAAAAATTACTAATGTAAATTTAAAAAACATTGAAAACTCATTCGAAAGAATTTAAGTACAAAACATGACAGAAACAAATCAAATTGAATGATATGAACTAAAAAAATCACAATAAAACATTATAATCTAACAATATTAACCATTGAAGGATTTTCACTTTGATAAATATTATTATTCTTCTTCTTGGATTTTAACTTTTTTATTTGTAAATATATTCAATTTTCTTCTGCTAGCCATCAAATAATCTACCTATTCACTCCATAATAAGATGAAGATAAGAAGAATGTAAATAATTCAACAAACAACATTACACATTTGAAGAAAAGTAGATCAATTAATTTTTAATTGACTTTAGTTATGTATATATAGATAATAGAGATAATGGGTAGAGTAGTTTTAGGTAACCACTTTAAATTCAAATTCAAAAAGTAACTACTTTATCATTTTTTCTAAAATAGTACTATTACGTGGTTGGTTACTTAATTTGAAAAAAAAAAACACATTTAAAATCATTTTTATTTTTTAAAAACTAAAGTAAATCTTCATTTAACAGACGTGTTTTAATGTGTGGGTAGTTTTCCTATTTATTTATTTTAAAAAATGATTGTGCACAACTGTTTTTATTTCATTTTTTCTTTTCTACTATTTTAAGTTATAGAGAAATAATATTAGTTTCTTAAAAATAATAATAATAATTATCCAAATTATTACTATATTTTTATATATTAGATTATTATTATTATATTATTATTAAAAAATTGCCTTATATATTTAAATCTTATCTAAAAATAAAAAAATTTAAAATTTAAAATAAATAAACGGTTTTTGTGAAAATTGATTAGCAATTTAAATTCATTCTTATCCACATTATTAGCATTATTATATTATAAATTATATTATTATTACTTTTATTATTATTATTATTATTATTATTTAAAAATTTACCTTTCATTTTTAAATTTTATTTTAAAATAGTTGGTTACACTTTTTTTTATTTCTTTTTGTTTATACATATTTAAAAGATTTTTAAATTTATTTTTTGAATTTTAAAAGTGTTGAATTTTGTAGTGCTGAGAAAGCACTCTACATAAGTACTACAATTGAAAATATTAAAATATGAAAAATCACGTTATGCAATTGAATCATTCAACTGTAAAAGAAACATAAAGTTAGTTGTTAATATAAAAAATAAGCTTCACAAAACACCTTCAATAATTAAATAAAGATATCCAACAAAGAAATGATCAACAAACTATTTTCTGATATGTTTCATGTCTATCTATTCATTCTTGATCTTGATTTGGCTGTCGGTAACTTCTCAATGTCGGCAACAAGTTCTTTTGAAATTATTGATCCACCAAAATCGAAGCTTTGTCGATCGCTCAACCCAAGGCTATTCTCTTAGACTAATCTCGAACTCTTTTGGGGAGTAGATAGTTTTTTTTAAAAAAAATTAATATAATTTCAATTTGAAACAAAAAAAAAACAAATAAAACTCCAAAATGAAATTGAAGAAAACTCAGTAACACAGTAAAAAAACTGTAAACAATGGATAAAAAGAAGAGAACTCTGGAAAAATATAACTAAAAATATAAACGCACACAATTAAGCTTTAAAATCTATCTATATATAAAAGGAGAAGAAAAAACGCCTACGTGTCAGCACCACAAAAAAAGAGAATTTAAGAAATTATTAAATTAATTTAAAATCTAAAAATAAAAAATAAAATTGCAAACACTACAAAAATAATGAAAAATTCAACAAGCAGTTTTTACAGCTTTTTTTAAAAATTCAATAATTTAAAGTTACCTTAACTTTTACTGTTTTCGAAATATTTTTTATTCTTTTGATTTCGAATAAAAAAAGTAGGAGATATAAAATAATATTATAATAATTAGTATCATCTTTCATAAAATATCAAGTCCGAAAATTATTTTAAAACAAAGCACTTCATTTATTTATTTTATTTGTTAACTTACAATTTTATTATGCAAACTTAGTTACTATTTTTAAATTTTAAACTGAATGTCAAACAAATTAAATAACAAATCTGACGTTAAAACAAATAAAAATAACTTTTTCAAAATAAATACTAAAACTCCTTTTAAGTATTTAAAATTAGAATTACTACCAAAATTATCAACAAAAAAGTTAAAATTACTACCAATTAAAAATCTATTTTTTAAATTAAAAATTTAAATTACGAAACACAAAAAGATAATATAAATAACTAATTAACAAAAAAAGTAGAAAATAAAAACTGTCTTTTGACAAATATCTCCTATTTTTTAATTTCAAAGCATAACTAACTAACCTTATCCCTATAAAATACACAATTTCATAACCCCACGACTTCCAAAAATAAACTGCTACCCACAACTTTATCAACCCAGTTTTTCATAAAAATCTATTATTTTTAGAACTTATGTCATCATCCACTTCTATAGTTCAACATGTATTGTGCATGATCCTGTCCGTCTTTGTATTTCTTGCATTGTTTAGCCATCTCCTTGACCAAATCGTGATAAGGTGATGTGCACCAACATCGATGTTTTTAACTGGCGGGATGATAATTAATAGAGATGGATTATCATAATGACTCCTCAACTTTTTTTTCCTAACTTGAATAATGATGCCTCAACTTGAAATGTATTACATGATCATGTTGAAACGATGACTAAATCATTATATTATTTAATTCAGGTATATGAAAAAAAGTTATATGTACTGAGATGCAACTATTCATGAGTTATTTCAGTATTAGATTTTGTTATTAGTTGATGTGTTGATGGTAATACAAAATATGAATAATTTTTTATTTTATCTAATCTATTTAATTAATAAAATTTGAATAAATTATAATCTATAGAGTATTGTTATTTAGTTATTCATTTAATAATAATAATTATACATATAGTTTTGCCCTCTTGGTGTGTTATTGCTTAAAATATCTTTGATCTATTGTCAATAAAGTCTTTTCTTTATTTTCTTGACTTAAAAATATCCATTGCTTCAAAAGTTGATGGACTCATTCTGACTTTTGTTGTCTGTTCAGTGCAGAAGTGCAATACCTAATGAAGGCGGCAACTGCTTATAGCTAGATGATTAATGGATGGAGAGCGGGTGTTTGCACAGCGGCAAAAGACAATTCTACCTATGTGTAGCACTTCATAGTTCGTACAATGTCTTTTTAAGATAGTTCTTTTATTTCAATTTGTGTGACTAAATATTGCACTTCATAGTTCGTACAATGTCTCTTTAAGATAGTTCTTCCATTTCAATTTGTGTGAGAAAAATTAGGAAACAGGGATAACGAGGTAACGTGGGGTAGTTAATGCAGTTGCGATTCGAGTGGAGAGTTAATTTCCAGATTAAGAATTTTTCATATTATTTCATTTTTTTTATATTTTGTCTTCTATTTTTGATAAAAAAATTTTAAAATCAACACAGTAATAATAATATTTATAATTTCCATGTTATTTAAAAACACATCTTACATCAAATTCTAACCCTCAAATATTTAGGATGTCGATAAAGAAAAAATTTAGAAGATATTTACTTCTGAATTATCAAAAATAAAGTTGAGAAGTTATAACTACTTTGAAACTATTTGTAAATAATAATTTTTACTTGGAATAATTTTATATATAATTCATCAATTTTAAAAACTACTTTAATTTATAACCTATTTGGTATAAAATGTATTAAAATTAAATAAAAAAATTAATTTGAATTGCACTTGAAAGATAAAATATTTAAATTTTGATTAGTTATTTTTTTCTTTTAGAAAAGAAAGAGAATAAAAGATGAAGAAAAATAAGAAAAAAAATTCAAAAGAAAATATGAAATTTGTTTTCAATTGTATTTTTTACATAGAAAACTACATCATTGAAAACACCGATTTCTTAAAAGTATGTGAATACTTTATAATTTACGGATATGTTAGTGTGAATATAAAAAGTAAATTATTTTATTGGATGCTAAACTGTCATTTTAATATTTAATTTTTACTCAATATGTCATATTGATAGTTTACTGAAAGGAAAAGCGTATTAAAAAATGAAAAGCAAAGTAATGAGGATGATAAAAAGGATGAAGATATTGTACGTGTGCGCGAATTATTTCTAAAATCATTTATTTTTTTTAAAACTTTTTTTAAAAAATTTATTTTGTTGTGCATCCTTATTTTATGAAATTATATTTGATTAAAATATTTGTGCAACGCCCGAATACATATACTAGAATGTTCTGCATGTCCCCCGTTGTATTTTTAATAGATTTTTTATATAATTGAAGTAGAATTTTTTTTATTTGATTCTTACAGGAAATAAGATTTATTATCATTGTTATACAAGGCTCTAAGATGAAGTAACGTAAAAAAATGTACATTATATTCTATAAATTACTATTTCATTGCTTATATTGTTTCTAACAAGGATTTAATGCCTTTTTTTAGGTAGAAGGAAGAGGTAATGAAGTAACATTTAATTGTATATATTTATGCGCTCTATCTAATCAATCTATATACAAAAGGAGAAGAAAAAATGACACATGTCAACACCACAAATTTTCAGTATTTTAAATAATTGATAATCAATAATAAATCTATCTATATATAAAAGGAGAAGAAAAATTGGCACATGTCAACACCACAAATTTTCAGTATTTTAAATAATTAATAATCAATAATAATTAAATAAATAAATATAGACATATGTCAATAATTAGAATTAGAACGACACATGTCATCACCACATAAAGTAGGATTTTTAAATAATTAAAATTTATTAATTACATGTAATAGGATTAAATAATAAAATCCAATTTTTTGTAATTATCTTAAATTCGAAAATAAAATATTAAATTTATTTATTAAAAGATTACTTAAAATTAACGTGATATAATCATTTTATAATTTTCAAAATTTATATAAGATAATAACTAAAAAATTTAACTATCTAAATCTGAAAAACAAAAAATAAACATTGCAGAACATGAGTGTGATTATTAATTTTCAAATTTTAAATAAAAATAAAAATTGCTCCACGTTAGTCAGTGGATAATTTTAAGGAACAATTCAATTAATGGATAATTTTAAGGAATAATTTCAAATTTTAAATTATTATAAAATAAAAATTACAAACTTAACTAATAATAATATTAATATTAATATTTTTTCAGAAATGTTCCAAATGACTATCACACATAAAATTCTTTTCCCGGTATCAATTTTCAAAATAAAATTCCCCCAGAAAAATTCGAAAATATCAAAAATATACAAAAACTATATTTTTTTTATTTTTTTATTTTTAATTTGAATTGATCACAATCCTTATCTGATTGATGATTTTTGAATTTCAAATTGATGACAACTTCTTATCAACGATTTATTAACTTCTCATAATGAATGACTTCTTACTGCATTACAATTATCCTATAAATAAACTACCCCACTTCTTCTAAACCAACCCCACCCACTTCTTCTCCTTTTGTTCTATTTTTTTTCCCCGTTAATCAACAGGGAAAGAAATACTTTGGGATGCATACACTTACTTTGTTTTCGTTGTCTTCTTGAATTTATTTTTCATATTGAAAAAATCTATAATAGTTCAAATTATGAGTTTTTTGATATAATATAGTATCATGATTATCTATATGATTAGTTTTCTCTTATATATATATATCAAAGTAAGATACATCCAAGGAGGGATCAATCCTCCATGAGTGAAGGAAATTTTCTATATATGTCAATATTCAATCAAAGAGTACAATTCTATATATGTCAATATCCAATCCAAGAATACAATAGTGGTACAATTATTGGTCTGATGAAACTAACGGTAGTTTATGCTTCTTTGAAAGAATTCTTTTCGCGAAAAACTTACTTTTTATATTACAAATATTTTGAAATTCTAAAATGTTATGTTTCAGATGGGGTGTTATTAGCAATGAAGAAGATAAAACAAGAATATTGATGTCGGGGCCATAAATTCTATGTCAGGAAAGGAAAAAATTAAATAAATACTAGGAGAAATATTTATATAAATATATTTTAGTAAGGAAATACTTAAATTTAAAATCAGAAAAGGAACAAAAAAATATTATTAACTAAGTAATAAATAAAATTAATTTAAAATCTGGAATTAAAAATTTAAAACAATTTAAATCTTAAAATCTATTTAAAGGAGAAGAATACTTATGCACGATGGAGTTTTTTAAAACATAATTCATATTCAATTAACAAAGTTAATTTATAATCTGTAATTTAAAATATTTTAAATCTGAAAATCTTTTTAAATCTGAAAATATTTTCATTTTAAATAACAGAAAAAGAAGAAGATAACTTTACCCTTTTTTTAAAAAAAAAAAATCTTCCCACGTTTTAAAAAATAAGACGAATCTCTTCTTCTTATACTCTTATATATTTTTGTATCTATTGTTTTAAATTTTTATCGACTTTTAATAATTATACTATACCATCAGATTTTTGCTCGATGTTGAGATAAAGAAAAAATAGGAGTAAGTGGCACATGAAAGTGAAAAACATCCTTTAAGTTTATGTATCATGGTGAAAAATTTAGAGAATTAGAAAAATAAATGTAAGTTTTGATTCATTTGATATTTGGTATATTAGAAAGATAAATTATAATGAATATTTTATTTAAGTTGAATATCCGAATAAAATAAGTATAATGCCTCTGATTATGATCCGTTAGCATCTTTGAAATAGTTGAAGTTGTTACAAAAAATAATAGTATTGCATCGATTTGGCCAAGAATGACGTTCAAATTATTATTATTATTTTTAGTTTTCTGAGTGAAAGTTGGGAGGTTTAAATAAAAAGATTTTTCAATTAAATTTGTGTTTTTTTAAGAGTATTATATTAATTATCATTAAAATAAAAAAATAAATATTAAATATTAATTAAAAATCTACATGCATATGCATCACAAAAAACCACGTGTCATTTTTAGGATAAAATTATTTGTCATTGTAATTTTAAGTTATTGGTATTATTAAGTGCATATTATGTTTTATTAGTTATTTTTAAGTATAAAATTATCACATTTTAAATTATCCGCGCAACGCGCGGGTACGTATACTAGTGAGGAAAACAGTAGAGATATGGAGATATGTATGGGTCTTTTGGAGAAAAATATGGAAAAAAATTTAAAAATTCCTTTCCTTTTTTGGAAGGCATGTATCATCTTCAAATTCTTAAAAAAATAATAAAAAGATTTGAGGATTTCTTTCCTTTTTTTACTATAGCATATCTTAATTAGAAAAATAAATAATCTACTATAAAATTATCCTAATCTTTTGGAATTTGTAATTAAATTATTATATTAAAAATTACTTACTAAAATATATACTTGTGACTTTGTAGGGTCTTATATAAATGTGGCGTGATTTTTTCATTTTATAACCTCAATCACTATGTTATGTAGGTTGCTATTGTTAGTATTCTCTTTTGATGAAACACTGTACCTCCCATCATCAAGACCTAGTATATGTCAGTGCGCGTTTCGCCGATGTTTTATAATGTAATAAATACTTCAAATTTTAAATAACTAATAAAATTTATTATGAAGTTAAAATGATAATATGATCACTAAATTATTTAATTGAACACATTAGATTAATATTTTATGATTTTTCTTCTTTGCAACTGAAACAAATAAATTTGGTTTGGATCTACATTTTATTTTTTTAAGTATAGATTTTGAAACTAATTAATCTATCTCAATTTGAAATTGTAAAATCAAATTCAAAAATCAAAATTATATACTACAGAAGCATCAAAGTACCAAATGTGAACTGTAGGACATATCTATTTTATTGTTTGAGATATATTTTGTTGATCTTTTTCTCTTCTAGATAAAAATAGGTGTACTTAGTATGATATTTGTAGCAAACAAAAGTAGAATGTTCATAAATTTTATTCCTGGATTTATCATAATAATCATTTTTTAAAACATATGATAAATCGATGAAGAATGTCTTCTAATAGGAGAACTATAAATCTTATATTCTGGGATGAAATATATACCGAACTCTCATTACCATCAAACCATAAAAAAAACGTTGAACAACCTAAAAAAAATGACAAATGTAACCATAACCAAAGAAATTTTGGAACCAAGACAAACATGAGTAACATTTACACCAACCGATGCTTCCATATTTGAAAAAAAATAATTAAAATAATAATAATAATAATAATAATAATAATAATAATAATAATAATAATAATAATAACAATAATAACAACAACAATAACAACAACAACAATAATAAAATAATTAAAATTAATCTTTCAGATTTAATTGTAGTATGGATTTTTTCTCTCTTAATATCGGACTAAAGCTAAATATTTGTTACAAATTCAAATACAGTCATCACAAAAACTTAACGTCAACACTAATAAAAAGAAATATAGTGAAAAATACCCACAAAAACACTACCATTTTTTACATAAGTATTTCCTGCAATAAAATTGTTTTTTTCCTTCTCACATTTTCAAATCTCTATTTCGTGCACCTTTGAGAGTATTTCTTCGCCAACTAAGAAAATTCTTCAACAGATCTACCAAATAAAAGAAGAATAGAAATACAAACAACATACACTATAAAGTATAAATAAATTGAATAAATAAATCAATCAATCAAGAAGAACTCTAAAATCCTAAGCATTTCTTAGATGATTAGTGGACTTGATCGCAATCTGAAATAGATGTTGTTTTATTTTGGAAAAATGTTATTTTAAATTGATATATATATAACATAGAAAAATTAGGACTCTTTTAAGTTGTAACTCACTATCTTTCCTTTTCTGTAAAAAAAAAATACACAATATTATTTTTTTATATTACCGTTTCACTTTTTTTTTTAATATTTCTACATTTTCTAAAAGTAATACTTTGTAAAAGAAATACACAACATTATTTTTTACATTACCGTTTCATTTTAAAAAAAAATAAATTATTTCTACTTTTTCTAAAAGTAAAAGTAATACTATTAATTTATCTTACCGAGTTATATTCAATTTAATGTTTTGTTAATTTAAGGTTAATAATTTTTTAAAAATATTTAAAATTTGTATATCACTTAAATACTAAACACATTATTTTAAAGCACTGCTTTAAAATATAATAATAGAATTAATTAATTATATTTTATTAATTTATATAATGTTAATGGGTGAGAGAAAGAGAAAATTATGGGTGAATAAGTTCATAATTATCAATTACACTTTTCGGGAATTTCTTTTACCTTATCACATGCCACACCCCACCCCCACATTTTCTTTCCATCCATACTGATTTTTCTTTGTCTTCTAACTTCTCCATTGTTCTTCTTCTCCATTGCTCTTCTTCTCCATTTAAACAAAAATTACCGCATATATTGACAAGCCTGAAGCTGATCCTCTCAAAGTTGAATTTATCAATGATTTAGTTCAACAAGACCCAAGATCAAAGTGTATAGAAATTGAATCAATTAGTAAGTTTAATTTAGTATGTATAAACATTTTATTGTATGAAATATGTATGAAGTTTGATATCCCAACAAATTTATGGACTATTATACTTTTTATTGATGTTTAGAAAGGGTATAAAAATTGGTATCAATTAGTAAAGTTTAGTTTAATATGTATAGATATCTTGCGGTATGAAATAGGTATGAAATTTGATATTTCAATAAATTTGTGAATCATTACATATTTTATTAGTGTTTAAAAGGTGTATAAAATTTGGTATAAATTATTATAGTATGTATAAATATTTTACCTATGAAATTTTACCTATAGTACTTTTTCAGTTTTTATGGTGTTTGCAATTTTTATTTTTATTTTAGAATTTAAATTAATTTTAATAATTCAAAATTCTATTTTTTGTGATGTTGACACGTATGCATTTTTACCTCACCTATTATATATAGATAGATTAAAAACACAAAATTTTGTTGTATGTATTTTCACCTCGCCTATTATGTTATATATAGATAGATTAGAAACACAAGATTTTGTTAAATGCAGATCTAGATTAGACTTGATTGTATAATTTATACCTTTATGATTTGGAGGGCAGAGTAAATAGTCGTAATATCTTTGGTCCACCTTTATTATCTTTAAACTATGAAATGCACAAGAATTTAACGTCCTTACTATATCTCTCAGCCTGACCATGACCCAGAACTTTCCCAAGGACAAAAATAAGGGCATAGTACAAACCAAAATCCAAAGTATGCCCTTCCCCCACTAGAACACCAAAAAGGGAAAAGGGGCTCCTACAAACAATATGCTGCTAGAAACAAACATAATTTATCCATGCCACCATTACGGTTACACGACTTGGTAGTTCTCGGTAGCCAGCAACGTTCTTTGAGAGAACTTGGGTGGAGACCCACCTTTCAAAGGCAGAATGTTGGCAACCTGAAAATTACAATGAATCAACATTTCAATCAACTCTAGTCTCCAATTACTCTGACTAACATCAAACTAAACCACAGTAAACTCCCACAACATTGTTACTGAGTTCCACCCGCTACTACAACATCTCTTTGAGAAAATGAACAAGAATTATCACAGAACAGACATACGAAGGATCAGATGCAAACAAATCAAAATAGTTGAGGAGATGAAATCAGGATCATCAGATTATCTCCAGACACAAGTATGTAAAAACAGGCAAACCTTCAGGTCACTGAATGTTCTTGAGGCAGTAAAACGGGCAGAAATCGGGAAGAAGACATCAGGATCTGCTGCCGGAACAATAAATTCCAGAGATCCACTGCAATGTTTCCGTTTCCACATTAGAATGAGAAACAAGTACTTAAGATCGCATGTTTCAGAACAAAAGCAAGTTTCAACATAAGCTAACCTGCGATTAGAATTGTCAATGAGGACTATAGACCACTCCAGAACAGAATTTCTGGAATCATACCTGCAGTCAATGGTGAAAATATTGAATCTTAATGGAACATTTGATCATATAAACAGAACTCCGCAGATGCTCTCCCAATCACATTACAATACATGGATAGTCTTGGACATATTAACAAATCTTGGTTTGGGGTACAAATCAGAGTAGCAGTTATCAGTGTCTGGTCGACAATTTTGACTATATGTGTTCATTCTTTCATTCACGTTTGGTTCTAAAAGTAATCATGCCACCTCCGATTCAGCTTTAGCTGCATGACTTCATAAAAGGAAAAATACATCTGCAATTCGTGCACCTACTACAATTAAATTCATTATTTCAAAACTCTTCACAACCAATGAGACTGAACAATTTGACACTAAACTAATATATCCACACGAAAATTCCCTTTTTTATCATCAAGGACACTTTATACAAGGTGCAACAAGATGGATACAAAATACTGATTTCTTCATCTAGGAACGCACATGGAATTGGAGTTTAGCATTGAACAAGAACAACCAAATAGCATCCACCCCTTCCATTAAAGAACCAAAGAAAGTTTGCACTATCTCCAAAATTCTTATCCCAGAAACCTAGTGAAACAGCTTGACCAAAATTGGGGAAATCAGCAGGTGACACATTAATTTAAACATGAAACCACATCCTTGCCTTGACCGTATTATACAACTGACTTAAAGGCACTAAACAATTGCTAGGCACTCCAGAGATATTGACAGCTTTGTATAAAACCATTTTCAGCCTTTAAAGCTCTACCACAATAAGTTCTGTGCAAGTATCGTTCAAAATATCCACAATATTCATCTTTGATATAAAAGGAGGGAAGCTTAAAGTTAAGAGTGCCACCTCCACTCTCCATCAATTTGCTGTATACGTGGGGCCTCCCTGAGAGCTGGGAGAGGTACAAAAATCACAACATTCTGTAGATCAGTTTGTGCTGGGGTTTCATACTCAATATTCACATAGGTTTCATTCCCAGAAACTGAAGGCCAGCAGTTAACTGAGAAAAAAATATGAAATTGATAATAAAGATTAAACATGACTGAAACTAAAGCATGAAAAAACAGAGATGCACACAGGAAAAACCAAAAATTACGAAGCTTACTAGTTAAAGGTAAAATTGACTCATCTGCACTTTGCATTCTCCATCTCAAGAGACTAACTCCGTCACCAGATTGATTAGCAGGAAAAGGCCTACTAGGTTCTTTGAGGCCTAGAATATTTTCATTAGAAAATAACTCCTTATTGATATTTGGGTGTGTGTTGAAGTGGATGGCTGGATTACCACTGGTTTCAATCTGAACATACAGAAAGAGATGGCAAATACCATCAAGCAAAACAATCAAAGGTTATCCCTGCCTTCTAAGATCAGATAGGTCTGCAATCTAGGAGCTAGAGCCTCATGTTTAAAACATATTCCAAATTGATATGGGCGCTAGAACATACTTCTTTTCCCGAAAAAAAGAAGAAGGAAGGGGCAGTCAAAAAAACCTGTTGGCATACACATTTGATCTATAAAATCATGACACAATCTGTCTAAAGATGACAATGGAAAGGAAACCAAAGAGAGAGTTATGTGAATGAAGATAAGTGAATGCCAAATACTTGGCTTGCAAAGGACTTTTATCATCAGCTTTAAAGAATAAGGCAGACAAGCGTGTGGGTAGGAATCATGAATTGCATCTATACGAATAAAAAGTACAATCCACCCAAAACCATGACTGCCTGTAACTGTACTATGAATTCATTTGATTCAAACTAGAAGCATAACAGATGACTTAAGTACCCTGCCTTTTATTTTAGTTCTCTTTACAAACTACAAAGAGAAAGAGTGGGGTACTCACCAGGGGACGAGGAAACAAACCAAAGGAACTCATGGAAAAAGTATTTTAATAAAGAAAGGGACACAATACATTAGGGAAAAAATAAGATGTTAATAATCTAATATCAACGCAATTCATATGATTGTAGAGTGTCAAAAATATATGTAACAAGTCATACCTTCTATGCACACAATAGAATCAAAGAAAAATGCATCTATAGTGATTTCATTATACCCTTCAATACAACTGTTATTTGACAAACAATTCTTTTTTTCTCATAACCGCAGTGTCCGGGCCAGCTTTCGTGCACCTCGACCAATTCCATGAGGTACCTGCTACCTTTCACTAGTTACTGGGCCAGTAACTCTAAACACTAAAGCTTGGACAGATGGAAAGGAATCACCTAATATTTTTTGCCTCCACTAGGATTTGAACACGGGACCTCATGGTTCTCAATCCACTTCACTGAGCATGAGGCGGCAAGCCTCGAATATTGACACAAAATCTTTGAAAGAATACTTTCTAATAAACTTTATTACATTATACTTCCAGTACATCAGAAGAAGTTGTCATAACTATGTTACTAGATATTGTCATTGCCTGGTTCGCGCTTGCCAGGTACCAAATCCAGTATATCAGGAATTTTTTAGCTTTCTCTTTGTTTGGATCCAATGAAGACCAGTGTGACTATTGGTGTCTAGTGTGTGCCAATATCTATTGACCAACAGGTGCCATTGCTTTGAAGAGGAAGTGCAGTATTACCATTTCTTGATTTTTAAAATAGCTCTAAAGATGCAATAAAAGAAACTCATAAAGATGCTTACACATGCTGAGAAAAGAGAACAAACAGAGAGAGAGAACCTGAACTTGGATAAGTCCATCTTCTTGGTTCAGAATTTGGAGAGATAAGGTACCCTGGACATTAAAGTTGCTGATACCTCCATCACGCTTTAATGTTACATTAATTTTCTCTTCAACAGTAAGGGTGACAGGATCAGTTGGTGGTGGAGCAGCTGGCTTGGACGGACCAATGCTTGGTCTGACATCTTCGACAATGACTTCACCCTCAGCTTTCAGGGATTCCAAAAATTGGTTGGTCCTTTGTGTTTTACCTAGCTGCATACCAAGACCTTTTGGGGGGCCTGTAGCAGATGCAACTGGACGACCTGATCAGATAAATGTGATGAGCTAATTATACCAAATTGGTTTTCGACCACGCCCTCGATGTTTTTCCAAAAATTATGTGTGTTTTCAACAAGTAAAAGAACATGCTTATTCAAAGAATGGAAAGGAAAAAGCTTAAGAACTATGAGGGAAATAACACAATGTAAATGCACAAACTTTTTGGGCCTACCAACTGATTCCAGGATTCAAATTAGGATTACGCTCATTAGCAGAGGAAAAATATGTCAGAGCCTTGTAACGACACTGAAGCACCCCTAAGCGAGGCGAACCGCTAAACATGTTTTGCGCCTCGCTTCAGGGCTTAGGCGCCACCTTTGACAACAGTAGTCCTCCCCAATATAATTCTAATAACTTTCCTCCCTATATAAAGAGATCTAATACTAATTAGAGTTGAAAGAGCTCCACATTCTTTTCTCAAAGAATATAAGAAGCCATGAGGAAAAATATGCAATACTTCGTAATGCGCCACCCTCGACAAGGTGTTTGAGCTAGAGACACATAGCATGTTTATAAGGTACAACAAATACAAACCCTTGGACTTGGTGGAAAATGAATCCACATCAGTGCTTGCTCCAAATCCAGAACCACTGCCTCCTAAACTAGATAAGTTTGTATCACTGCCAAAGCCGGTATCCATTCTTCCAGAACCCATGGATTGCAGAGACATGAAACCTCCTTTCTCACCTCTATTCCTCTCAATCTGCAAAGCAATGGCCACATGTTGAATCTTCTAATAGAACTCAAAGAAATCAAGACAAAGGAAGGTAAAAGGTTCAGGCAAAGGTAGCACTGGCATCCTGAACTACCTTGCTTTTATCAATCTCACTGGCTTTGCGCTTCATGACATCCTTAGTTTCATTAATCTTGCTTTGTAAGACTAACTTATGCAGTTTCTCTTCATGGCTCTCCATTTCACAATACTGCTTGACTTGTGCCACAGTAACATTTTCCTTGTGCCCGAGAGAAATTACTTCATCAAATGCGAAGATAAGCTCAAATGCTGTCCTGCAAACTCCTTCCTCGTCAAGAGAAAAAGAATATTCAGGCACCTAGTAATAGTCAAGGTATCAGCTCAAATGACCTTTCCATGTGATGAACACATCATCAAACAACGAGCTCAAAAAAGCTTTCGGAGATATACTTAACAGCTTGATGAAAATGAACTTAGATTATTTTTTTTGAGAAAGGTAACTTGTATTATAAACAAAAGAATACATAAGTAGTATTCTAGTAATACTTACATCCAAAAGTCGCAAAAAGCAAAGAACTCCTATGGAGGTCATAAGAACTCTAAAATACTAGGAATATCCTCTGCATCTTGAGGATATTCATGTTTACACCAAAAAAAGAAAAGAACCAGGCAATTCAGCTTCAAATTCTGCATAGAGCAGCTCTTGTTTTTAAAACATCTCTGGTTCCTCTCCATCCATATAGACTTTGATACGAATGCTCCTTTACGTACTCACTCTAGAAGTAAATCTAAACAAGCATGTGGAGATAATCTATCTTAGTTTCTTTGTTTTAAATAGGATAAATATATAAGCAGTAGTTATCTATAGTAGTTATAAGCATAAGTTATTACCAGCCGAAGTTATCTACAACAATAACTGTTTCTATCTCTATCTATTAGGAGTTATCTTTATGTTCGTATAAATATGTGTGTTTAGGAGAATTCTGAGAGAAAAGTATTACTATTATCTTTGTATCTGGAGATTTGTCCACTCCATACAAACATAGTTATTGGTTGATGTAGTGTTTAAGATTCTTGCACTTTATTTAACAAGTTAAGTTTCATTCTCATCTTGTTTCATCTTAGTTTCTATCATTTTGGTATCAGAGCAACAAGATCTAAGATGGTGGTATCTACACGTTCTTCTAATGAACCACTACCACAACTAGTCACGAATCATTCTAATGATCCCTCTAATGATCAAATTGTCTAGCAATTAACGTTTATAATATCATTTTTGGAAGCATTAGATGCAGTTGCGAAGGTTCAATCTAGTGGTACTCAACTTGATGCTAATCCTGGTACATCTGCTAAAGGAAAAGGTCAAGAACGTAATAGAGGTTCTTGTGACACCGGAAGGTCTTCTTGGGTCGAGGATGTTGATGTTGACATGGATATGCCTTGGTAGTTGAAGAAATCAACTCATAGGCCACACATAAAGATGGAATTTCCTCGCTTTGGAGGATATTCTTGTGGCTGGATTTTGAAGGATGAATTTTATTTTTTTTGGTACTATCAAATTCCTGATGATCTAAAGGTAGATGTTGCATCCATGTATTTGGAGGATGATGCGCTTGATCTCTTCATGCAGTGAGCGTATATTATTGTATAGGAGGACCTTGTTATAGCTTTACAAGAGAACTATGGTCATGTTGAATTTCAAAATCCAGATGAACATTTATGTAGCATTCAACAATTTGGCACAATACAAGAGTATCCTAGGAATTTGCTAAACGATCTGCCCCAGTCAAGAATTGAACATTGTCTTTTGGGGGTGTTCCTTACTGGGCTTAAAGAGGAACTCAGATTAGATGTAAGAATTCATAAGCCTAGAACTATTTATAATTCCATGAGCCTTGCAATGGAATTTGAGCAAAAAGTGGGTTCCAATAGTAGGCATAAAGGGTCTCAATGGTCAAATATGTCATGATCCAACACAACCCAAATTGGTTTTGCACGTGAAATTCCTTACCAATCAGTAGGCAACCAACTCGTATCACGAATCAATCCTAATTTTGCACAGATGTCTCTTCATCCTTCTCTGAATCATGCTTGGGAGATAGAGAAGCAGAATCGCATAGCCAAAAGACTCTGTTTTAGGTGTAATGAAAATTTTGCACCAGGTCATCGTTGCAAGACAACATCTCTCACTCTTATGGAGACAAATGGTACCATTGAAGGTGGTGAATCTGCGGAACAAATGCCAAGTGACATTATTGAAGGGGATGCAGGAACAACTGACCTTGCGAAAATTTCATTCCACACCTATCTAGGTAACATAACAGGCACAATGATGAAATTTTCAAGGGACATTACATGGACGCAAGGTGTTGCTTCTGGTTGATGGTGGGTAATCCCACAATTTTATCTCTGAAAAAATTGTTGAAGAATTACAGTTGCTTGTTCAAGTTATGCCCTATTTTGGAGTCCAGATCAGCAATGAAGATATCATACGTTGCAATCGTTGGTGCCAAAATCTTGTTGTGAAATTCCCTGGATTAACTATTGATCAAGATTTTTATCCTTTCTCTGTTGGAGGAGCAGATTTGGTGCTTGGAATTAAGTGGCCTGCTTCTTTAAATACAGTCCAAGCTAACTGGAATGAGATGTTTTTGATTTTTAATTTAAATGGGAAGTGATATAAGCTTCAAGGGGTTCCAAAAGAATCAAATGTACCAGTTGCTTTCCAATATTTCTCCAAGGAGGCTGATATTTCAGGTAATTCTCTACCCATTGATATTCAAAGCTTGCTTCATAAGTTTGAATCAATTTTTTGAAGAACCCAGTGCCCTACTACCTTTTCGTCAACACATCCACTCCATCCCTTTGATTCCCAACTCAAAACCATACAACATTCGTCCCTACCGTTGTCAATACTTCCAAAAATTAGAAATTGACAAACAAGTTTCTGAATTATTCCAAAAGGGTTTTATAAGGTCAAGTACCAGTCCGTTTGCTAGCCCTGTCCTTCTTGTAAAAAAAAAGGACAATACATGACGTATGTCCATTGATTATAGAGGTCTCAACCAAATCACTATTCCAGATAAGTACCCTATTCCAAATATTGATGAGCTTCTTGCTGAATTGCATGGAACAACTATTTTTTCGAAGATTGATTTGTGTTCTGGTTACCACCAGATACATGTCAATCCTGCAAACATTCATAAAACTGCTTCCGTACACATTCTGGTCATTATGAATTCACTGTTATGCCCTTTGGTCTCACTAATGCTCCTTCTACGTTCCAATATGCTATGAATGATTTGTTCAGACCATACCTGCGCAAATACAATTCTTGTATATGATATCTTTGTATATAGTCAAACCTTCCTTTGGTCTCACTAATGTTCCTTCTACGTTCCAATGTGCTATGAATGATTTGTTCAGACCATACCTGCGCAAATTCAATTCTTGTATTCTTTGATGATATCTTGGTATATAGTCAAACCTTTGAGCAACATATCAGTCACTTGCAACTTGCTCTCCAACTTCTCAGAGATAATCGTTTCTATTCCAAAACTTCTAAATGCTTATCTGGGCAAATCCACATTTCTTTTTTGGGTCATGTGATTTCAAAAAATGGGGTTGGTGTTGACCAGGATAAAGTTCAAGCAGTCTTGGAGTGACCAGTATCAAATAATGTGAAGGAATTACGTGGATTTCTTGGGCTAACAGAACAGGTTATTATCGCAGATTTGTGAAGGGTATGGAATGACGGCTCGACCTCACTGAACTTACCAAGAAAAATGTTTTTTAATGGTCGAACTCAGTTGAGAATGCTTTCCAACTTCTAAAGCAAGCTTTAACAACTGTTTCGGTACTACAACTTCTGAATTTCACTCAACCATTTATGGTGGAATGTGATGCTTCTTCAGAAGGAATAAGGGTTATTCTTCTTCGAGATGACCATCCTATCGTTTATTTTACTAAGGGACTTTCTTTTTCCAGTCGTTTGAAGTATACTTATGACCACAAATTGCTTGCTCTTGTTTTAGCTTTGCAGAAATGGAAACACTACCTCTTGGGCCATCATTTTTATGTCCGAACAGATCATTGCAGCCTCAAATATCTCCTTTCCCAGCATATTACCACTAATGAACAGCAAGGATTATTAATGGAATTGCTTCCCTTCGACTTCACTATTGTTTACAACGCTGGGACAGACAATTTTGGAGCTAATTCTCTCTCAAGGAGGTCAATAAATGCTGAATTTCTGGCTCTTGCTATTCTTGTGCCAATGAAATTTTCCAATTGGCAAAATGCTCTCAAGCCAGATACATATACTCGTAACATTATTCAAGCAATCTACCAAGATCCTTCCTTACAACCAGATTTTCACCTTGTAGATCAGAAAATTTATTTCAACAAAAGGTTGGTTGTTCCGGATCAATCTTCTCTTCAACAAAAGATTCTCTCAGAGTTTCACAACACACCTTCTACCCGACATGAATGATATTTAAAAACCTTGAAGCATCTTTCCTCCAACTTTTTCTGGCCAAGGATGAAGCATGATGTTAAGATCTTTGTTCAGAATTGTTTGGTTTGTCAACAAGCCAAATACCAGGCTCTAGCACTTGCTAGACTTCTACAACCCTTGCCTATACCTGGTAGAATATGGGAAGATGTCTCACTTGACTTCATTGTAGGACTTCCCAAATCTGGTGGTTTTGATACAATTTTGGTTGTCGTAGATCGTCTCAGCAAGTATTCTCATGTCATCTCACTTTCTCACCCCATATACTGCCAAGATTGTTGCTAATGTTTTTTGCAGAGAAGTTGTGCGTCTTTACAGGTTACGGCATTCCTCGGTCAATCTTATCTGATCGGATGTTATCTTTCTCAATTCTTTCCAGCAGGAGCTTTTTCGACTTAGCCAAACAAGGCTAAGAATGGGTACATCTTACATCCACAATGTGAGGCACAAACAGAAGTGGTTAACAGATGTTTGGAATCGTATTTACGATGCTTTGTTATGTAGCAGCCTCATAGATGGAGTGAGTATTTACCATGGGAAATTTTTTCTTTTAACACGAGCTTCCACTCATCCACAGAGACTACCTCATTCAAGGTTGTGTATGGTAGAGACCCTCCATCCATTTCTCCTTTTGTTCATGGAGAAACAGGCTTTGTTGAACTTGAAGAACAACTTTTGAATCATGAGGTCATGCTGAAAATTCTCAAGGATAACCTTTTAATGGCTCAAACTCGAATGAATCAGCAAGCTAATTCTCATTCTCATCATCGAGATGTTACCTTTCAAGTTGGAGATTCTATCTTTCTACATGTTTAGCCTTACCGTCAACATTCTTTGGCTCAACACAGGTGCAAAAAATTGACACCTCAATTTTTTGGACCATATAAAAGTGTGCTATGTGTTGGATCTGTAGCATATGAACTAAAGCTACCTGCTTCCCCCAAAGTCCATCCAATTTTTCATGTATCTTTGCTCTTTCCTGCGCATGGTCAACAGGCTGTTATACCACCAACCCCTCTTCCTCTTATTGAATATTGGGAACTCGCCATATCTCCTGCCAAGATTCTTGCACATCGATGGGTCAAAGATGCTGGTGCTTCTTCTTTGGAACTGCTAGTTCAATGGGTTGAATGCCCCCTGAAGAAGCTAGTTGGGAGAATTATGATCTCATTGAAGATTTTCCTTCTTTTTGCCTTGAGAACAAGGCGACTTTTCAGGGGGATGCACTGATATGAATTCTCCTTTACGGACTTACACCAGAAGAAAATCTAGACAAGCATGTGGAGATAATCTATCTTAGTTTCTTTGTTTTAAATAGGATAAATATATAAGTAGTAGTTATAAGCAGAAGTTATTACCAACAACAATTATCTATAGCACTAACTGTTTCTATCTCTATCTCTATCTATTAGGAGTTATCTTTATGTTAGTTTAAATATGTGTATTTAGGAGAATTCAGAGAAAAAGTATTATTATTATCTTTGTATCTGGAAATTTGTCCACTCCATAGGAGATAGTTATTGGTTAATGTAGTGTTTAAGATTCTTGCACTTTATTTAACAAGTAAAGTTTCATTCTCATCTTGTTTATCTTACTTTCTATCACATTTCTTATGAAAAGAATCAAAACTCAATGAACAGAGCTGGGGCAGAATAATCTAGTGCTGAAAAGAAATGAATCGTCAATTTGTATCAGAAAAACATAAAGGATACAAGTTTAGACAGCAGCCTCAGTGTCTCCAAATCTTCGAGAATGTTGCTCTGTTTGTTTGTCACTAGCAGCAAGTATAGAGATTCTATCGGCTGATAAACATAACGCACGTTTTCAGTCTCCACATAGGTATGTTGTTTTCCCGTTCCAACCAATTTGGGGAAGGCTGCAAGATACCCTTCAATTCTTATATGAGACATGTCAACAAACTGCCTCGAGATAAGTGCTGCAGAAGAGGTGATACGGTCAATGGTGATGTGTGGGAAATGCATCCCATACCAGAGAAGTAGAATATTGAGTGTCCCAGATGCAAGAACTAGTCAAATTAGACATACAACTATCAAATAAAAGAAGCTGCTTCTCTTCTTTTATAATTTCTATGTAAGAGCAGAAAATCTCAGAACTATTTACCAGAATTATCAATGGACAGTCGACCTACTACAGGAGGGAATTATCAGAGGAAGCAGAAACTTTTTTTTGTCAAATGTTAACAATACAAACCATTGCAACCTAAAATAAGTACAGAATTAATACCCTATAGATTAGATAATGGAAACATCATAGGTATGCATGAAAAACTAAATAGTGGCAGTAGACACCATAATGGTTCCAATATATTTTTCCCTCCAATTTTTTAATCATTATATGATTAGCCTTATTACATAATAAATAAAAAAAAGCAAATAATTGTTTGTCTGTCCAAAAGTTTCTCATTTTATAGGGGGATTACAGACATGTGCCATTTTCCTTTTCTCTCTTTTGAGTATGTGTTCAATTTTTTATTCTTTTCTTCTTCATAAACTTTTATTCCATTTGTACAACTTTGAATAGTGGTAGTGCTTTATACTCTCTCCCATCTATATATTACTAATAGAGTGAATAGCTGTATGGACAACCATATTTTGGAGCCTGACATTTTCTTTCAAAAATAATTGTATAACTTTCTCACATATATACTAAGACTTCATTTTACTCTCTTCCCTAACTACTACTTTCCTCCATCACCCACCGATTTATGCTTTTATCCAGAGTCTCATAGTCTTATTTGCTCAGTATTGCTCCCATGTTTCTCCCAACCCCAAAATATTTCTATTTGGCAAACATGTTCAATCTTTTAGATTTTGCTTAAAGAATTTCCCAGAGAAATTAGTTCACCCTGAATATAAAACAATAAAAAGTTATTTCCACATTAAGCAAACACCTAGAATGTGCCACAGTTTCTAGCGCTTTATTGTTTTCTCCTTGGTATCCCTAGGGCATTAACTTTGTTCTCATTCAGACCAAAACAAATGTCCTTATGGATAAGTTACATAACCAGATGTATCCATACAGTATTAGCACACAAACCATCTCTTCTTTTGATGAAAAAAAAGGATTTACAAATTTATTTACAAAGATAAATACATCTATTTGAGGATATACTGTCAGTTATTAAACATGACAAGAACTGAGTAAAGATCTCCAAATGTTCACAAGTCAAACCAGCAAAAAACACTTCAATGTTTTTCTTTTTTATGATGGTGTTTGGGGAAACTCGCACACACCTAGACTGTTTCTACCTCCCACATCATAGGTGCCGGGTAATTCTGCCTAACAAAGCTTAGGCAGATAGGAAGAAATCACCAAGTGCCTTTTTGCCTTCCCTGGGATTTAAACTTGAGACCAAAACACACTATATATATAGCAAAACTGCTTTCAATCAGTGATGAATAACCAGTAGATTTCCCTAGCCTTTGCAAAATACATTACAACAACAACAACACCATACCCGGTGAAATCCCACAAGTAGGGCCAGGGAAGAACAGTTGTGCACGTCGCCTTACCTTTACCGTTGCAAATTACATTGAACTATATTATTCATGTTGCTCCACGCATTGTGTTCATATCAAGTTGGCATCTTCAATGTAAATCATGCGTCATCAAAAAAAAAAAGTCCAATTTATGTATGAATCAGAGGTTATCTACTCTCATACCTCCAGCTAAACCTATGGAATTTTCTTTTTCTCCATTCATTGCAATTTTCCATTTCTCTCAACCATAATATAAACCAACTTGTACTATCACGTGCATTCCTAAATCTTAATTGTAATGGTTGAGCTCGAGTTTCACATTTCTCAACGATAATATCTGAACAAACATACTTAGTTAAGTGCTTTTCTGGCCATTTTATAATGTTCAATCTGTAAACTTCAAAACGGGAATTACTCACATCGCTTTGCAAATAAGAATGCAGAGAAGTAGATCTCATTAGTTTTGTCAAAAGAACAAATCAATTATCAAGTGGATGACAAATTAGTTTAGAATAGCACAACAAAAGCTATTAGACTGACTTCACATTATTTTGAGGAAACCAGAGATTCCAAAAACAAAAAAACAGAGATAGTACAGATAATACCTTTGCCTGATTTAGAAATAATGGATGCAGCTAGAACAACCTGCAGGACATACCAAAAGGCCAGTTTGCAGTTATTATAACAAGATTCTTTTCAAAATTAAAAAATCTATTTTTCTTAGAAAATGCCTCATTTTATCTAAAGGAGATTGTAAAATATTCAGCAAAAATTATGGGGGAAATAGTTGTCAGACGACATAATAAGGCAGTGAAATATTACCATTTTCGCAGCTTAGAAAATCTTAATCAATGGATGGGTATCACCTGGAATTTAAACATTTCGTCAAGTAAGAAGCAATTAAACTTGTGAAACAACTATGCATAAGAATAACAATAAAGAATACAAAATAAACAATTAGAAATCAGAATATTTTGATGCAACTACGGTATCCCTCCTCCAGAAAGTATTATGCTTTGCAAATAGGGGGATATTACTGTAAACTAAATGAATTCAGAGGTAGAAGAAGAGATCAACAGCGTATTACTCTTGCAAACTGTATGAATCTTAGCATAGAGTTACAATGAAGGAAGCAGATCGGATAGTACCCTAGGATAGGATCAACAACAATCAGCAATTTCGAAGGGGGTTGAGAGAGATCGATAGTTACCTACTAGTGGATCAAATTACGTAACAACCGGAACAGTGTGCAAATGCGGGACTGAACAACCAACTGATTTAATTGTCCTGTTTCTGTTTATACAGTCAAACCATAAAAATTTTGAATAACATTTTCAGATGTGTTTTTTTATCACATTGATATGCAAAAAGTTGTAATTCATAGTATAGTTTTTGAATATTTAATTTTTTTGTTAAAATATCAAATTAATGTAATCTAATTTAACTTTAAAAATAAGCAAAATTGACTTTTGAAAAGCCAACATGACAATTAAAAGTAAACAGAGGTAGTATTTGTAATCATTTAAAATTTATTAAATATAATTTTATAAAATGATTCGAATTATATTAAATTCATGAATATATTAGTCTAAATAAATTATGGATTAATATAATTGGGCAAATTATTCATGTCCAATAAATATGAATTTAGTTGAAGTCAAAATTAATTGATTTAGACTACAATAGATGAGCCTAATTTGCTAAGTCCAATGTCATCTTATCCTAGAGGCCCATTCTTTTGTGTCACGTGACAAATGACGTGGCATGCCAAGTCAAACAAGAAGCCAATAGAATCATGACATGTGCCAAAGATGACAAGCCCGCTCCATAAATCCCATAATCCACGTCACTTAAATCTGCTTGGCAGAAGAGAATCATGTTCCAATTGCAACTCCTCTATTCTAAAACTATAAATAGGGGTCCTCATAATTCAGAAAAGAGGACAGAAAATTCTAAGCAAGAAGCTGGAGAAAATCTGTGGTACAAACACCATAAAATTCTCTATAAAGCTACAAGTTTAAGAATTCAAGCATTCAAGTTCAAGAACGATCAAGATCAAGACCATCATATTCAAGAACAAGCTCAAGAGCCCTTGAATTTATATTTGAAAAGGGGAATTCAGAGAATCATAGAAATTGTAACACTCGCACTTGAAATAATAAATACGATTGTTGCGATATTTTTCCGTTCTTGATTATTGTTTTCTTGACGTAAATTTTATTGTCTACAAATTCTGGCACGCCCAGTGGGACAATCTCTACCTCTCATCTCAACTTTTCAAGCATCAAAGAATATCGAGATGACTTCCATGAAGAACAACTCTCGATCAACTGCCTCTAAGGCCACTAGCTCCAAGTTCTCTACTGAAGTTGAAGGCATTCTTGGTGTTACCTTTGGAAGTTTCGGAGCTGTTACGAGAAGCAAGGCTGCTACGCTAGGACAACAAACACCTCAAGTGTCGTCAACATCAACTCCTGTTTTTGGGTCTTTGACTCCAAAAGGAGCAAGTTCCTCCACAAATGCTTTAGAAGGAGGAAGTAGTGTTGCTGAAAAGATCAAGAAGACATTGGCTCTACTTGAGCAATCTAGTTCCAAGAACTCTACCACAAGGGAGAATTATGATTCAACTAATGAATCATCTCCACATGCATCGCGTAACGTGAGTCCGTTGAAGATTAACATACGTTATAATCCATGCTACTCTCCTACATCTCCAATGATCATGCAAACGATGGTGACTGTTGCTTCCTCTCCTAAGGAACAACTCGCAAATCTGACGAAGTTAGTTGAAGGATTGACAAAGCATGTACAACACCAAGAGTCTCGAATTGATAAGCTGATGGATAGGATGGAAGGACTTTTAGATGGAGAAGCGAGTCATGCGTCTGGAAAGGCTGTTGAAGTTCAAGAGATCGGAGATCTTGTGAAGAAAGCACCGATTGTTAATGAGATGCCAGTTTCTTCTGAAGAAATGATCCCACTTGATCGCTTGAAAGAGTTTATTGAAGGCACTATCAAAGATAAGTATGAAGTCTCCACCAAGTCTTCTCATATGTATGATAAGCCATACACTGCTAGAATTGATAACTTCAAAATGCTTGCTGGTTATCAACCTCCCAAATTTCAACAATTTGAGGGTAAAGGAAATCCAAAACAACATGTTGCACACTTTGTGGAGACATATAATAATGCTGGTACCTATGGAGACCATCTCGTCAAACAATTTGTCCGCTCTCTAAAAGGAAATGCCTTTGATTGGTACACGAATCTCAAACCTAATTATATTGATAGTTGGAAACAACTAGAGAACAAATTTCTTAATCGCTTCTATAGCACAAGGCGTAGGTGAGCATGGTAGAACTCACGAATACTCACCAAAGGAAGGATGAACCGGTTATAGATTTCATAAATCGATGGAGGAACGCGAGCCTAAATTGCAAAGATGGGCTTAGTGAAGCTTCTACAATCGAAATGTGCATCCAAGGAATGCATTGGGAGTTTCTTTACATCTTACAAGGAATAAAACTAAAATCCTTCGAAGATCTAGCTACTCACGCTCATGATATGGAGTTGAGCATGTCCTCTGCTGGAAAAGATATGACGTTTGTCCATGATCCTCACAAAGGAAGGGACAGCAGGAACCCAAGAGATGGAGCAAATTTGTGCCCAGAAATGACAATAAAGAATCCATGAATGTTAATGTGTCGCCTGCGAAGTTCACCACGAATGAGGGCATGAAGAAAAATATGAGAACGACTTTCCAAGCACATTCAAATCAAAAGTCGACACTAAGGGAGATGCAAGGGAAAAATATCCCTTCTTGGATTCTGACGTTTCTGAGATTTTTGATGAGTTGCTTGAGTTAAAGCTCATTGACTTACCAGAGATGAAGCGACCTGATGAAGCGGGAAAAGCTGATTACCCAAATTATTGCAAGTATCATAGCCTTGTAAGTCATCCTCTTGAAAAATGTTTTGTCTTCAAGGATAGAGTGATGCGATTGGTTAACGAAAGAAAATTGTCATTGATGATGAGAAGGCTGGTTCTAACCAAATCTCTATCACATTTGGCTCGCTCGATCCGATCCAAATATATATCTCTGAAAAGCATGAAGAAGAGTTATTGGAGCAAGACAAATCTCAAAATGATATAGATGGTGATAAAGGCTGGATTCTTGTGACTAGGCGAAGAGGCAACAAGTCAAGCTTACGAAAAGGATCATCCGAGCAACCGATTAGAGGAAAAATGGTGAAGAAATTGGAGAAGCAGAAATCAATCCAACGCCCAAAGAGGGCAAAGGTAGAAGTGCATCACTACCAAAAACCCCGACATCCTGTGACTCTAGAGGAATTCTTACCAAGTTCGTTCGACATAAAGTCTACTCAAGACAGTGTCAAGGCATCATGTTTCAATGCTGATAAAGCAGAAACAACGAAGGTGCCTCCTACTGATAAAGAAGGAACAATGAGTGAATCCTTACCAAAAGTGTCTCCTAGTGACGATGAAAAGGAAACAAGGGAAATCTCATCAATGGTGTCTCCCTCACCTTCTGAAAAACCTATTGAACCTTCTTCCTAAGAAGTACATGCACATGATACAAAAATCACATTTACAGATAATGATTTTCTATTTGGTGAAACACTACACAATCATCCTTTGTATATGGTGGGTCACGTGCTAGAGAAGAAGAAAAATAGAATCTTAATAGATGAAGGATTTGGAGTTAACATTCTGCCTATCCACATATTGAAGGAACTCGGTATCACGACAAGAGAACTTTGTAAAAGTCGTTTGTTGATACAAAGATTTAATCAAGGGGGCAGAGGTCTATAGACTTTATTAAATTAGAGATCCACATGAAAGATTTGTGATCAACAACATGGATGCATGTGATCAACGCAAAGACGTCATACAATATATTACTTGGCAGGCCTTGGGTACATGAGAATAGAATTGTCTCATCTTCTTACTATCAATGTTTGAAGTATCTTGAAGGCATGATTGAAAGGAAGATAGTTGCAGATGATAATCCTTTCACCGAAGTTATGACACACTTTGCCGATGCGAAATTCTATTTGAAAAGTCATGTTGTTAAAGGGGCCAAATCTAATGATGTCAAACCGATCATATCCGATAAGATCATAATCAAAAGAATCGATGCAGCTGTCGAAAAGGTAAAAGTTTATGCTAAAGAACTCTGTCCCATTCTTAATGAAGGGAAGATCATGTCTTCGAAGAAAAAGCTAACTTCTAGACTTTGCTATGTTCCAAAAGTGAAGAAAGAATAAGATCAATCATCTAACCTTCAAGAAAATGTATTGAGAAGGCTAACTCTTCCTATCAGACTGATTGATGCAATAAACATGTCTTCAAAGCTGCCAGAAAAGTCAATCGCTCAAAATCAAGTGCGAGATGTGGTGCTCCCTACAAAACGCACAAGAGAAGGTTTTGATCCCAATGCTTACAAGTTATTTGTGAAGGCTGGATTCAACTCTAATGAGCCATCAATGTTAAGGGAAACTTCCATCAGAAGATACAACTAGGCAAGCACGTGAAGGCCTGGGCTATAGCCAACCATCGACAATTCACATTTCCTTAAGAAGGGTAAGCAATAACCATATAACTTTTGAAGATGATGTCATTACTCCCAACAAAAAGGCTTCCATCTTTGATCGACTTGGAGAATCGACTGCAAGAACTTCTGTGTTTGAGAAATTAGGTCCATTGAAGAAAAACAAGAATCTGAGAAGTTATTTAAAAGTTACAACGCCTGCTTCACATTTGATTCGAAAGGATTTCAAAAGTTTGATTCCTTCTAGAATGAGGCGACGAGTGGAGCTTGTGGTTTCGTGTAAAGAGGAACTCAAGGCAAAGGCTCACATTGTGGTTTACACTAAGGAGCGTGAGGAAGATGAAGAAAGTGTAGGCTCCTCATATCATGTTACAATCTAGAATGAGCATGATTCTTTGCCTCAAATGAATATTAATGAAGAGTTAGAAGATGTTGTCTGGTGTTGTTATATATCTGTCATTGACAATGATCCTCTAGAAGAGAAAGATGCTGGAGATTCTCCACCAGAACTTGAAGAAGGACTAAAGACCACAATAGATCCTTTGAAGGAAGTTAACCTTGACACTGATGAAGACCCAAGGCCAACTTACTTGAGTACTTTTCTAGAAGTTGATGAAGAAATCGCTTATATGAATATACTCAAAGAATATAGGAATGTCTTCGCTTGGATTTATAAAGAAATCCCTCAATTGAATCCTAAAGTAGCGGTACATCAGTTGGCAGTCAAAAATGGTTCTCGTCTTGTTAAGCAAACTCAAAGACGCTTTAGGCCAGACTTGGTTCCATTGATAGAAAATGAAGTTAACAAACTCATTGAGGCAGGCTTTATTCGTGAGGTCAAATATCCTACATGGATTTAAAATATTGTTCTTGTGAGGAAGAAAAATGGTCAAATTCGAGTATGTGTTGACTTTAGAGATCTCAATAATGCATGCCCTAAAGATGAGTTTCCTCTTCCCATTCTGGGGCTGATGATTGATGCCACCACTGGTTAAGAGGCGATGTCATTCATTGACGGTTCTTTTGGCTATAATCGAATCCGCATGGCACTAAAGGATGAATAACTCACTGCATTTCGTACACCTAAGGGTATTTATTGCTACAAAGTGATGACGTTTGGTTTAAAGAATGTTGGTGCCACATATCAAAGGGCTATGCAAAATATATTTGATGACTTGCTCCATAAAAATGTTGAATGCTATGTTGATGACTTAGTGATAAAGTCAAGAAAGAGGGGTGATCATTTGAAAGACTTAAGAATGGTGTTTGAATTGCTCCGAAGATATAAACTAAGGATGAATCCATTGAAATGTGCCTTCAGAGTTACTTCTGGCAAGTTCCTTGGCTTTATTGTGAGACATCGAGGAATTGAAATTGATCAAGCCAAAGTTGATGCAATATCGAAGATGCATGATCCTCAAATATTCATGAGTTAAAAAGTTTCCAAGGAAAGCTAGCCTACTTGAGGAGGTTCATCTCAAATCTAGCGGGAAGATGCCAACCATTCGGTCATCTCACGAAGAAAGGTGCTCCTTTTAATTGGGACCAAACATGTAGCGATGCCTTTAAAAGTATCAAATCGTATCTAGCGAAACCTCCAATTTTGGCAGCCCCTATACCTGGAAAGCCATTGATACTCTACATTGCGACACAGGAAACCCTATTAGCTCAAGAGAATAGTGAAGGTAAAGAAAACTCTCTTTATTACTTAAGTAGAATGATGACATCGAATGAGCTAAATTATTCGCCAATTGAAAAGTTATGCTTGGCACTTTTCTTCTCAATTCAAAAGATGAAGCACTATTTTCAAGCTCATGTTGTCCGCCTTATTTCTAGAGCAAATCCCATCAAGTTTGTTATGTCAAAACCTGTCCTTAGTGACCGACTAGCAAGATGGTACCTCCAATTCCAACAGTTTGAGATTGTGTACATCCCTCAAAAAGCTGTGAAGGGACAAACATTAGCGGATTTCTTGGCAGACCATCCGATACCTGATGATTGAGAGTTAACTGATGAGCTTCCTGATGAAGATGCGATGTCTATTGAAATTCAACCTCCTTGGAAAATGTACTTTGATGGGGCTGCACATCGTGGTGAAGCTGGCGCTGGTGTAGTGTTCATCACTTCACATGAAGAGATTCTACCATTCTCCTTTAATTTTAAGCAATGTTGCTCCAATAATGTCGCTGAATACCAAGCGTTGATACTTGGACTTGAGATGGCTGTCGACATGAAACAATTAAACTTACAAGTCTTTGGTGACTCTCAGTTGGTGATCAACCAACTCTTGGGAAGTTATGAGGTGAAGAAGCCCGAATTGCGTCCTTATGATGATTATGCTCAAAAGTTGATAGTATGGCTTAGAGATGTAACCCTCCAACATGTGTGTAGAACGGAAAATAAGAAAGCTGATGCATTGGCTTCCCTAGCTTCAACGCTAACCCTTCCTGATCAAACGCAAGTGACTATTTGTAAAAAATGGATAGTACCACTGTCAAATGAGAAAGAATATATAGAAAATGAGCTTGAGCATCTCTTCACCATTTCTGAAGCCACAAAGGAAGATTGGAGAAAATCCATTATTGACTACATGTGTTATGGAATACTTCCAGAAAATCCAAGGAGAAGGACTGACATTCGTCATCGTTCACCTCACTTCTTTACTACAAGGACACATTATCTAGAAGATCATTTGAGGGTGTACTATTACGATGTTTGGGAGAGGAAGAAGCAATTCAAGCTCTGCAAGAACCACACTTAGGAGTATGTGGATCACATCAATCTAGACCGAAACTCCACTTTCACATAAAGAGGATGGGGTATTATTGGCCAACCATGGTGAATGATTGCTTAGATTATGCTCGAAGGTGCGATGCTTGTCACTTTCATGCGAATTTCATACATCAGTCGCCCGAAGTATTGCACCCAACTATCGTATCTTGGCCATTTGATGCTTGGGGATTGGATGTTGTGGGACCACTACCAAAATATTCTGGTGGACACTTATACATCTTGGCTGCGACAGATTACTTCTTAAAATGGGTTGAAGTTGTCGCTCTTAAAGAAGTGAAGAAAGAGAATGTTGCAAATTTTATCCGAGTGAATATCATCTATTGCTTTGGCATCCCTCGCTACATAATAACAGACAATGACAAGCCATTTGATAACAAGTTAATGAACAATATTTGTGATCTCTTTGGCTTCAAGTAGCGAAAATCTTCTATGTATCATGCTGCCGCCAATGGTCTTGCTGAAGCATTCAATAAGACTCTATGCAACCTGCTCAAGAAAGTTGTCTCCAAGTCCAAACGGGATTGGCATGATAGAATGGAAGAAGCTTTGTGGGCATATAGGACAACAAACCGCACACCAACTCAAGCAACACCATATTCACTTGCTTTTGAAGTTGAAGCAGTCCTGCCACCCGAGCGTTAAATACCTTCCTTAAGGCTTGCTATTCAAGAAGGGCTTACTGAAGAAGAAAACGCTTGACTACGTCTTGCTGAGTTAGAAGCACTTGATGAAAAGAGGCTAGAAGCCTAACAAAACCTTGAATGTTATCAAGCTCGTCTATCTTGTGCTTTCAATAAGAAGGTTCGCTTGAGGTGCTTCCAAGTTGGAGACCAAGTTCTCGCGGTAAGAAGACCCATCATTACTTCGCACAAGTCTGGGGGTAAATTTACCTCAAAGTGGGATGGACTATATGTTGTACAAGAAGCATATTCACATGGTGCTTACAAGCTTGTTGATGCTAATGGCGTAAGGGTCGGCCCTATTAATGCAAAATTCCTAAAGAGGTACTACCCTTGTAGTAAGATGATGCTCCTTAAGGTACGAGCCTAAACTGCATGTCACTCCTGGCCCGCAAAAGTATAAACTATGTACGGCACAATAATAATAAAATAAAAAAAATCACTCACTCCCAGAACTACGTTGTGACTTGATCCTTGATGAGTCCACAATTTGGACTCATTTAGGGCTTTATTTTGATAGAATTAGTGTCCTCAAATGCATATTTTTTCTACTTGGCAAAAAGGAACAAAACTGTTGAAAAGACGAAGAAAAGAATGCCTGAGGATCGCCTAATGCATTAGGTGAGTCGCCGAATGGCCTTAACCTCGACTAAAGTTCCAGTGTGCTGAGCCCTGAAGGAAAAGATCAAGTTGGCGATGAAAGGGGTAGTCGGCGTGTCACCAAACAGTTCCGCGAAGCAGTACTATATCACCCAATGATCCAGAACGCGAAGACGCTGAAGGCAAAAGCTGAAAGGCGATGAAGCAGACCAATGGGCGGATCGCCGAGTGCATTGGCGATCCTGACTAACTGCGCCGAGTGATCCTTCGCAGAGTAAAGTTTTGAAAACTATAAATACTCATTTAATTTTGTAGCTTAGAATCAAGTTGTAAAGAATTATTACCGAGACTTAGAATATTTTCAGTTTTTAGTTCTTAGAGTTTTTGAGAGACATTGTTCTTGAGCTTGAAGATTTTGAAGGTTTTCAACTCCAAGAAATTGGAAGTTGGTATCCAAGAATCTTCATCCTAGACGTGTTTACAAACATTTTCTATCATACCTATATGTTGGAAACACTTGTTGGTATTGATTTCTATCTCTTTTTCATGTTTAGCTAAAACCCCAATTCTTGGGGTGTGATTTTGTGAATATGGGTTAAATTTCCTGTTAGGTATTGCTTATTGTTAGTCGATTTGCTGTTTAAATGTGATTTTGCTTAATAGTTGTGTTTGAACTTAATGGGATTGTAGTTGCCAATACAATTTCATCTTAGTGTTTTTGGCCTGCTCGAGAGAGAGGATTTAAAACTAAGACTACTAAATCGATAGCCGGTGGTTATTGGGTCGTCGTGGGTTCAGCTTGAGAGAGTGAATCCTAGACCTTTTCCCACACATTCAGGTCGAGAGAGTGAATGGGCTAAGGCGGAGGCTGTGCTTAAAAGCGGCAACTCAATGTTCGAGAGAAACCGAGTTGATTCGGGGTAAGTTGCCGAGAGAGAACTTAGCCCCACAAAAGTCTAGCCTAGTTACAAATGTTCAGCAATTGACTATCAATAGCATTTATCCGATTGTGTAGTTTATCCCATATTCCTTTCACATTCCAAGAATCCCGTCTCCCTATATTCACATCTTTGTATATTCGCTGTTTAGTTGTTAATCGACTACAAACCCCCCTTGATAATTGACATTCGTGTCAACCCCTTAATTTATTATGTTTTTACTCAATAATGTTTTTAGCTATGGTTATCTCTAGCATATTCGCGCTTGACTCTTAATTCTCAAAAACCGCTCCCTTGGGACTCGACCCCAACCCATTCAGTTGGGTTATATTACTATTGTACGATCGTAGACACTTGAATTGGAAGTTGTGTCTTGATTACGCAAACATCAATCATCTTCATTGAGGTACGTAGGCGCTCAAAATATATCCTAAGTTCAGTTGCATGAGTGTAAAAAAACCACATGTTCCCACTTGATCTCACATAAAAGTTAAAGTAATAACTATTTTGTTTTATCTTTTATTTTATCAAACTTTAGATTTGTACGAAGTATTGATAGGTCAATGGAAAGGGGGGGGGGGAACCCTTATAAAAAAACATGAGCTTTTTTTTGACAATAGGCTTGAAGTTTTTAAATTCAGACAAGTATGCGAGTTGAAGTCTTCAAATCCTTCAAGTATACAAGTTGAAGTCTTCAAATCCTACAAAATGGTAAGATAAGTCCTACAAGTTTGCATGTTAGACTCTTAAATCAATCAAGTTGCAAGTATTTCTTCGAATTCTATGAATTTACAAGTTAAGGTCCTAAAACTTGTTACGAGTTGAAGCATTGAAATCCACAAATTCATAAGTCAAGTTTGAATGTGCAAACTTATAAATGTGGAATTTGCACTATATTCATTCTTATTGGCATGCAAAATATGGAATGAGTTTGAATTACTAAAAGCTTGCAATCAAGAATTAAAGAGCAAATTCAAATTGGAGAATGCAATAAAAATGCATGATATGAAAAAAAAAGAAGAGGAAAGAACTTCATTACTTTAAAATTTTCTAAAACATCAATCAAATGCTAAAGAAAAAAAGAAGAAGGGAAAGACAAAGAAAAAGCCTAATCTAAGCATAACTTGTAGTTGGTCAAATCTTGACGACTAGCCTCCAAGCACTCACTTTTCTATTCCAAACTAATCGAATCTTCAGGCGTTAATAAACTCATATTTTCATATGAGGATATCTCATCTTCTGTAGCTAAAATCTTGGCTTGAATCTCCTCAACATTCTTCTTAGCAGCTTCTAAAACAGCTTCAAATCCTTCTCGCTCTCCTTGTAAAGTTGCTAGCTTCCGCTTAACCTTCTTTAGCGACTTCTTGTTAGAAGAAACATGTTTTGCCTTCTCACCCTCTTCTAATTTGAACAATTCAAGATGCTCTTTGGCATTGGAAAGTAACTTCATCTTCTTATCTTCATGCGCCTTGTCAAAAAAAAATTAGACTGTTCTTGATCATAAGAAGTAGCATGATCGAAAAAATAATCTACCAAGCTCTTCAATGGTGAAAGATCTAATAAATTCATCTCACTCATCTCCTTGAAAATCTCATAAATATCATCTTTGTAAGATGAAATATTGTCTAGAGAAGTTTTGGAAATTTTTCCACAAATCTCTTCCCAAAGACCCAAGATGTACTTCCTTTTATGGTTGAACACAACACCTTTTCCTTCAAAGACAGACATAGCTCCATTAATCTTTGGAAGAGCTCGAGAAAGCTTATTTGAATTATGAGTCAACCCTTTTAAAGTTTGGCCACAAGAAGTAGATGATGTCTTTTGTTCTTGCTCAGTATTTGAAATTAATTTTGCCTTAGGTCTTGATATTGCAGTAGACTTATCGCTAACTTGTGGCCTTTCACGTGGCGATCCTAGTGGATGTCCGACAATGTTGACCTAGAAGTGAAAAGGGTGGGTTAGCAAAGCCATTTTATTCAAGAAAAAAAAAAAGAAAAAGCAAAGAAAATCTTGTCACTCTGAATTGTCAATGATCTTGAAGGACTATCGACACTTTGAACTTCTACGACTCTTAAATCAACAACTTCAGCCCAGATGGTTCAACCCTTTGCCTCTTCCAACATCGATCATTGCTTGTTTTGCTTGTTTCTTGAAAGGCCCGTTTACTAGAGAAGATAAATTGGGGACATTTCTCTTTATCAGTAGAAGTATGAACTACTTCTTTCTTAGATGCCTTAGAGGAGTTAAGCTTCTTACTTTGATGTTGGGGAGCAAGTGGTGTCTTGACTTTTGAAAGTGTCTTCTCGATATCTTGACTTTTGTCTTCTAAAAGGGTAACAAATTCTGACCCAACTTTCTCCACCATAACATCCAAATTATCCTCAAGAAACATTCCATAGGATCTCTCCCACCAAGATGAATATTGGGTAGTATAAAGCTTCTTTGCGGAAGTTACCGTAGGAGGAAATGTCGCTTTAGACATAGTTGCACGTGATGTGTAAATGCGCCAATATCTAAGGCCTTCATCGAGCGACTCAACATGAATATCATTTTCTAAATAGCCAGGAATATCTTGATGGAAACCAAATTGGCGACTAAATCTGTGCGGACTATATGACTCAATGACAAAGGAATCTCCCCTCCTCAATGGGAGATAATTAAAACGAAGGCTCATAAAATAAGCTAGCTCCAACTCTGGTGCTTTGCAATGATCTATATAATAAATTGGGTGAGGCCTACTAAGTATGGTCGCATTCTATACAATACTTTACCCCCGATGAACATGCTTTCTTGCCTCATCTTTGTCAAAAAACTTTAGAGCACCTTCCCCAGAATATACCATCATTCGTGGTAGAGAAGGTCCACTAGTAAGTGGATAGTGTGTCTTGAGATAATAAGCAAGCCAACCATAAACATAGTGGATGGGAAAACAAACTGTTAGATGGTCTAACTATGAAGAATTTGAAATTTTATTTAAACCATGATATATGCTTGCTAAGACTGGAACCGTGAGGATAACCCTTTTACCGCTCGCCATTAAGCTTGCCATCTTGAAAGTTTCAGGCCGAATGAAATTCCCTTCTTCAAACGGAAATACAAAAGCACACAACCAACATGACAAAAAGGCCGTCAGATAAGTCTCATATGTTTGGTGTTTCGCTCCAAGTTTAGAAAATACCATTTCTTGAGTACTTGACCATGTGTTTATCTCAGTAGGTATCTGATTTCACGTATCAGGACACTTCTTCCAATACTAAGTTCCAACGATCGTTAGTTAGTAATATAACCCAACTAAGTGAGTTGGGGTCGAATCCCACAAGGAGTGGTACATGCTTAAGATTCAAGAAACAAGTACAACTATGTTCAAGTCAATCATATGTAAAAACATTTACGAATAAAAGCATGGTTCCAAATTAAGGGTGACACAAGTGTCAAATATGGGAGGTATTGATTGTAATTATCAACTACAACAACAACAAATAACACGAATAAACAAGTAAAGAGACGGGTTCTTGGGATGTGATTGGATTATGGGCTAAGGTAGACAAATTGGTAATTGCAATTGATAGTAAATAGTTATAAATTAGTGAATAAGCTAGACTTTAGTGGGGATAAACTTTCTCTCGAACAGTTTACCGCGAATCAAATTGGTTTCTCTCGAACACCAATGAGCAACAATTAATAACAACCATTCACTTTCTCGAGCTGAATGTGTGGAAAAGGGTTTAGGATTCACTCTCTCGAGCTGAACCCATGAAAACCCAATACCCACAGACCATCAAATCAGTAGTCTTGGTTTTAAAACCTCTCTCTCGTGCAAGCCAAAAACACGAAGTTAGAATTGCATTTGCAACTACAACCCTTTAAATTAAACCACAATTACTGATCGAAATCACTTTTAAACAACATTTAAACTATCAATTAACAATACCCAATAGCTAAATCAACCCATAATCACATAATCACACCCCAAGAATTGGGGTTTTAGCTAGACATCATAAAAAGATATAAATCGTTACCAAATTGTGTTTCCATCAACTGGGTACGATTAATTTCGTCTTTACAAAGGTCAAGGTTGAAGAATTTCAAAATCCCACTTCCAATTTCTCAAAAATGGAAATCTTCAAAGCTAAGGAAAATATTGTCTCTAAATGTAGAGTTCTTAAACTTTCGAATTGATAATTATTAGTCTATAATGAAGATTCGATACTAAACTCAAAATTTAAAAATGTATTTTTAGTTGCCAAAAAATATGTTGCGAATGACCATTCGGTGCAATAAGTCGGGTTCGACGATCCACTCGGCGATCCGCCCTTTGGTCAATTCCATCGTCTTTTTGCTTTGGCCTTTAGCATCTTTAAGTTATGTAACTTTGGGCGATATAACACTGCATCACGGAACTATTCGGCTACTTGCCGACTGCTCCTTTCTATCGCCGACTTGATTTTCTCGTTCGTGGCTTGACACACTGGAACTTTAGGCGAGATCACGACTATTCGGCAACTCGCCCAATGTGTTAGGCGATCATCATGCCTTTTTTTTCTTCATTATTTCAGCTGCCTTGTTCCTTTTTGTTCATTAGTGTCCATGTTTTGTTCCTCAATCCAAATACCTGAAAATCAATGATTTACATCAGTTATTGGCACAAAATATGCATTTGAGGACACTAAATCTATTAAAACAAAGCCCTAAATGAGTCCATAATATGGACTCATCAACACCCCCAACTTAAACTTTTGTTTGTCCTCAAGTAAAACTCAAGTTCAGTAGTTCAAAAAGGATGCCTCAAACTGTGCTACACAAGACTCAATCATGAATGCACACAAAAAGACTCAACTTACTCATGCAAGGATCAATTGTGCGCTCAAAGATTCAAGTTGTGACTCACCATTACCAAAGACTCTCAAGTTCACAATACTTGCTTCAAATGCAAATTCAAGCTTAACAAAGGTACTCAAATTCCCTCACACAAAGAGTGATTCCATATTTACACACAATGGTTCAACAATTTAAAGCTCCGGAATCAAATGCAACACTCACACTCACAAAGATGAACACAATGCATGATTTCACCTATAGGTTTGCCCTTATTTTCCAATCAACACTTGTTTCAGCTCACTCAAGATCAAAAAGGTATTTTCAAGGTTTGTAATGGGGCTAAGTGTAAATGTATGATCATTTAGGCTTAGTGGCTGCTATCCTCATGAGATGTGGCATGAACAACACTTTCTGCCCTCTTCTTTATCATTCTCATTCATGCTCAAAGCTCACCCCATTATTCACTTTCGATGGACTGTTGGACACCCCAATTCTTTTTGCAATTTCACAATTTTATTCCACAACTTTTTCATTCTTTTTTTTTTTTTTTTTTTTTTTGTATGGAGGGGCTCCATATTTCTCAAAACCATGGATCAAAGGGGACTTCTTTGCACTTCTTAATTTACCTTCTCTTTTCACCACACCCCAACTTAGGCTTTTGGCCTAAATTGACTATTCACATAAACTACAAATCATGAGGATTAAGGGTAATGGATCAAGAAAGGTCACAATTTCATCAAGTTTCTTCCAAGAAAAGGGTAAGGCTCAAAAGGTGTTCAAGCGAAGTTCACACACTCACAAGGTAGGCAACAAAAAGAGGTATAATGTCAAATTGTTTCACACTCTTCAAAGTTGCCTAAGATCATCTCAAGAGCTTGCATCACTTAGTTAACCGGACCAACGGGGAAAATTCTAGGTGTCATCACATATGGTTCATGGTAAGCTTATCACACAAGACATTGACACCAATGTCAAACAAGACTCCACACTTTTGCTAGTGTGCAATGTTCATCACAAGAGACTCAATTTGATACTTGGCAAGTCACAACGAGATGCAAAGAGTTAACATATTGCCTATGCAACTTCATTTGACCTCATTGTAGCCGCACATTCATTTTTGTTCGATTATGAGCACTATTCAAGTCATCGGTATTGATCAGGACCGATACTCAAATTTGCAAGAGAACAACCACATTCAAACACGATCAAGAGGTGGCACAAATTTTTTCGAAAGGGTCCAAAAATCATTTGCAATTAAAAATAAGGAGCCACAAGCTCAATCATCCACTAAATGCAGTATTAACACAATTTATAGCTCAAAAATCAAAATATATAGACAAAAACAGTCACACAAGGTGGGCCTCACCCCACCACAAATAAAAATAATTTGTCCACAAATGAAAGCAAAATAATATCCACAAGTCAAAAAGTAAGACAAAGAGGGAGGTAAAAAAGAATCTTGTCTACTCAGTCACTCCATCTGTCTGGGCATCAGTGCCCGGTGTAGTGCTTTGAACTGGGGCATCAGTTCCCGGTGTAGTGCTTTGAACTGGGGAATCAGTGCCCAGTGCAGCATCAGCAGTACCAGATCCACTAGGAGCTGCCATGGACGTCTCAGTCAGCGATGTCTGGATCACTGACTATACAATAGTCTCCTCTAGATCTGGTAGGTCTCCATAAATGCTATCCTCTTTTATCTCTATCTGCTTCTCGTCGGTCTCTGCATCCGACTCATTAACTGCTGTATCATCCCTGTGTACATCTCCGGTGGTAGCCGGAGGAATCTCTGAACTCTTAGGAGTGTCCACATCATCATTAGCCTCCAGTAATGAAGTGAAGTCATTAGACTTTAGATAGTCTACGTCCTTCCTCAAATCTGCTACTTCGGCTTTCAAAGCTGTCATCTCGGAGGTCTCCCCCTTCTTGTTCTCACAAGCCTCAACTTTCGTGGTAAGAGTGTCATTAGAAGTCTGGAGGGGGGTCAGTGCAACAATAATGGCACTCTCGATCATCCATGGGATGGATCTCTCAAGTCTGGTCGCCCTCACATAAGCTGAATGGGCCAGGTGCCCCATCTTCAGCATCATAGCCTGAGTGATCTTGGTGGGCTGGGCAGAGGTAGATGCACTTGGAGCCAGTAAAGAAGAAGAAGTTGGAGCAGATGTACCTGAAGTCCCGTGGCCAGAGTAGGCAAAGATGCCTCTGCAGGTATCGTATCAATGTCCACCTCTGGGGATGTATCCACCGGAGCTGCTCTCTTCCTATCGGCCTCCTCTCGTGTGTACTCAGCCTCAATCTCTCGCATCATCCCGAGGTACTCCAGCACGCCGGTACAACTCCGTGTTCAGGATCGAGAATGGCAATGAGGTCTGACTTTGCTTGTCCCTCATGGCCATCTCTTGCTCTATGAGGAGTCCCAAGTCGATGCTCTTCCGGGAAATGATAGCTCCAAGGCAGTCTGCCTTAGGGTGGCGTAGAATGAAATTGTTCTGGGATGACATTATGGTTCTGCTAATGAAGCCAAACCAGAATCGAGCAACAATGCTCAAATCCTTTTTCTCTATGTGGACCTGTCTCGATCCACCTCGGGGTGGTATCAGAAATCAATGGAGCCAACCAGCCCTTCAAGTCATCCAAGGATTGAGTAACTGGCAAACCCTCATATGCCTCCATTGCTCCAAGACCCCTGTCAAGTACAATATTGATGTACTCGCTATTGCATCCAACTTCTTTACCCAGACCACAACCGACTTAACCGGTCTGAACTCGCTGGCCTTCTTCTTTCTCTTTGGAACCAAGTCACCATACGATGTATAGAACTCCCAGACCCATAAAGGAATATAGGGGTCCCCGGGGCCTGATGAACTGCTCGAACCGGTGGAAGTAGAGGGTGTCCCTCACATTGGAGTATCTTCCCTCAAGGCCCTCTGTAGAAAACAACTTCTCCTCCAAAATAGTCTGCAACCCATCTGCTTTTAATCTATTAAGGAGTCGGGGAGGAGGAACCACAGGTGGCACTGGAGCCACCGGAGGTGCCGGAGCTAGTACTGTATCAGTTGCAGAAGGAGTGGCAACAGCTGGGACCCTAGATGGGTCAAGACGAGCTCTAGCACGAAGATCTATCTGCTGGGACTGTAGGGGCTGGTCATCCTCAGGCTCAGATAAAGCAGCCCGGGAGTCAGTATCCACTCTCTCAACTGCGGGCCTCTTGCCTCTGCTCTGACCTCCAGTTGGAGGCTTTGTCTTCTCTTTTTGGGAGGATTTTATCTTTCTTCTTTGATTGTGATACCCCGTGCTCTTTTTTAGGGTGGCATGTCGATGTTCGTCCGTAACATGTTTGCAAAACATCAGGAGAAGTGCTAGACACAATTCAAACAAAAGCATAGAAAAGCAGTTGCAGATAGACTCGCCGAGTGGGTCGGCGAGTTGCCGAATCTCTTTGGCGAGCCAGATCGGGATCGCCGAAAGGATTGGCTCAAAAATATCAAAAAAAATTGGCATATGGGCGATGGGAAGGCCTTTTGGTGAATTACCGATAGCATTCAGTGCGCAAGGATTAGCCCGCCGAAAATTATAGTGCATTAAGGGTCAGGGGCGCAAACAAAGGGAGATTAAGGAGGACTTTCGGTGAGTTGCTGAGTGCATTCGGCGACCTTAGGCTTCTCGCCGAAAGTTACAGAACCAAACTTCACATATAACATGAAATTAAAGGTGAGATGGGGAACTTCGGTGAACCGTCGAGTGGTTTGGTGAGCTCGACCCAGCTAGCCAAATGACCCAACGTGCCTACTTTCAACCCAACTTCACAAATTCAACCCCGAAACCCCAAAAAACAAAATCAAAACATGCACCTATCAAATTAAACTAAGACCCATTACTCCCATGCCCCCGGGATACTCAGACTTCTCCCGGTTTGGCCAAATTTGGCCATTTAACGACTTTTGTCATTAAGAATGACGTCAACCGCTCTATCATTAGGCAAAATATGACATTTGGCACAAATACGGGCTACTTAGACTTCACCCGACTAGACCCAATAACATGCAAGCACAACCCCACAAATTTTACCAATTTGAAGGCACAAAATCACGGGAATTCAATAATAAAGGCATTACGGGCAAGATTTTTGAATTAACACAGGCACACACATATATGATTACGATCAGAGAGGCCCAACACACAGCGCTAAGACAAAATCAATTGCATAAGAGTACAAATTACTAAGAATAAATTTGGGGTTCGGAAAACTAACCTTAGATACCGAATAATCAAGATTGAAATGCTAGGCGGAAAAGTAATCCATTCCGACACACAATCAACGATTCAAATACGATGAGAATTCAAGAAACATAGGAAATATTTTGTGGGTGAGAGTTTTGGAAGATTAAAAGTGAGGGAAAGTGAATGAGTTTGAAAGTTTAAATATTTGTCCTTTAAAAACTATTCAGTTCTCGCCCATTCGACGACATTAATTTGGCTCGTCAAGCCACTCGGCGACACGCCGAGTGGGCACTTACCTCACCGAGTTTTACAGGATCTCCAGTAAATGTGAGGGTCCAAATGACGGACTAAGTCATGATCGCCGACCTAGTCGGCGATTCGCGAATTAGCTCCTGGGCTCGCTGAGTTTTACAGACTCCAGCTTAAAAGTATCTTGAGTCCAATGTCGGTCTAAGTCGGGCTCGCCGACCTCTTCGACGAGTCGCCGACCGGATTTTTAGCTCGCCAACCTGCACTTTCCAAACACCTTCCACACTTTGACATGCACAATCAATACACCATTATTTCAAACTTATAAAGAAAGAAAATAAAACTTGGGTTGCCTCCCAAGCAGCGCCTTAGCTAATGTCGTGACACGACGCAAGTCCACACTCAAACCTCATTCTTGGGGTTGACCATAGTATTACTAGGCAACCCCCTTGTTTACTCGGGTTTAAATGAGACGAGATATGACCCATTTGGGTCTCCAACTACTTGATCGAAACGGAATGGGAGGTAACAGTCTAGATAAGGGTCGACACATCTTCTTTCATTTCTTTCAAAATCTTGTTTGACCCCTCAACTTTATTGAGGATATGAGAAAGCATATCCTCCGATCGTACACCTTCCGAATCCTTTGGCTTTTGGCGCTCGTGGGGAGGCACATATCTATCCTTCTCCCCATCCTTCCAATTGGGATTTCGATCCCTCCATTCTCGATCACGATCCTTCCAAACTTCGTCCCTATTCCAACCTTTGTTACCACCCTGCCTCGGGTAGATTGAACGATAACCACCACCTTGGTTGGCTAGGAAATTCACCTCTTCATTGTACAACGCCTCAAACTTTGCCTCATCAGGATTAGCACACCCGACACCCACGACATTGACACTCCGAGCACCAGCTCCCATGACAGTTTTGGACAAAATGTTAAGTTGTGTCATGATCTTGGCCATGTTTTGGTCCCTCTCGTGGTCTTTCTCCATCTACTCTTTGGTCAATTTGAATGTAATAGGGGAGACCTGATCTTCGCGGGTGTACCAAGCCCGATTGATTGTGCTCATGTGATGAGTCTACAATTTGGACTCATTTAGGGCTTCATTTAAATAGAATTAGTGTCCTCAAGGAAAAGATCAAATCGGCAATGAAAATGAACAGTTGGCCTGTCACCGAACAGTTTTGCGAGGCAGTACTATATCGCCCAAAGATCCAGAATGCAAAGATGCTGAAGGCAAGAGCTGAAAGGCGATGAAGTAGACCAAAGGGCGGATCGCCGAGTGCATCAGCGATCCCAACTAACTGCGTCGAGTGATCCTTTGTAACACATTTTTTGACAACTATAAATACTTGTTTGAATTTTTATCTTAGTAGGCAATTTCAGATACAACATTTTATTTTTCTAAGTTTCAAGTAGAGAGACCTTGTTCTTACCTTTTGAAGATTTGAAAACTTCCAATTCCAAGAAATTATAAGTGGGTGTTGAAGATTCTTCATCCTAGACTTGTTTAAAGTGAATATAAATCATACCCAGTTGATGTTACTTCGATTTGGTATCATTTCTTTCTTTTTTCTATGTCTAGCTAAAACCCCAATTCTTGGGGTGTGATTTTGTGAATATGGGTTAAGTTTCCTGTTTGGTATTGCTTATTGTTAGTCTATTTGCTGTTAAATGTGATTTCGTTTAGTAGTTGTGTTTGAACTTAATAGGATTGTAGTTGCAAATACGATTTCATCTTAGTGTTTTTGGCTTGCTCGAGAGAGAGGTTTTAAAACTAAGACTACTAAATCAATAGCCGGTGGTTATTGGGTCGTCATGGGTTCAACTCGAAAGAGTGAATCCTAGGCCTTTCCCACATATTCAACTCGAGAGCATGAATAGGCTAAGGCGGTGGCTGTGCTTAAAAGCGACAACTCGGTGTTCGAGAGAAACCGAGTTGATTCGGGATAAGTTGCTTGAGAGAGAATTTACCCCCACTAAAATCTAGCCTAGTTACAAATGTTCAGCAATTGATTATCAATAGCATTTACCTGATCGTGCAGTTTAACCCATATTCCTATCACATCCCAAGAATCCCGTCTCCCTATATTCACATCTTTTTGTTTTCACTGTTTTAATTGTTAATCGGCAACAAACCCCCTTGATAATTGACATTAATGTCAATCCCTTAATTTATTATGTTTTTTCCCGATAATGGTTTAGCTATGGTTAACTTTAGCATATTTGCACTTCACTCTTAATTCTCAGAAACCGCTCCCTTGGGACTCGATCCCAACCCATTCGGTTGGGTTATATTACTATTGTACGATCGTAGACACTTGAGTCAGAATTTGTGTCTTGATTACGCAAACATCAAAATGGCGCCGCTGCCGGGGAGTGGTGTTACTTGAGAATTTTGAGTCGAGTCGAATTTCGCTTTTGTTAGTCGTAGTTTACTTACTTAATTTTTAGTTTTGTTTTTCTTTGCGTTGCCATTATAAGCAGACACTTGAAGCATGGCCAATAGAATTGGTGGCAAATTGGCTGAGATGAACCAAGGAGTCTAAAGGGACTTCATGTTAGCTGCACTGGTAACTCAGCTAGATGATTTGGCCACCAAAATATGAGAGATAGAAGGCCAATGCAAAAGAAAAGGGAGGTACATACCCCCTTATGAGCGAAAAAAGTCTAAAGACAGTGAGAACAGTCGTATCGAGGATACACTACTAATCATTCTCCAAAAGATCACGGAGCAAGATAGAGTGCTAGAGGAGATGAAGGAGAATATTAAAGTGTTGAACCAAATGATAGGCTCTCACTCAAGATCTATCCAACTGATTGAAACACTCATTAGTCATTCGTTGCCTCATCTCCACCCAAATGAGCAATTGGGGTTACCTAGTGACACTAGGGCTAACCTCAACAATGGAGTATGAGTAAGGTCATGCGTCGTGCCACAACGTTAACTAAGGCGCTTCTTGGGAGGCAACCCAAGGTTTTATCGCTTTAAATTGTTATTCTAGAAATAATGATGTGTTGATTGTGCGGGTTAAAGTAAAAGAAGAGTTTGAAAAGTGCAAAATTGGCGAACAAATAATCTAGTTGGCGAATCGCCAAATTGGTTGGTGTGCTCGACTTGGTTCACCGTTTGGCTCAAAGTAATTTTAACTTGGAGCCTGTAAAACTCGGCGAGCCCATGAGCAACTTGGCGAGTCGCCAACCCAGTCGGCGATTGCTACAAAGTCCACCGATTGGATTCCCACGTAAATTAGAGGTCCTGTAAAACTCGGTGGGATAAATGATTACTCGCCAAACACGAATAATATCATCGAGTTGGCGAAAACTGGACGGTCTTAAAGAGAGCCAAAAAGTTAAACTTCAAATCCTTTCACTTTTCCTCACTTTTTTATTTGCCCAAACTCACACCCGCACTCTAGTTTATATATTTCTTGTATTTTTAGAGTATTATTAGTGTTGATCTGTGCTCAGAGTTGGATTTCATTGCCGCCTAGATTTCAAAGTAATTTAATCGGCATCAAATGTTGCTCTTCCGAACCCCGAACTTATTGTCAGTAATTTGTTCCCTTATGCAAATGATATTATTGTATTGTCGTGTGCTGGGCCTCTCTGATACGATTAGATTGTTCAAATGCCTATTTTAATTCGAGAATCTTACCCATTTTGTCTTTATTTTTTTGAAAATCCTGTATGCTTTAAAATGATTAAATTTTGTGTGGTTGTGCTTGCATGTTGTTTAGTTTGGCAAAACCAGGAGAAGTCTGAGTATCCCGGGGTGATGGGTGTTATGGGTCTGAGCTTAATTGAACTAGTGCATGCTTTGATTTTATTTTCTGGAGTTGCGGGGTTTAATTTGAGAAACTGGATTGAAGGTAGGCACGTTGGGTCATTTAGCGACCTGGGTCGAGCACGCCAAACCACTCGGCGGTTCACTTAATGTCACCATCTCACTTTTAATTTCATGCTAAATGAGTAGTTGAAGTCTGTAACTTTCAGCAAAAAGCCTGAGGTCGCCGAAAACACTCGGCGACTCACCGAAGGTAGTTTCAATCGCCCTTTGTCTGCACCTTTTGAACATTTTATGCACTATAACTTTCGACGAACTATCCCTTGCTCGCTGAATGGGATCAGCGATTAGCCGAAAGGTTTTTCCCTTCGCTGACTTGCCAAAATATTTTAGCCAACTCTTTCGGTGAACCCAATTCATCTCGCTAAGGTGATTTGGTGACTCGCCGAGTAACTCAGCGAGTCCTTCTGCAACTATTTCTCTATGAAATTGATTAAGTATATCTAATTTTTCCCACTATGATTGCAGACATGGCTAGGTCTAAAGTTGCTGGGAAAACATGCACGCCAAGGGAAAGCAAAGGGGATTACACTGATTGAGAATGCAACTGCATCCAGGAGCAAAGCCACAAAACTGTCCAAAACAAGTGGGAAAGGCAAAGGTAAAGGCAAGGCATCTGAGTTATCGGAAGAAAGCTCAGACAGCGATGGCATTTATGCTACTTACCTCACCCCATCTGAAGGTGAGGATGAACATCAAGAGCCTCAAACTACAGAGTCTGAGGATGATGATCTTGTCATAGCACAGAGGGCGGAGTTACAATCTAAAAAGATGAATGATCCATCTAGGATCAGGAATCCGCAACTTACCACCCCTACTCCTCCAGTCCCAAAACATGCAATAGTACTGGCACCTCCAGTACAGGGTCCTCTTCCCAAGTCAATAAGTAGATTAAAGACTGAGGGGCTGAGGATGATCCTTGAGGAAGGTCGTCTGTCCGTAGATAAGGTTATCAACATGTACCTGGAGATAATGGATTGCCTGAAACACCACAAGTTCCAAATCTTCACCAAACCCCGTGGTTCTTATATTCCAAGTTGGGTTAGAGAATTAAACAGTGCATACAGTGCATTAATACCCCAGAGAAAGAAGCAAGCAACAACTTTCAAAGAAGTCGACTACGTGGTTGTCAGAGGTAAGAAGGTAACTTATGACAGTGATGCTATCAACATAGTCTTGGGAATGTCCACGAGTATTAATAATCATTGCCAGCACTTGATCAGAACAGAGAAGCTGGAAGAGATAAAAAAAATGGTTAGCCCCACTAATTTTAGATGGTACTTCAAAGTGGTTGGTAGAAGGGGCCCCAATTGAAAAGAAATGCATGAACGTTGTTGCAAGATTTTGGCTCGGTTTTATCAGCAGCACAATCGTGCCATCCCAGAATGAGTCAATCCTTCACCTTGCTAAGGCTACCTTTCTGGGTTGCATCATAAAGGAAACCAGGATAAATTTAGGTTTGATTATTGCTTAAGAGATTCTCATGCATGCAAAGCAGCGCCAGACCTCACTTTATTTCCCGGTATTGATCACCGAGTTGTACAGACGAGCTCGGGTGCCTAGAGATGCCAAGAAAGATGTGGAAGTGATTCCCACATCCTCTACCGATATTCAGAGGATCGAGGTAGAATATTTAAAGGACCAAGCTGAACAGAAGAAGAAGGTAGCCCTGATGGATTCTTCCCTAGGTGTAGACACATATTTATCACCTGCAGAGACATCTTTTCCTACTCCGGCCCCTGGGCCTTTAGGTACTCCTTGTGCTGTATCTTCTGATGTCCCTAGTTCTTCTGCTGCTGCAATGCCTCCTAGACCTGATGTTGCTGCTATCTCCCGGACTTCGATAACCCATGTATCATTACTTCGAATGGGACAACTTGCCTATTCTGCGGATTGTCGAGCAGCCAGGTTCGAGACCTCCATTCCTGACATGATTTAGGCTGCTTTGACTGATGATATGACACCATTGAGCGCTGCTATTGATACCCTTGCGACGAGGATAACGGTGTGTAAGCGTGGTCAAGGAGCCACCGAGGAGGTACGACTTTAAAAGCTGCCATTGCTGAGCTGAGAAAAGATGTGGACTACCTGAAGTCCACCGATATGTCCATGGTCTTTGGAACAATGGAGATTCCATATGTGCCCGAGATGCCTCCAACTACCGCCGTACATGAGGATAGAATAGAGCAGTCAACCGATCCTGAGTCAGAGGCAGAGACTGATGAGGAGATGCTTGAGGAGACTGAGGGAGCTGCAGATGAGGACCTGACGGAGACTGAAGCAGTCATGACAGATGCAGCTGTGCAGGCTTCCCTAGAAAATACACCGTTTGCTGTCTCTAGTGGAGCTGGCTCTTCTGAGGTGACTACGGGCACTGAAGCCCAAGTCTAGATTGATACCCCAGGCACTGATGCCTAAATTCAGAGTGCGACACCTGGCACTGAAGCCCAGACAGATGGAGTGACTGACTAGACAAGATCCCCTCTTTACCTCCCTCTCTGTCTTACTTTATTTCATTTTCGGATATTTTTATTTGCATTTGAGGAAAAATATTTTTATTTGTGGTGGGGTAAGGCCCACCTTTGTACATATTAGTTTTGTTTATCTATTTGGGCTTTGGGCTAAATATTATGTTATACACTACTTGTTGTGGAAGGTTTGAGCTTGTGGCTCCTTGCTTTTAATTACAAATTATATTTTATCCTTTCGAAATTTTTTTGCCACATCTTGTATGTGTTGAATGTGGTTGTTCTATTGCAAATTTGAGTATCGATTTTGATCAATACCGATGACTTGAATAGTGCTCATAATCAAACATAAATGAATGCGCGGCTACAATGAGGCCAAATGAAGTTGCATAGACAATGTGTGAATTCTTTGCATCTCGTTGTGACTAGCCAATTATCGAATTGAGTCTCTTGTGATGAACATTGCACACTAGCAAACGTGTGGAGTCTTGTTTGACTTTGGTGTCGATGCCTTGTGTGATAAGCTTACTGTGAACCATGCATGATAATACCTAGAATTTACCCCGTTGGTCTGGTCAACTAAGTAAGGCTATCTCTTGATATGATCTTAGGCAACTTCGAAAAGTGTGAGCCAATTTGACATATATCTCTTTTGTGGCCTACCTTGTGAGTGTGTGAACCACTTTTGAACACCCCTTGAACCCTACCTTTCTTTGGAAGAAACTTGATGAAAACATGACCTCCCTTAATTCACTACCTATAATCCTCTTGATTTGTGGATTGGTTGAATAGCCAACTTAGGCCAAAAGCCTAAGTTGGGGGTGTGGTGAAAAGAGAAGACAAGTCAAGAAGTGCAAGAAAAGTCTCCTTTAAACCATGGTTTTAAGAAAATGGAACCCCTACATATAAAAAAAAGAATGAAAAAGTTGTGGAATAAAGTACAAAAGAAACAGGGTTTCCGAACAATCCATGGAAAGTGAATAATGAGTGACTTATGAGCACTAAAGAAAATAATGAAAGAAGAGGAAAGGAAGTGTTGTGAGCACAACGTTTTAAGAGGATGAAAGTCACTGAGCCTAAATGACCATATCTTTGCACTCAGCCCCATTACAAGCCTTGAAAAGACCTTTTTGATCTTGAGTGAGCTGAAACAATTGTCTATTGGAAAATACGGGCAAACCTATGGGTGAAAGCATGCATTGTGTTCTTCTTTGTGAGTGTGAGCGTTGCATTGGATTCCAGAACTTTTAATTGTTGAACCATTATGTGTGAATATGGAATCATCCTTTTTGTGAAAGCATTTGATTTCCTTTGTTGAACTTGAACTTGCATTTGAAACAAGTATAGTGAGCTTGAGATTCTTTGATAATGGTGTGTAACAACTTGAAACTTTGAGTGCACATTTGATCTTCGCATGAGTAAATTGAGTCTTGTGTGTGCATTCATGATTAAGTCTTGTATAGCACTATTCGAGACATCCTTTTTGAACTGCCGAATTTGAGTTTTACTTGAGGACAAGCAAAAAATTAAGTTGGGGGTGTTGATGAGTCCACAATTTGGACTCATTTAGGGCTTCATTTTAATAGAATTAATGTCCTCAAATGCATATTTTGTCTCAATAACTGATGTAAAATTCTTAAGTTTCAGGTATTTGGAGTTTGAGGCAAAGCATGGACACTACTTGGCAAGAAGGAACAAAACGGCTGAAAAGACAAAGAAAAGAAGGTCTGAGGATCGCCTAATGCATTTGGCGAGTCGCCTAATGCATTCGGCGAGTCGCCTAATGCGTTCGGCGAGTCGCCGAATGACCTCTACCTCGCCCAAAGTTCCAGTGTGCTGAGCCCTGAAGGAAAAAATCAAGTCGGCAATGAAAAGGAACAGTCGGCGTGTCGCTGAACAGTTCCGTGAGGCAGTACTATATTGCCCAATGATCCAGAACGAGAAGATGCTGAAGGCAAGAGTTGAAAGACGATGAAACAGACCAAAGGGCGGTTCGCAGAGTGCATCGGCGATCCCGAATAACTGCGCCGAGTGATCCTTCGCAGCACATTTTTTGACAACTATAAATACTAGTTTAAATTTTTATCTTAGTAGGCAATTTTAGATACAACATTTTATTTTTCTAAGTTTGAAGTAGAGAGACCTTATTCTTAGCTTTTGAAGATTTGAAGACTTCCAATTCCAAGAAATTGGAAGTGGGTGTTGAAGATTCTTCATCTTAGACTCGTTTAAAGTGAATATAAATCATACCCAATTGATGTTACTTAGATTTGGTATCATTTTCTTCCTTTTCTCTATGTCTAGCTAAAACCCCAATTCTTGGGGTGTGATTTTGTGAATATCGGTTAAATTTCCTGTTGGGTATTGCTTATTGTTAGTCTATTTCCTGTTTAAATGTGATTACGTTTAGTAGTTATGTTTGAACTTAATGGAATTGTAGTTGAAAATACGATTTCATCTTAGTGTTTTTGGCTTGCTTGACAGTGAGGTTTTAAAACTAAATCGATAGCCGGTGGTTATTAGGTCGTCATGGGTTCAGCTCGAGAGAGTGAATTCTAGGCCTTTTCCTACACATTCAACTCGAGAGAGTGAATGGGCTAAGGCGGAGGCTGTGCTTAAAAGCGGCAACTCGGTGTTCGAGAGATTTTGAGTTGATTCGGGGTAAGTTGCTCAAGAGAGAATTTACCCCCACTAAAGTCTAGCCTAGTTACAAATGTTCAGCAACTGATTATCAATAGCATTTACTCAATTGTGCAGTTTATCCCATATTCCTACCACATCCCATGAATCCCGTCTCCCTATATTCACATCTTTTTGTTTTCGTTGTTTTAGTTGTTAATCAAATACAAACCCCCCTTGATAATTGACATTCATGTCAACCCCTTAATTTATTATGTTTTTACTCGATAATGTTTTTAGCTATGGTTAACTCTAGTATATTCACACTTAACTCTTAATTCTCAGAAACCTCTCCCTTGGGACTCGACCCCAACCCATTCGGTTGGGTTATATTACTATTGTACGATCTTAGACACTTGAATCGGACGTTGTGTCTTGATTACGCAAACATCATCATGCCATCCAAGAGCTGAGCCACTATCACATAAGGTTGCTGCATCAAATCTCTCAGAGAAAGTTGGTCAGCAACACCCTTGTTTACCAAGTCAAGACTCCGATAAAAATACTACAGCAACACGTTATCAGGCAAGCCATGAGTTGGGCATTGAAGTACCAACTTCTTGAATCGCAGCCAAGTTTCATGAATTGGCTAACCCTCTAAACGCTTGAAGCTCTGAATGCTATCCTGAAGAGTCATCATCTTCGAAGAAGGGAAAAATTGCACTTGAAATGTGGTGACCAACTCCTCCCACGAAGTGATTGATTCACGTGGCAATTCAGCCAGCCATTTACATGCTTCTCCCATCAAAGAGAAATGGAATAACCTTAACCGGACCGACTCTTGGGATATGTTCTTGAAGGAGAAGGGTCCGCATACATCCACGAAGTTTCTAATATGCTCATGGGGATCCTCATGAGCCAAACCACCGAACAGCCCCTTCAATTGCAAGAGTTGCAACATAGTACTTGTGATGTGGAACACCGCATTCCCTTCGGTTGGGGGCAAGCGAATGGCACCAATACCACCCATAAGATAGGGGTCCTTAGCATTAGGCTCGTTGACATCGTTGAGGTTACCGATGTCATCTTGATGGCCTACTTGACTGCCATTGCTGCCGTTCACACTCATACTTCCTGTTTCAAAACACAAACAAGCAAAACAAAATTAAAACTAAGTAAGTTCAACTATGGCTACCAAGAACAAAATTCAACTTAACTAAAGAATCTTAAACAACACCACTCCCCGGCAGCGGCGCCATTTTGATTTCATGTATCATGACACTTCTTCCAATACTAAGTGCCAACGATCGTTAGTCAGAATAAAACTCAACTAACTGAGTTGGGGTCGAATCCCACAGGGAGTGGTACGTGCTTAAGATTCAAGAGCCAAGTACAAATATGTTCAAATCAATCATAGGTAAAAACATTTATGAATAAAAGCATGGTTTCAAATTAAGGGTGACACAAGTGTCAAATATGGGGGGTTTTGATTGTAATTATCAACTACAACAACAACAAATAACACGAATAAACAAGTAAAGAGACGGGTTCTTGGGATGTGATTGGATTATGGGTTAAGGTAGACAAATTGGTAATTGCAATTGATAGTAAATAGCTGTAAATCAGTGAATAAGCTAGACTTTAGTGGGGATAAACTTTCTCTCAAACAGTTCACCCCGAATCAAATTGGTTTCTCTCGAACACTAATGAGCAGCAATTAAGAACAACCTTCACTTTAGTCCATTCACTCTCTCGAGATGAATGTATGGAAAATGGTTTAGGATTCAATCTCTTGAGCTGAACCCATGACAACCCAATACCCATAGACCATCAAATCAGTAGTCTTGGTTTTAAAACCTCTCTCTCGAGCAAGCCAAAAACACGAAGTTAGAATTGCATTTGCAACTACAACCCTTTAAATTAAACCCCAATTACTGATCGAAATCACTTTTAAACAACATTTAAACTATCAATTAACAATACCCAGTTGCTAAATCAACCCATAATCACATAATCACACCCCAAGAATTGAAGTTTTAGCTAGACATCATAAAAAGATAGAAATCGTTACCAAATTCTGTTTCCATCAACTGGGTACGATTAGTTTCGTCTTTACAAAGGTCAAGGTTGAAGAATTTCAAAAACACACTTCCAATTTCTCAAAAATGGAAATCTTCAAAGCTAAGGAAAATATTGTCTCCAAACTTAGAGTTCTAAAACTTCAAAACTGATAATTATTAGTCTATAATCAAAACTAAATACTGAACTCAGAATTTAAAAGTGTATTTATAGTTGCCAAAAAAATGTGCTGCGAAAGACCATTCGGCGCAATAAGTCGGGATGCCGATCTAATCGGCGATCCACCCTTTGGTCAATTCCATCACCTTTTTTCTTTGGCCTTCAACATCTTTAAGTTCTGTAACTTTGGGCGATATAGCACTACATCGCGGAACCGTTCTGTGACTCGCCAACTGCTCATTTCTATCGCCGACTTGATCTTCTCCATCATGGCTTGGCACACAGGAACTTTAGGCGAGATCATGGCCATTCGACGACTCGCCCAATGGGTTAGGCGATCATCAGACCTTCTTTTTCTTCGTTCTTTCAGTTGCCTTGTTCCTTTTTGCTCATTAGTGTCCATGATTTGTTCCTCAATCCAAATACCTGAAAATAAATGATTTACATCAGTTATTGGCACAAAATATGCATTTGAGGACACTAAATCTATTAAAATAAAGCCCTAAATGAGTCCAAATCGTGGACTCATTAGTATCTCACCTGTTGGAGTATGAGTAGATGACAGACGTCGAGATTTCTTCTCTTTTCTTGGGGAGCTAGCTCATATTTGAGAGCTTTCTTGCACCAAAATTGTATCCATTCACTAAAAGAGACCTCTATATTACCATCATTTTCCTCTTTAAGATGATGAAAGGCAGCAAGCATAATCTTTCCCTCTTGTCATCAAAACCTGCAAGTTCCGTGGCATTAGGTATCACTTCTTCGTAAGGGACTCCACTAATTCGCAAGCCACCTAGAATATGCAAATCCCAAAGAGATATGGATGCTTCTCCAACAGATGTAAGTAATGTATTTGTTTGAGGGCACCAAGCCTCACAAAAGGCTTGTATAATATTGGAGTTCCGATGACAAGTAAAAAGAGAAGCAAATACAACATCACAAATATAAGCATTGTTTAGACTTTACCCATTTTTGCTTAATACATCTTCTGTCCATTCCCAATATCCCGGAATGCAAAGATATTCACCTTCAAGCACAATGTTGTCCTCCCCAATGCAGTTCGTCTTGAATCCTACGACGACCTAAATTTGAAAGAGTGCTTGCGATATTCGTACATTGAGGATTTGGTTTCTCAAGATACGACACTTTGGAGGCTTTATTAGATTTGTGATCGTATTCGGATGTCCAACTTCTCATATGAAGCATGTTCCTCAATTGTGGCCATGAATCAACATAACGACCAACTAAAGGATCCTGGACCCAAAACTTAGTCTCCACCGTACTACCCTCCATTCCAATGATGAGATATTTGAGTTTAGAAGATGGACAAGTACAATCCCTAAAGAAAACTATTGTTCAAACTGCAAAAAAAAAGAGTGTTAATATTTATTTATAATGATGCACGAAAGAAGATAAAACTTGAAAAAAAGGGTAGTTAAGAAGGGGAGAATAATTTAAGCATTAGGGATCTTGAAAAGCATCAAGATTAGTGTTCTTCAAGGCGGGTACGTTAAACACACCCCTTCACACCTTATGCTTAAGTATTCGGGACCTTGTAAAGCCTTGAGAGTAGTATTTTTTTTTAAGGAGGGGACGTTAAACACAATATTCTAGTAAATCTTCAAGTTAGTGATCTTGAAGGCGGAGGCGTTAAACACATCCCTTCACACCTTATGCTTAAGTATTCGGGACCTTGTAAAGCCTTGAGAGTAGTGTTTTTTTTAAGGCGGGGACGTTAAACACAATATTCTAGTAAAACCTCAAGTTAGTGATCTTCAAGGCGGGGATGCTAAATACATCCCTTCACACCTTATGCTTAAGTATTCAGGACCTTGTAAAGCCTTGACAGTAGTGTTTTTTCAAGGCGGGGACGTTAAACACAGTATTCTAGTAAAGCCTCAAGTTAGTGAACTTCAAGGCAGGGACGTTTAACACATCCCTTCACACCTTATGCTTAAGTATTCGGGACCTTGTAAAGCCTTGAGAGTAGTGTATTTTTCCAAGACGGGAACGTTAAACACAGTATTCTAGTAAAGCCTCAAATTGGTAATCTTCTAGGCAGGGACGTTAAACACATTCCTTCACACCTCAAGATTAAACTCTTGTGTTGTGATAAAGCTCTCCATTGTTTAGCCTCCGCAAAATACAAATATTATTTATATTTGTCTCTGAAAAGAAAGACGAAAAAAAGAGGAAGAACAAAAAAAAGGGAATAAAGCAAAAAAACAAAGAATAAAACACGAACCTTGATACCTGCTCGTGGAAGCTCCGATGATCTGCAAGAAAACTTGTAATTGCTGATGTTGAGAATAAAAAAATAAAATAAGAGCAACCCTCCTTTTATTATAGATGATAAGAGGCGGTGAGAAGATCCATTCCTATCTTTAACTATAATTCTTCTTTAGTTAGGATCCTAGGAAGGAATTTTTTTTTTCTTTCTTTTTCTATCTTAATTCACCTTCAATTAGGATTTGGAAACAGACAAAACAATAAAAGGAAGTGCGAATCTAGATAAAAGGTGGCACTGGCCACGTGACTTAAAGACTCAAAGTAGAGTCTTCTTAATTACCCAAATATAATATTTATATATATATATATATATATATATATATATTTCTCCAATTATGATGGAGCATTAATACATTAATTAAATATATTTATAGTTAACTTTAAAATACACGATATACAATTATTGTGTAATTAATACTTCAAGCCTAATCTTCAAAAGATAAACTATTTTGACAAAAGTTGAAGCAGGGGCCATTTGTAATCATTTAAAATTTATTAAATATAAATTTATAAAAATTCGGATTATATTAAATTCATGAATATATTAGTTCAAATAAATTATGGATTAATATAATTGGGCTAATTATTCAAGTCCAATAAATATGAATTTAATTAAAGTCAAAATTAATTGATTTGGGCTACAATAGATGAGCCCAATTTGCTAAGTCCAATGTCATCTTATCCTAGAGGCCCATTCTTTTGGTACCACGTGATAAATGACGTGGCATGCCAAGTTAAACAAGAAGCCAATAGGATCATGACATGTGTCAAAGATGACAAGTCCGCTCCATAAAGCCCATAGGCCATGTCACCTAAATTTGATTGGCTGAAGGGAATCCTGTTCCAATCGCAACTCCTCTATTCTAAAACTATAAATATGGGTCCTCATAATTCAAAAAAGAGGACAGAAAATTCTAAACAAGAAGCTAGAGAAAATCCGTGGTACAAACGCCATAAAATTCTCTATAAAGCTATAAGTTTAAGAATTCAAGCATTCAAGTTCAAGAACGATCAAGATCAAGACCATCGGATTCAAGAACAAACTCTAAGCCCTTGAATTCAAGTAAAAGTCAAGATCAAGATAAAGTTCAAGACAAATTCAAGATCAAGCTTAAGGGCCCTTGAATTTATATTTGAAAAGGCGAATTTAGAGGAATCATATAGAGATTGTAACACTTGCACATGAAATGATAAATACGACTGTTGCGATATTTTTCCATTCTTGATTATTGTTTTCTCGACGCAAATTTTATTGTCTACAGTATTATTTTGCTTCACATTTTGTCCGACTGTCTATTGTCACAATCTAAAACAATATAATACTTATTTAGTTGAATAATAATCTTTAGGGTGAATTTGTGATGTACTTGATAAAAAGTTGTACAATAATAAATATACTATAGTAACTAGTAAGTATTTGACTTTTTAAATAAAATGAAAAGAATTAATTTCATAAATGATCATCGGCTAATGATTTGTTGTAGCAAAGTCGTAGAAGTAAATTTTATATAAAAATGTAAATTTCTCAATATTTATCATACATAATAATTGTCGGAAATTCATCTATTCAATATAAAAAATTAAAAAAAGCTGCAACACAAAATAAATTTATCAAATAAACATAATTATATAATCAACAAAATAAACAAACTCATCATATCAATACACAATAAACAAAAAATTACTTACAAAAATTAAAGTGGAATTTTAACTTTGAATTGTAATTACACACAAACATGAAAAAAATAATTATATGTTGATATCATTATTTTAAAGTTATAACTGAAGATTGATATATCAATTTAAGAATATATATATATATATATATATAATCTTAAAAGCATGAACTCCTAAATTGAATGTTAAATTACTATAATATCCCTAACTTAGATTGTGACTTTTTCAGTGAGTTATGACGTTTTTGATAAGTTGTGACTTTTTTCAAAGGGTTGTGATTTTTCGATGAGTTGTGACTTTTCCAAAGAGTTGTGTTTTTCACAAAGAGTTGTGACTTTCCAAAGAGTTGTGACTTTTTGAAAGGGTTGTTACGTTTTTGAATATCTTTTTCAAAAGTTATTAAACTTCTCAAGAGTTAGAGAATTGTCACGATTTGTTTTTTTGATGCTCAAGACAAAAGAACGACTTTATTTACCAATGATACTTATGTGATTTAGATTGTCATGAAGTTTGCTTCAAAAATAGTTATTACTATATAAACATTGCCCTTTTGTTTTACTGATTTACTATTTCTTAATATTTAAGTATTTTCGTCGAAGAAAAGTTTATATGACTTGTAATACCGTTACTTGAAATTTGTATTAGTTTAATTTTATTATAGTCTAAATTGATTTGTTTTTGTTAACAATTTCTCTTGTGATGTAGATATATGCTTCTGAATATTTTTTTTCCAAAATTAATAAACTTCTTAAGAGTTTGAAAATTATCCCGATTTATTTTTTTGATGCCCAAGACAAAAGAATGAATTTATTTATCAATGCTACTCAAGTGATTTAGATTGTCATGAAGTTTGCTTCAAAATAGTTATTACTATATAAACATTGCCCTTTTGTTTTACTGATTTACTATTTCTTAATATTTCAGTATTTTCAACCAAGAAAAATTCATATGACTTATAATAACTCCAGTGGAAGTTTGTATTAGTTTAATTTTTATTGTAGTCTAAATTCATTTGTTTTTGTTAACAATTTCTTTTTTGATTTAGATATATATTTCTGAATATCTTTTTCCAAAATTATTAAACTTCTCAAAAGTTAGAGAATTATCACGATTTGTTGTTTTTATGCTCAAGACAAAATAATGAGTTTATTTATCAATGTTACTCATGTGATTAAGATTTCCAGGAAGTTTACTTAAAAATCATTATTACTATGTAAACATTGCCCTTTTGTTCTACTAATTTACTATTTCTTAACATTTTAGTATTTTCGATGAAGAAAAGTTCATATGACTTCTAATAACGCTAGTTGAAGTCTGTATTAGTTTAATTTTTATTATTATTTAATAGCTAATTTTTATGAGATATATATTTTCATTAATTCATATATATATAGTAAGGGGCCTAATCCTAAGACTCGACATGGCACGGTGGCAGCAAAGGGTTGACATAAATGACTTTGTCAATGACCTAGGTGCAGGGTAAACCAATCATGTGGGCAAAGTGTTAGCATTGCTTAGTTGATGCCAAACAAAGTTGGCAAGGCAGTGTCATGACATGACATGGGCGCTGACCGACATCGATTGTGGGCAAGTTTGGTATGTGGAAAAATACATGGTCTGATCAAGTGCAGGAAAATTGAGCTGAGCGAAATTAAAGCATAGACAAATGTGAAGCAAGCGCAACAAGAAAACAATGAATGGCACGAGTGGAACAAAAATTAGCATGGCCAAGGAAAACGCATGCAAGGCAACAACAGGGCAGCGACAGGGTGTTGGCAGTGCGTAGGCATGAAAAATGGACGGCAGGAATCAGGTTGACTTTGATCAGGCAATGGCATGTTGTTGTAATATTATTAAATTAGATATTTAATTAAGAATTAATTCAAGAAAGTCCAAAAGTCATTAACATTTTAATTAAAATTATAAAATTTAATATTTAAATAGTTAAATATTTTACAATATTTTAATTTATATCAGGGGTAAAATGGTAATCCAACTTTTAATTTTGAGTCTTCCAACTTTTAATAATACTAGTTTCTGGGCACGAGTCTTGCGCGTGTAACCCAATTTTATTGACCACAAAATTCTTAAAAAATTACATAAATATTAGCATTAAGAAACATTGAGTTATAAATTATATACTAAAGAAGAAGTGCTAAGCTCTCTAAAAGGAAGAAATAATTTTCCAAATAAATTCTTGGTTTTCTTATTTTGATTTCTAATTTCCCCTTTAATTAGCAAAGTTACTGGACTTTGTTTCTTTTGGTATAATGTACAATCTCTTCTTTACCTATTGATTTGATAAAAATAACATTTTTAAATACCAACACTCAAGCAAAACGAAGTAGAGAAATAGAAACATATTCTTATATTACCTCTCAACCAACTAAATATACCATTGGTGTAATTATGTTTTGTGTCATGTGTATTTTTATTTTTTTTGTGAATTTAATTAAGACCTATAAAAGGAGAATTGTGTGTGTGTGTGAAGAAAACAAATACATTTGAAAGGTCTTTCCAATTAAATTCAATAAACAATTAATTTTTATAAAAAAATTAAAATGATAGATATACTTTTAAAGCACATTTTAGTAACTCAACTTTTGACTTAGACTCTTTCCACTTTTAATAGAATTATCTTGTTGACTTATATTACTAAAAACTAAACAAAATGAAGTTTAATTACTCCATTCTCATAATATTTTTTACATGATTTTAATTTGAGGAATAATTTTTAATAATAACAATTAAGGGTCAAAGGAATTCATAAAGAAACAACCAAAACGTCCAAAAGCAAAATTGTCATCATACCAACCATTTAATATTTAAAACTACGAAAAGCTACCGTTAGTATAGAGTGCTTATGTTGAAGAAAATTATTTGTCTTAGTGTTTGCATATATGTAACGGTAACTCTCAGTTTTATTTGAAAAGTAAATTGTTAAATCCCATATTGTATAAATTGTAGAAAAATAAAAAATTAAACAAAAGGAGTGAAAATGAACAATATATGTATGTGTTTGCAACACTATGTTAGATAGACGATAAAGTAACACAATCAAAATCTTTCATTCAAAGGAATAATCTTTTAGTAATCTTTGTTTAATTTACTTGTATTTAAATAAAAGCATATTGCATAAACTATTCAAGTATTATCAAACTCATAATGTATTAATAGAAGTTTTATCAATTAAGTAGCACTTAAAATAATAATAACACAAAAACAAAGGAAAAAAAATTCCATAACAATTCAAAATGATATAGAATTACATAAAAATATGAATTGTATACCAAATTTATTTCAGATAACCATACCTTAACTTAAGGGTGGCAACGGAACCGGGAGGTTCCGGTTCCGGTTCCGGTCCGTTCCGGTCCGTTACCGGTTCCGTCTCGGTTCCGGATAGTGCCAGTTAATTCCGGACTTGTTCCGGTCCGGGAGGGGTAACGGGACGGAAACCGGGATTTTACCGGTCCGTCCCGGTCCGGTTAGTCCCGGTTCCGGTCCGGTTCGGAACTTTTTTTTTTTTTTTTTTTTAAATCTGAAAATTTAAAAAATAGCCGTTGAGAGCCGTTGGGCAACGGGTCTTGTATCATGCCTTCTTTTCCTTAACTGTTATTGTTGCAACTAGACGGAGAGATCATCAATTTTATCTTTGAATCCCTATATGAATGTTATATTTTATTCATGTGTATGCTCTGTTCACTGATTCTTGATTGGCCTAGTTCAGGTCAAAACCTAATTTCGTGGATAAACGGTAGCTCTTCTATTTCAAAATCAATTTTGGGGATTTCTTGTTATATCGAGTTTCACGATAAATTATGGCTATAAATCTTTCGAAAAGCTTGGAATCAAGTTAGTTTTTCTGTGTTAGAGCCTTGAGGTATGTTTTTTATTTCCTTACAAAATAGTAGAAGGAATGCTTGAATTTTAGAATTTCTATCTTCTCAAATTTACATCGTTTTGGTTATATAGAATAATCACTCAAGAAATTCTAATTTGTATGTTGTGTCTTCATTTTGAATTGATGCATCTTGTTGATGCAAAGAGAAACAATGAAAAAAATGTTCACATGAAAATGGAATGGAAGACTATAAAAGGTTGACCTGCAATCGGCCTCTACTAAAATTGAGTTCATTTTCCAAATTTTTAATGAAACATTAGGTGATAGTACATTTATTTTGATTTGCTTGTTATATTTTGAACTAACATTAATATTTAATTTACTTTCATACGTGTTTTTCATTTTAATAGATACGTATATTGCTGGTTATAGTGCATACTAATTGGATTCCGGTCCACTTGAACCATCAGTATTAACTCAACAACTTGCCCATAGGTCACGGGATATATGAGATGGAAATGTTAATATGATTTTAAATACGAGAAGGTGTGATGGAAAATTTTGGGACCTTGTAAAGAAATATCACATTCATCCACGAGTCTTAGAAGTGATTGAATTATCAGGATTATATTGTGTTTATAGATCAAATCAACCTATTCGCCTTAATTTTTTTTTATTATTGTCTTCAAAAGTTTAAATTTAACTTTTAATGTGTGAAATTTAAACTTTTATAGTTTTAAAGTTTTAAATTTTCAAATTTTTAAAGTGTGAAATTTAAACTTTTATAGTTTTAAAGTTTGAATTTAAATTTTCAAACTTTTAAAATTTAAACTTTAAAGTGTGAAATTTAAATTTTTATAATTTTATAGTTTTAAAGTTTATAATTCAAATTTAAAATTTCTAACTTTTAAAGTGTGAATTGTGAAATTTAAACTTTTTATAGTTTTAAAGTTTGAAATTTGAATTTAAATTTTCAAACTTTTAAAGGGTGAAATTTAAACTTTTATAGTTTTAAAGTTTGAATTTAAATTTTCAAAGTTTTAAATTGTGAAATTTAAACTTTTATACTTTTAAAAGTTTGTAAGTTTGTATTTAAAACTTTAAAAGTATAAATTTTTAAGTGTAATATTCCTAATTTTTTAATTTTAATAAAAAAATATAATTTATAACGGTTGGACCCGGTTTCCGGTCCGGTCCGTTACCGGTCCGGGACGGGTTCGGGTATTTTTTTTCCGGAATTACCGGTTCCGGTCCGTCCCGGTTCCGGTTCGGTTCCGGCCCGTGGTGCCCGGTTCCGTTCCGGTTCCGGAACGTCCCGGTCCGGTAATTCAAGTGTTAAGGCTTAACTCCAAAAATGGAAAGAAAAAATTAAAATCATAAGCTAACATAAAAAAATCTAAAGGAATATATCGGTCATATCTTATACTTCTAAGCTTAACACTTGAATTATTTTGTAATAAAACTTCTCTTTTCAATTTCAGAATGAAGCTATCTTTTCTTCCTGTCAGTTAGCTTTTTGACGACATGTATCTATATCATTATCTAGGAAGAAGAAAAGAGAACAATAAATGATAGAAAAGAAAAGAATATGATGATCTAGGGATCAATTTATTGGTATTTATAGTGATTTGACTGTCTTTTCACCTACCAAAATTTATTAATGGAGCACATTGAATCAAGATACATAAATTTTATTTTGATTTCTAAATTCAAAGAGTTACCGAATGGAAAGAGTTGCATACATTATTTTGTCTTCTACTCTAATTGAATTTAACCTTATCAAATATATTTATAATGTCGTAACAAAAAAATTAAAGTGTAGTTGTTGGACTTCATATTCCACCATTATGTAACTAAAATATTAGTCACTCTGTCTCAATTTATGTGACTTACTTTCCTTTTTAGTCAGTTCCAAAAAGAATGATACATTTCTATGTTAAGTAATAATTTAACTATAAAATGTATATTTTACCCTTAATGAAATGATTTACAGCCACACGAATTTCTATCATTCATTTTGGACCACAAGTTTTAAAAGTCTTCTTTTCTTTCTTAAACTCCGTGCCGAATCAAACTACCTCACATAAAATGGGACGGAGGGAGTAGTATTTAATAAATTAATTAATTTTATTTTGATTTAGTGGAGGGGTAAAATGACAATCCAACTTTGAAGGTTGGAGCTTCCCACTTTTAATAATAATAATAATAATAATGATATATATATATATATATATATATATATATATATATTTATATTGAGTTGATTATTATTTTTGTAATAAAATTTTACTATGCCTCTTTATATAAAAAATCAAATGATATTATGAACATAACTGTTAATATGAAAGTGTAAGGTATGAAATCTGAGAGAAGTTAAAGAGGTGTTATTAACTTCAAAATTAGTGTATATTCATATCACAATGAAGAATGTCTATTCATTTATAACTTTAATAAACATTATTGAATGAATCAATTTAAGTAGAATGACCATTAAGATACATTTACGTGAATTTGGTCTACCTTAAACAATTTTTACAACTTTTAAAATTCTTCATAATTTGGTCATCATGACTAAATAAATTTGATGATTGATGCATAGTTATTTAATATTAAAAAAATATCGTAAACCTAATAAATAATTATAGAAATTTTATTATTTATTTAACTATATATTTTATTAATGATATTATTGTTGTAACTCAACTTTATAGGGTTATTTTGGTATTTTAATTTTAAATTTTTTTTTGTTCCCACTTATAGTAATATATGATGATGATATATGATATCATATATTGTACTTAGGTGTTGAGTCTATTCAAAAGGTGAAAATTAAAATAGACTTCCTCAAGAGAAAATTTATTCGGGATATAGGGATATGCAAGTTGGGAACTGAAATTCCAGACATAATGATGCATGACTTAACGAATCGAGACACAACATTTAGATTTGTTTTTATTATGCAAAAAAAAAAAAGCATAATAAATTTCAAAAGGAACAAAACAAAGGTAGATTAAAGAAGTTATCAACGAGGCACTGATACATCATAGAATTAAAAGTCCAAAAAGGCAGGTGTAGCATGAAAAATATGCAAGAAAGGCAACTGCTGTGAAATCCTAGTCATACAATGAAATAATATCTCCCAGTGCAAATGATTCTAGGAGATGCAATTTCCAAATCATGACAAGTATTTTCCTATCTACCATTTAGATAAGAGGTTCATGTTGTTGTTTCAACCATGATTCTGAAACACAGGAGATAGGAAAAAAAGTCAGTTTTTGCACACATTTTCAACTTCGAGAATGGGAATCAGCTCATTACAAGACCTATTAAGATGAATAGATGTTGCTTAGGAACACAAATTTGATTTTAATCTGCTATATTTTTTACCGTTTAACTTCATATGCATTATCCAATTTAGGATCTACAAGCAATGGATTGATATGGGTGTGATTACTTTTATCTTTCTCATGTAGCAAGCCTTTGATTATAAATAGGTAGTTGTTATACATGGAAATTCGTTAAGACATAAAAACTTGTTTACTTCAATTTACTTACCTTTTGTGATTTCAACTAGCTAGATCTAATAAAATTGAAAAAGTCTAACTTTAAGGAGGTTAGTATCTTATGTACCATCGCTTTAAGTTTCACATTGCTACTTTCCAGAGGTCAATCTCCTCTTTCTAAAGTTGTGATTTTACTAACTCTCTCAAATTGATTGATGTTTCATTTATCCCAGTATTTTGAATTCGTGATTTCCAGCTAAGAGATTGTTTAATGGTATAATAAAATTGGATTTAACATGAAAAAACTAAAAATGACATGTGGACTTTGGAGAAATGTCACCCCCCGAGCCTACACCTTGGACGTGGCCGACACTCGAGAACCATTGTTGGTCCCCAAGCAAACCCTTGGCCTGGCTGACTACTTAGCGGAAGATTTACTCAAGCAATAAAAGGTTGAAAAACACAATTTTTGAACATTTAAACTCAAAGCAAACAAAACTCAACTCAAATTGTCTGTAAAATACTCAATAACATAAGTATAATAGTTTGCAAAAACATCTCAAGAAAAAGTAAATACTGAAAGACTCCTCAACTCTATCTATCTATGAAGCCTCTAATACTCAAGATGGATGTCAAGACAAGAGCACGACATCTCAAGACAACTGACTAGAAAATAAATGTGAAGTCCCCAGAATGCAATGAGGCTCACCCAAGCTATCTAAAGTGCAAAGTGATCTCAATGAAATGCCTATTGATGATCTTGAACACCTGTATCTACATCATAATAAGACGCAGGTCGAATGACATCATTACATTGAATGTACGAGTATGTAGTATCGCTGAATAAAGAAATAACTGAACTGGATGACTCAAAGCAACTCAACCGAATCAACACATGAACATGAAGTGAAAACCATTTAAGCTTTACAATAAGATATGCAATAAAAGAAATATGAAAATAATATACCTTGCTTTGTGTGTAGTTTCTCTAACTGACAACCATTACTATGAGCCTTATAATGATACAACGCTCCACCCACGTTGAAAGGGCCATCCCATATGTTATCGGGGTATAGGGTACTCTGCAATTATGGATCCATCTAATATGCCTTTTCAGAGGCAGTGAGGAGTCAAACGAAGAATCAGTGCTATCTTATTCTATGCTGGCTACGTAGTTTTATGAGACTTTTGAGTTATAATAGACTCTTATCCAATTCGGTGCTCGATAATACTCCCAAAAAAGTTCAATATAACATTATGCTCAATCACCCTTTACAAAGAAAGAGACTATTACTTTACTTTACTTTTCACTTTGCTCAATCACCCTTTACAAAGAAAATGACTATTGCTTTAATGAAGTACTTTTCAAAAACATCAGTCATACTCTTTCTCTTTCTCACTTGTCAAAGTACATATGAAATCATTTGATTCTCTTTTCACGGATTCTATTCAAAACATATGCTTGAACTTATCTTTCAAGCCCAAAATCAATATATGATAAACTTTCATGCAATTTCCTTTGAAAACATAATTTTACTAAATCAATAGGGTTCATGCGATACTAAGCATGATCAACATTAGAAGATTCACATGCACAAATAGGAATCAAAACCTCATGTGTTAAAGAATTGAATTCAAATATCAGAAACTATGAATGGATCTTTTAGATATGACGATTTCTGAATGAATTGAGATGTAGAGTGTGAGGAAGAACTAGTCC
>NW_026020104.1:667665-775165 GCF_900185275.1 Solanum verrucosum | reverse complement strand
TTTTGTTCCTCTTCCTCCCTCCTCCTCCTCCTCCTCCTCCTCCTCTTCCTCCTCGTCCTCCTTCTTGTTCTTGTTCTTCTTCTTATAAGGTTGAAGTAGAGTTGGAGTTTCAACAAGAAGGGGTTGAGGTATTCATAGATAAAAACTTGGGATTATTCCCCAATCAATAAAATTTCAAGATGCCAAAATCAAAGAAATGATACTAGAGTTGCACAAAAAAGCCAAAATTATCGTATATTGCGATTCTAGTTCATTTGGAAGTGAGATTGTCACTCACTTGAATGCCAAGAATTATTAAATTCAATGCTTAAATGGCCTAGTAATATTCTTACTCTAGCCCAGTGCTCGTCAACAAAAAAAATAGTGTGAAGTTGGGTTAAGAATTTAAGTCTTTGAAGTGGAGAGATAGAGTGAAACTCTTGATGCTCTCATGTTATTCCCATTCTCTTCGAGGAGAAATTGATATAAAGTTCTTGGAGAAGTTTCATTCCCTAGAAGTGGAAACACGAAGGGTGATGGACCCGACATCGAGCCATGATGTTTCATTGTGCACTTGATGGGAGGCAACCCATTGGTACCCAAATAAGTGTAATTCATAGTTTAACTTTGATTTTTTGATTTTTAGAATAGGTTAGGATTTCACTCATAACTAATCCTCGCGATTTGAAAGTGTTTGGAGCTAATTTGAACAAGTTTGGAGGCAAGGATCTTGAAGGAAATGAAGTTTGGGGCTGAAACCCCTTCAAAATGAGGTATGGGGAACTTTTTGGGCGCTCCTGTTCACCAAATAAGGTTGGGCGAATCGCCAACTTTGCACTGAGTCTGCCAAAATGAATAGTGAACCATTGTTTGTTTTAGAAATCTCTTTGAGCGAAGACGAACTAAAAGCAAGTCCTTTTTAACATAAGACTCAGATAAATATAGGGTTAGCTTCCAGGAAGCTAAGTAAGGGCGAGCTACAACAAACGCAAATGAAAGGTCCGCTTCAGGATCATTTGAATGATGCGAGAACCCGCGGTAAAGAAATAAAGAGATCTATTGAAACTAACCTTTGATGTCGCAAAAGCTGCACAAAGTTTTCTTAAGCGAGGGTGGCAAAAATGGTACCCTATCACTAAAGAGAACATCGCAGAAACGGAGGGTGCTCGTAGAAGCGACTCTTGCTTTTAACTTTAAAGTCTAAAAAAACGACTGAATCATCGCTTAAGCGAGACTAGAGACTTCAAAAGTCTGTAAGCAAAGCATAAAACAATCAGAAAATGAAAATGAGAGGTTTCCCATTTGTTGTTCTTTTTCTATTTTGTCTCGAATCTCTCCAAAATCATTGGTCTTCATTGTGAAAGAACAATTCGGTATGTCTTTAACACTTTTTCTCTCTTAAGATGGTAATTTGTTCTCAAATTCCTTTGGCTTTGTTGAAAATTGAGGGTATTGTTTGGGGTGAAAACTTCTCAATTTCGGGGGTTAAACACTTATGTGAGTTGGATGAATCTTGCTTCATATTTGTTAATTGCATATGTGTGGGTTGATTTGTTATAATTGGGGAAGTCTTGAGTACCCATTACATGATCAAATTAAAGAATAAATAGGTTTCCCACCATTGTTTGATAGAATGCTCATGAGAACTCTAAAACTAATTTCCGGCAGTTTTTTTTATCAGTTTATTGAATTTTCGAATTGCTTGTTTGATTATGGTTGGAATTGAACCCTTAAAAACTGATTAGTATTTGAAAATGTGTGAAAATATGGTTGTTAATTTTGAAGAGGCAACAGATCGCAAAAGTGACCCCGCTATCGCAAAAGTGATCTTCACTTAAGCGGACCCTCAACGGTTCATCATAGATTAATAGTTGAAATCATGAATCATGCATGTGTTAGTATAATTTCAACTAAATATCATGTATTAGCATTAAATCAAGCATTAGAAAAACTTAATCAATAATAATAAATCATAATTGAATGAAACCCATAACGATTGAATTTAAACCCTAACTTGATCAGTTGAAATTGAATTGAGAAATTTGAAACCTTAGGGATCCCATGGAGGAATGGACTCCATGGATGAATACCCACATACTTTGCTACTCAAAGTCCAAGATAATGGTGAATTGGAGACTTGGATTGAACCCTAGCCTTTTCTTCTTCTTCCTTAAGTTTAGAGGAAATTGAGGAGTGAATTTGGATGGATTTTTTATAATTAGGAGAATGGGTTTGCAGTACTCAGTTTTAGGACTTAGAAGCTTTATATAGGTCCTAGAGTAGAATACAAAACAAAGTAGCATTGGTTTAAAATAATTAGGAAAAGACTCAAAAGCTCGTTAAAATAATAGACGAACTCAATCTACGATTCTGACCTGCGGTCCGTACTAGTCAACCGTAGACCAAGTACTGGGGACCATGAATTTTGCTCAAATTTGATAGAACTCGTCTATGGCTCTCAGGTCTTCTTACGGTCCGTAAACACCAACTATAGAAACCAACTTGACACCTTAAAATTCACTAAATGTGGATTGTTTCCACGGACCCTATCTACGACTCAGAGGTTGACTGACAAACCGCTCTGGTGAAATGCAGAAAAGGTACTTGGACTTGATTTTCAAGAAATTATTTTCCCTCTTTCTACGGATGACATCTAGGGTCTATAGAAGCTTTTTATGGTCAGTAGATTGGGACACATATAACTAGCCTACAACACAAAAACCCTTTTTCCTTTCTTTACCAAAAATCTGAGGTGTTACAAAAGTGAATGCTTTAAAAGATCAAGCACTATTGAGTAGCTAATTATATCAAGAAGTAAATGTTACAATCCGAAAAAATACAGAAGATACATAAGACTAGTATAATATTACACTAGTAAAATTTCTTAAGATAAATTGAAATGCCAGATTTTCTAATATGCAAAATTCTTTCTTGTTAGTTTTAATATTAAAAATTTAAGTTAAATGAGATTACTTATGACCGCGTGAAGCGTGGGTTAATTACCTAGTACTATATAAAGTCATTACATGTTTAAATATTAGTGATAATTTCAGTTACTATACCTGGGTATGTAAATGGGGAGTTCACGTACATCTTAGTTACTTGGGAAAAAGGTCTGAAATATATCCGAACTTTGACTGAAGTTGTTGTAAAAATCCTAAACTTTGGGCAGGACCTATTATCTTCCTGCACTAATTAATGGTGTATTTTAAAGATTTATATGTCCCCAACTAGACAAGTTACTATTTATAATGATTAAATATTTAAGATTTCCACGTGGGCACTTATATATCTTTAAAATACACTATTAAATAGTGTGTGTGTGGGGGGGGGGGGCAAATAGGTCCTGCCCAAAGTTTTGGATTGTTACATTAATTTCGGTCAAAGTTTGGATATATTTCGAACGCTTTTCCCTAGTTACTTCTTGTATTAATATTTTGCTTAAATGAGGAGGATTGTTTAAATATTGTTCTCTTTATCTATATTGGCCATTTGAAATTCATCCATTAGTGATATTTCACTTAAATATTATTTGCACTTATCTTTTTTTCATATATAGTTAATTATTTTTTTTCTTTATTTATTTAAAATATTCTTCTTTATAACTTATATCTACTAACTTATTTAATTGCTACCCTTATTCATATTCTATGTTTTTTCATATTCATAACCTTCAAATATTTAATTTAAAACTACAAGATGTCTTTTAATAGTCCTTCATTTTAATATATATAAATTCATATTTTTTGTTTCATGAAACTCACACCTAATATTATCTTTTTCATTTTATAGTTAAGTGAAGCCTATTGTCACGACCCGAAATCGAGCCATGATGGCTGATGAGTCCATAAATTGGACTCATTTAGGGCTTTATTTTAATAGAAATAGTGTCCTCATATGCTTATTTAGTGTAAATATCTGATGAAAACACTTAAGTTTCAGGTATTTGAAGTTTTAGTGGAATTTTTGTTCCTTTTTGCACCTAAGTGTCCATGCTTCAGGTATTTGAAGTTTTAGTGGAAGCATGACACTTAGGTGCAAAAAGGAACAAAAATGCTAAAAAGAACGAGAAAATGAACGCCTGAGGATCGCTGAGTCCACTTGACGAGTCATCGAAGGGTCTCACTTCACTTTTTGTTCTAGTATGCTGAGCCTGAAGGAAAGGATCAAGTCCGCAGAAAAAGGTAGCAGTCGGTGCATCACCGAGAAGTTCCGCGAAGTAGTACTATGTTGCCCAATGACCCAGAGCACGACGATGCCGAAAGATGGTGCAAGACGGCGATGAACTACACCAAAGGGTGAATCGCCGAGTAGATCGACGATTCCGACTAATGTCGTCGAATGATCCGCTGCAACACAGTTTTTTAAAAACTATAAATACTCGTTGATAGTATTAGATTTTTAGTAAGATATTTTTAGTGTGAAACAATTAATATAATTTTAGTACTTTTTATTTTTGCTCTCAGTTTGAGAGGGTTTTTATCTGAGACAGCCAGGGGATTTGCCGAGTGATACCATGGCTAACCCCAAGAATGTGGTTTAAAGGTGAACTTGCGTCGTGCCACGATATTAACTAAGGCATTGTTTGGGAGGCAACCCAAAACCATTTATTGCTTTCTTTTTCTTTGTTTAAATAATGATGTGTTGATTGTGCAGATGAAAGTGTTGAAAGTGAACAAAAAGTGTAGATTGGTGAGCAATAGATCTAGTCGGCGAGTCACCGAAAAGGTCAGCGAATCAGATCTTATCCGCCAATTGACTCAAGACATCGTCAACATTGGAGTTTGTAAAACTCGACGAGCTTTGGAAATTAGTGGCGAATCACCGACCATGCCATCAATCACGATGGAAACCGCCATTTGGACTCCTTGTAAACCAGAGGTTCTGTAAATTTCGACGGAGAAACTAAACAGTCGGCATTCCGCCAAGTGAGTAGGCGAGCTTGGCTAATGTCGCCGACTGGGCAAAAAATTGGACGGTTTTTGCAAGCCAAAGGATTAAAAGTTCCAACTTCATTTACTTTCCCTCACTTTTTATCTGTTCAAAACCCACACATGCACTCTAGTTTTATATTTCTTGCACTTTTGGAGTATTTTGGTTCATTGATTTGTGCGCGGATTTGGATTGCATTGCCGCCTAGCTTCTCGGTAGTATTTCAATCGGTACAAAAGGTTAGCCTTTTAATACCCGTAATTTTTTGTCAGCATTGTACTTATTTGCACACTCTTCGATGTTGTTAAAATCTGTTGACCATCCCTGATTGAATAAAACTGGTTAAGTGTCGATCGTTGTTTGATAATCTCGCTTAAACTATGAAATATTGCTCTCCGATGTATCTAGTTGAGTTAATGTGTGATCGGTGGTATTCGTATGTTATGGGTCTTGGTTAAATTTGTGCTATTTAAGCTTAAATTGTGTTTTCAGGGGTTGCGGGGCCAATTTCAAAAAAAAAAATTGAGTCAAAAGTAAGCACGATAGGTGATTCAGCGAGCTGTTACGAGCTCGCCGAACCACTCCGCGGTTCGCCTAATACCCCATTTCGCCTTTACTATCATGCTTAATTTGTTGTGGCTGTTGTAACTTTTGGCGAGGAGCATGGGATCGCCAAGTGCATTTGGCAAATCGCCGAATAATACCTTACTCGCCCTTTGTCTGTACCCCTAACTCTTTCCACATTGTGACCTTCAGCGGATTGTCTATGGTTCACCGAATGTATTCGGCGGCACACCGAACGGATTATCTAGTCTTTCTGCAGAGGAAAGTCTTTGTTTTGGTTGTCAAATATGTTCTAACATTATCTCAAAGACTTTGCAGACATGACCAGACCAAAAGTTGCAAGAAGGAACATGCCACCCAGACACGTAAGAGCACAACAGTTCAGAAGAATTAACAAGAGCGACAGCACGGAAGCGAGTTCCAGTAGGAAGATTCACAATGACCTTGCTGTCCCTTCATAGGCTCGAGGGTTCATCTATGCGATACATGCCTTCAAAGCAGCACATGATCTGGATAACATGGTTGAGGCAAACATCGCTACAAAAGCTAAAGCAGAGAGAAAAGAAAATGAGAACCTGAAGCAGACTAACAACAATCCGGGGTACTGATGCCCATAAAAGATGGAGAGACTGCGTAGACATGACTTTTGTTTATCTCCTTCTCTGTATTCCTTTAGTTTACATTCTGGATATTCTGTGTTAATTGCCTTTGTGGACAAATTGCTTTTATTTGTGGTGGGGTGAGGCTCATCTTTTGTGTGCTATTTGTGTTCGTGTTTTGATTATATATTTGGGCTGTTCCGTTTAAAATTGTGTTTACACTGCTTTTTGTGTATGTTTGAGCTTATGACTCCCTTTTGTTTTAAACTACGAAAGTAATTTTGACCCTTTATTTTTCGAAATTTTTTGCCACCTCTTGTGATTGAAAGTGGCTGTTCTTGTACAAATTCAAGTCTCGGTTTCGATCAATACCGATGACTTGAGTGGTGCTCTCAATTGAACAAACATGAACGTGCGGCTGAGACGAAACCAAATGAAGTTGCATATACAATATGTGAACTCTTTGCATCTCGTTGTGATTAGCTATTTATCGAATTGATTCTCTTGTAATGACCGTTGCACACTAGCAAAAGTGTGTGGTCTTGTTTGACTAAGTGTCAATGCCTTGTGTGATGAGCTTACTTTGAACCTTGCATGAATAAACCTATAATTTACCCCGTTAGTCTGATTGATTTAGTAAGGTGTGCTCTTGAAATGATCTTAGGCAACTTTTGAAGAGTGTGAGCCAAATTTGACATATACCTCTTTTGTAGCCTACCCGTGAGAGTGTGAAACTCTCTTGAACACCCTTTGAGCCTTACCTTTCTTTGGAAGAACCTTGATGAACTGTAGACCTTACTTGACCCACTACCTATAATCTTCTTGATTTGTGGTTTAGTGAATAGCCAACTTAGGCCAAAAGCCTAAGTTGGGGGTATGGACAAAATTCAAGAAGTGCAAGAAAAGTCTCCCTTAACCCATGCTTTGCGGAACAATGGAAACCCTCCATAAAAAAAAGTTGTGGAATGAAAGTACAAAAGAAATTGGGTTTCCAAGCAATCCATGGAGGTGAATAAAAAGATGACTTAGAAGAACTAGAAAAAGAATTGATAAAGGAAAAGAAGGGGATGCCTTGAGAATACCACATCTCATGAGGAAAAAGTCACTGAGCCTAAATGACCATACCTTTGCAGTCAGCCCTATTACAAGCCTTAGAAAGACTTTTTTGATCTTGAGTGACACTACAAGAAAAACACCCTCTAAGGAAGGGAAATATGATCCCAGAAAGTCAAAATCTGGTCCCAAATAGTTTATTGCGACGGGAAAACGCTGGTCGCCACCCGTCCTAATAGGTCTCTTCGCTAAAGGTCAATTGCGACGGGCTCCTTTAGTTGGTCCTTAAATGTTTTTAGAGACGGAAGCAAAGCTGGTCGCAAAACTCCTTTTTAGAGACCATGTATCTCGTCCCAAATAGTTGATTTTCTTCTTTAAAAAATATGTAGTTTCTGGTTGTTAAATCCCTTTAGCGACGAGAAACTATCTCGTCGGGGATCACTTTTTTTGCGACTAGTACCTATCTCATCTTAGATTAACCTTTAGGGACGAGCAATATTTTTGGTCTCTTATTGATCACCAATGTTTCTTAAGCTTCGTATAAAAAAAATAATATTTTACCAATAAACATAAGATTGCTACAAAAAATCTCCAAACAAAAGGCTGATATAAATATAAAAATTGGTTAACATCCCATGATGTTAGTTTCAATATTTTCTGAACAAAAAAGCTTAGCTAATCAACATCTCAAGCTAGACCATGATATCATGTTTTGTATAACTTCCATAGCAAAATAATAATGATCGTCTTTTCCATCTTCTAAACTTGTATCTTGACTTGTAACTTCAATCTTCAAAATCTGCAAGTACAAAATTTTTGAGAAGACCATAAGTAACTATTGGTATATATTTGGAGTAATATGTAAACTGTATACTAAAATTAGTTAAACTTCTCATCCCAACAAAACTCTAAAATTCTGCGAGGGTTATCTAGAAACATAAACAAGCTGAATGAATATAAAAAAATTAATTAGGAAAGCTTTGATATGCATTAAGCAAGAATTCAAATCTATATCAAAACACAAAAATTCGAGGACAAGAGATAGTACAAATGGAGAAATTCCCCATCAAGAATGTGTGCTATGGATATCATAGACTCAACAACATCTCTTTATATAGAGTGCATATGGATAGTTGAGGTCCAAGGAGAAATGGGTAGATCATTTGTAATTCAAATTCCACCCAAATATGTAGAGGACAGTATGCGTTGTATCAAGAGAAGACAATAGAGGCAATTCCGAAAGGAACTAGTAGCAGGCTAGCAGCATATAGATGTCTGTTGTTGGATAATCTTCCTAGAAGGTACTCAACTCACTGGATGCTCTTAGATTATAAAAGTACTGAAAAAAGACTTCGAGTGTTTTCTATCAGAACTTCAAGTCTAAAACGTCCTATTAAATTTCAAATCTGATCCAAATTTGTTCATGATTGAAATTTGTTATGGTTTCCTCATAGTTGTAGAGTTTCCTACCAGAACTTCAACTGTCCATTTAGTAGTGTATCACAAGTCTAAATCGTCTATAGTTTTCATGTTTTTATGTCTTGATGTAGAAGGTTGGGAGACAAAAACAGATTACATTCAATAGTGTATCACAAGACTAAAAGGTCTACAAATTGCATTCACAGTGATTGCATTAAATCCTAGAGAACTATCGATTGCATTCACAATGACTTATATATCCTAAAACATCAATGCTAAAGAGAACCATTATGTATAACAAGGAATTGAGTCAGTTCTTGGTTTAATTATTCCTTCTGGAAAGAACCATGATTGGTCAAACAGTCGCGGACTATCAGTGGAATATTACGATCATCAATAATGAGATATCACATTGTAGGGAGTTTTTAAACTAATATGATGAAACATTTTCAACTTAGCTCAGTATTCTGTATTTCTATTGCTTCTTGCATATATTGTTCATTGAAAGGGAATGAAATTGATACATGACCCCCCCAAAACCATCAATTCTATTAGGCACAAAGCTACAAAATTGAATCTGAAAGACAAAAGTTGAATAGTCTTTGCTATCTATGCAATTAAAATCTCAATAGTTTTGAAAAAACTTACTTGTTCCAACTTCTTGGATGTATTTCTTAAGTTGATTGGTAAATGGAGGAAATGGAGTCTAAACTTTCATATAGTGTAGCTTAAGAACCATGGAGTTCTTGTGTATCGCTCCCGTTCCTTGACTAGAAGACATGATTAAGTATGTAAGTTCTTGTTCTCCTCCCTTCCTTACAGTACCTGGAGAAAGCCAGAAGGTGCTCAGACAACAACTCATCAGCAAATTGATAGAAGATAATAAATTGACGAGAAGAAGGAAAAAGAAGTGACTACAGGTTAAAAGAGTCAAGTGCATTGATAAATGATTACAGGTTAAAAGAGTCAAGTGCATTGATAAATGATTACAGGTTAAAAGAGTCAAGTGCATTGATAAATGATTACAGGTTAAAAGAGTCAAAGAGGATGATCTAATTATGATTTATGAGAAATTCAAAAAATTTAGTTGGTTTACAAAAATGCTAAACTAGTCACTTAATCAAAGGAAAAGAAAATGTTAAACAGAACCTACAGCCCTGCTATATTTCTTCGAGAACTGCAGGATGAGATTTTCCATTGTTCAAGCACATGACAGATATGCTTTGCAGTATGCTCATTCCAAGACTAATTAATAACTATAGGGTAAAAACAAAGCTGGATATTGTCTTTGATTAAAAGAAAATGAGATTACCATCTTGACGACTTGACCTGCCCAGATTCAGCCCAGCCGCCCATTTGCCACCTAGAATTAACGGCAGAAGATTACAGAGAAGCTGATGATTATTCAAAGAATTCTTCAAATTGAAACCTCAAATATTATCAAAATGTAAGTTACTTTTTATTACAAGCCCACCCGGTCCTGGTCCATTCCAATAGCTAGCCTAGCTCGGTCTGCATTGATTTTGGGCGACAATCAGGACCAGCCCAGCCTGCCTGGGACAGTTTTGGTCCCCATTTTCTGTGCATGTTAGGTCAGTCTCCTGGGCCAACCAGTCTCAGTTTCCAGGTCTAGTCAACAAGGAATATCTAATTTTCTCCCATGTGTATGGTAGAGATAGTAGGTTACCTCCCTTTAAATCAAAACATAATCAAAGTACCTCCTCATAGATGTAAAGACTTTGCTAAATACTCCCTTTCTGCTAAATCAACCTAAACTTTAGCAGTTGAATGATAAAACTATGCTTACAATCACTTTAGTAGTAGTAAATAAGTCATTTGACACGATCACAGAAGTATTGCTTAAACAACACTAAATCAAAGACCTGAATTATGCACTAGGAGAGCTCGACGACTCCAATTGCAGGCCTTAGCCAACCATGTCCCTTAGCAGTGCATGGCATAGTTGCCATCTGCATGAACAATAAACAAGATGACCAACTCCAAGTCACAGTTGAAAAAGAGGGTAGATAAGAAACCAAAAGTTAAAGTTTAAAGTCAACTTATATTAGCCAACACATACTGAACAGTAGCAAATCATATTCATGTACAAAAAAAAAAGGATGGCTGGTTGCATTAACATCAGACAATCTCAACCTAAAAGAAAAGTTGTTTGACAATATAAGTTCAAAACTACATCTATAAGATATCAACTAAACTATCTAGAAAAAAAAACTAAACTATTAGAACACATAATACTGATTAAAAGAAATCTTTCAAACGGTCGAAATAGCCTACAAATCACCACCGTATAATGTAACTTATCCCATCATAGCACTATAAGTGGTGGGATAAATCATTTCGAGACTAACTAATACCCCTAACCAAATGCATGTAATCCCTTATCCCTTATACCAAACAACCCTTTAGTATTCAAGTTCTTGTTTTGATAAGTCTCCCCAGAATGAATACTAACGTACAATTATAAACGGCAGAATAATATATGAAAAACAACAAGATTATTCCATTCACATTATTCAGAGAGAAGTGTCACAAGTACATCTTCTGCCTCAAGTGTTAGTCATAGTATTCTCAAGATTTAGCGCCAGTAAATAGAAAAGTTCACAATCATCTTATTTCAAATGAAACATATAGACATTTTCTACACAACTCAAGGGCACAAGTATGAAAACTGAAGATATAACATATAGTGATAGTCAAGCAATATATCCTTCAGCCAAATGACACAAAAGATTATTGATCACACTTAATGAATGTTTAATTCTCAAGTTGATATGTAAGGGAATAAGAAATAACATGTTAAAGGGAATAAGTGTATTATACAAGAATACTCAGAAGGTTTGAGGATCCAACAAAACCTGATTGCCGGTAGACTCAGCAAACAATCCTTCTGCAGCAACAACAATCAAGAAGCAAATATGAGAGCTCTGCCTGATCAAATATGACTGATTTAATATATAACTCCATCTTGAAAATAAGTTGACATAGTTGTTCATTTTCCTTCTGAAAGCTACTTAAAATCTATTATTTAAAGTTGTCTTTCTATGTGCAGTACCATGGGAGGTAATTTGTATCAGTTAAATTGCTTTTTATATCTTTCATTAGTTCGAGTTAATTTGATTGTAAAAATATGATTTACTCATTAGATTAAGATGCCATGTTACAGAACATATTGAAAAACATGAGGGTTGAAAATCTTCACTACAATTTTAGATACTCACAATACAGTGATATGATCTTTTATATTAGATAACTATTCAATGGTGTGATTGAAATTCCTAATTTATTCTAGTTAGATATAAATCTGTTAGGAATTAGTGGCACATTACTACGCACGTGGATCAGTTTTAACAACTTCAACCACTTTTCCCGCCTTCTCTGTTAGCCTTAAAAGTTGAACAATAGTTCACTAGTTATTCAAGATGGCTTTCTCAAGTTTAATACAACTCGCTCTATCTTCTATTAGAACATTATTTTAGCTCATTGAGCTGCCAGTGCCTCTGTTCAAGAAAAGTTCACTGTTCTCTTACTATTTAGGAACACTAAGTTCTCCTACGATTGATCCCTTTCATTTTTGGGATCTTATCACACTACAAATTTAAATCTATTTTAAAATACACAAGCAACTTATCTAAGAGAAGAAGAGTAAACTGAACTAGAAGAATAACTCGAACAAGAAGAGTAACTCGAAGAAAACAAACAACTCACCGAATAAGAGAAGAAAATAAGAATCAACTCGCGAAAAAGGAGGCATACCTAAGATTATAGTAAACAGAAAACATCGATTCATTTTGACAAGAATGGAAGAATATATGGTGCTACTATTAGAACTTATCTTCTTGAAAGATCTCAAGTTTCCCAAATTTCAAACAAAAATAGAACTATCATTGTTTCTACCTTTTATGAGCAACACCGTAGGAGGTAATTTGAATCAGTTCGAGTTAATTAGATTGTAAAATATAATTGATTGCTTAGACATACACAATACACTGATACGATCTATTTATATTAGATAACTATCCAATGGAGTGATTGAAATTGCTAATTTATTCTAGTTAGATATAAATCTGGTAGGAATTAGTGGCACGTTACTATGCGCGTGGATCAGATTTAACAACTTCAATCACTTTTCCCGCCTTCTCTGTTAGCCTTAAAAGTTGAACAATAGTTCACTTGTTATTAAATATGGATTTCTCAAGTTTAATACAAATCGCTATCTTCTATCAGAACATTATTTTAGGCTCATTGAGTTGTGAATGCTCTGTTCAAGAAGAGTTTACTGTTCTCTTACTATTTAGGAATACTAATTTCTCCTACGATTGATCCCTTTCATTTTTGGGATCGTATCACACTAAAAACTTAAATCTATTTTAAAATACACAAGCAGCTTATCTAAGAGAAGAAGAGTAACCTGAACAAGACGAGTAACTCGAACAAGAAGAGTAACTCAAAGAAAACAAACAACACACCAAATCAGAGAAGAAAATAAAAATCAACTCGCTAAAGATGAGGCATACCTAAGATTATAGTAGATAGAAAACATAGATTCAGTTTGACAAGAATTGAAGAATAGATGTTGCTACTATTAGAACTTATCTTCTTGAAAGATCTCGAGTTTTCCAAGTTTCAAACCCAAATGGAACTATCATTGTTTCTATTTTTTATGTGCAACACCATAGGAGGTAATTTGAATCAGTTCGAGTTAATTAGATTGTAAAATATAATTGATTCTTTAGACATACACAAATACACTATATGATCGATTTATATTAGATAACTTTATGGTAGTGCAATTGCAATTCCTAATTTTCTTAAGTTAGATAGAAATCTATTAGGAACTAGTAGCACTTGACTACACACATGGATCAGTTGAACAACTACAACTACTTTCTTTCACTGCTAGTCTAAAAATGTGAACAATACTTCACTTGTAATTCATAATGGATTTCTCAAGTTTAATACAACTCTCTCTATCGTCTCTCAAACACTATTTTAGGTCATTTAGCTGTGAGTTCCACTGTTCAAGAACGGTTAGAAACACTCTATTCTCTTAGGATTGATCCCCCTCATATTTTGGATCTTATCACACCACAAAATTTAATATACTTAAAAAAACGACCTTCTAGTCTAAATGAAAAAGTGTAAATCAAACAAGAAGAGTTATAATCGCACAAAACAAACAACAAATCAAATTTAGAGACGGAAAATATCAAATCGCGAAGGTGCGCATACCTGAAATTCGAGTAAGGTAGAAAATAGAGATTGAGTTGAGATCGCTGCTAGGAAGACCTGTGCTTTCTCGATTTTGAGAAAACACAGATGAAACACTGAGAACTACGAGCTATGCTGAGATCGCTTCAAGGCAGATGTTGCTAGGGTTTTCTGATTCACGATAGTGTTTTGAGAACAAAGCGCTATTTGTCTTTTTTTATTTTTGCAATTTTAATTACACTTATGTTTTGGCTTTAAGTTTTGGTGAAAAAAGAACTTTTTTTTAATTTGACCCTTAAATTATAATTTGGGACCACTTATTAATTTTTTTAGAGACTAGATTTAGTACCTTCATAAAAACATACATAATTAAGGACCGAAATAAAATCTCCTCCCAATACATATACTTTTAGAGACATGATTATTAACTCGTCCCTAAATGTTGGTCTTAAATAAAGCTTTTTCTTGTAGTGTGAGCCGAACCAAAGATCGATTGGAAAATAAGGGCAAGCCTATGGGTGAAAACATGCATTGTGTTCCTCTTTTTGAGTGTGAGCGTTGCATCTGATTCCTAATCTTGAATTGATTAACCTCTGTGTGTGAATATGGAATCATTCTTTATGTGAGGGCATTTAGATACTTTTTGTTGAGCTTGAACTAGCACAAGTAGCAAGTATTGCGAGCATGCGAATCTTTGGTAATGGTATGTCACAACTTGAATCTTTGAGTACACAATTGATCTTTGCATGAGTAATTTGAGTCTTGTTGTGTATGCTCATGATTTAGTCTTGTGTAGCACTATTTCAGACATCCTATTTGAACTGCTGTACTTGAGTTTTACTTGAGGACAAGCAAAAGTTTAAGTTAGGGGTGTTGATTCCAAAAATTGGACTCATTTAGGGCTTTATTTTAATAGAAATAGTGTCCTCAAATGCTTATTTAGTGTAAATATCTGATGAAAACACTAAAGTTTTAGGTATTTGAAGTTTTAGTGGAAGCATGGACACTTAGGCGCAAAAAGGCACAAAAAGGCTGAAAAGAACGAGAAAATGAAGGCCTGAGGATCGCCGAGTCCACTTGGCGAGTCGCCGAAGGGTCTCACTTCGCCTTTTATTTCAGTGTGCTGAGCTTGAAGGAAAGGATCAAGTCGGCGAGTTTCGCAAAGCAGTACTATGTCACCCAATGACCTAGAGCATGACGATGCCGAAGGGTGGTGCAAGACGGCGATGAACTACACCAAAGGGTGCATCACTGAGTTGATCGGCGATTCCGACTAATGTCGCCAAATGATTCGATGCAGCACAAATTTTTGAAAACTATAAATACTTGTTGAGAGCATCAAATTTTTAGTATCAGATTTTTTGTGTGAAACAATTAATATAATTTTAGTACTTTTATTTTTGCTCTGAGTTCGTGAGGGTTTTGAAACTTGAAGAAGAAGAGGGTTTCATCTCCAAGGATTTGGACTTGGGTCTCTTGGATTCTTTATTCTTGGCCTGTAACAAGACTTAAATCTTCATACCCATTTGAATGCAAGCTCATTTAGGTATAAATTTCTATCTTTTCATGTGTGGCTAAAAACCCCAATTCTTGCGATGTGATTTATCTAATATGGGTTAAGATTGTTGTTTGGTCTTGCTTGCTGATAGGTTAGATGTCTTTTAATGGTGATTTCACCTAGTAGTTGTGGTTTAATTTAATGGGTTTGTAGTTGCAAATACAAAACCACCCATGTATTTTTGGCTTGCGAGAGAGAGGTCATGAAACCAAGATCGCTAGACTGATGGCTTAAGGAGTGGGTTGACATGAGGTTCAGCTCGAGAGGGTGAGCCCTAGTCCCATATCCTAATACTCAGCTCAAGAGAGTGAGTGGGGTAAGGCGTAGGCTGGCTTTCATGCGGCAAATGGGTGTCCGAGAGGAACCCATTTGAAATGGGGTAAGTTGCTCGAGAGAGAAGTTTTTCCCACATATAGCTTAGCCTAGTCACTATTACTCTACAAATTTTCTATCGAAAGCATGTACCCGATAATTTAGATTAATCCGTATTCCGGTCACATCCCAAGAATCCCCTCTCATTCATAGATTTCTTTGTTATTTCTACTATTTTTGCTATACTTGTGACAAAACCCCCAAATAGATATTTGACACTTTTGTGTACCCCTTTAACTTACAATGTTTTAATAGTTAATGTCTTTAGCTACGGCTAGTTAGAATTGAATTTTATCTTTCTATTAATTCTCGAAACCATTCCCTTGGGACTCAACCCTAACCCTTGGTTGGGTTATTATACTATTGCACGATCGTAGACACTTGCATCAGAAGTTGTGTCGTTGATAACAATAAGCATCAATGGCGTCCACTACAACTCACCGAGTGGACAAGCCTAACCCAATACAAGATGCGGAAAAAATAGTTTAAGTAATAACATTATTAGTAATAATATGCATCAGACAAGAATAATATATAAGAAAAGGGATCATATCATATATTTGTAATGCGATACAAAATGTACAAAATAGGCCCAAGAGGCAAACTAACACGAGAACCAAAGCCGAACCTAGTCAGTACAAAACAAGGAAAACATCAAGTCTCTAAACGCAAGGAGCTCACCACAACCTAAATCAGTGAGGAGCTAATCGCACTGACGAAATTTTAATCTGAGCTTGTTTACTCGAAATATTGACTAAAGTCAACTTAGGTCTTAACTTGAAAGTTAAAACACCTAATCACACAAACTTGCACTGAAAGCCTCGGGAGTCATGCCGATTATGCTACTAGCCTAAAATTATCCTTCTGGAAATGATGGAATAATCATAAATGGATTTTGAGGTCATCTTCCTAAACTTCTGATAAAAAATGACCATTCAAGGTTCAAAAGTTTAAGAACACTAAAACTCGCATATATACTAAACAAACGATCAGGTGACCAATTATTAATTCCAGCAAGTCATAAATGACTTGGGGTCACTATAGAAAAGCTCTAAATGAAGAATAGGAAGCATAAACACATAAATGACCTGAAGGTCGTTACACAATCTCATATATATTTTTTAGGTGAGTCAGAGTTCAACAAAATTACATCTGAAGATAGTCTTCTTGATAATTCATATCATATTATAAATGACAATATTGCCAATTATGGCTCAAAACATTTGACAAGAGATGAAAAGGATGGAAATTATCATATCAAGCAAGGAATATCGAGAAGTAGAGGTGTTCAAAACCAAATTGTAACTCATAATCCAATGACAGAATTGACTTATTGACTTATGGGTATGGGATTATCGAATAAATGGTTGGGAAACATATTAAATTTTTATAATTAATAGGTTATAGGTGTGAGGTGAATTATTTAATTTCCTTATTAGATAAAGTGATCATATTTACACTTTTAGTTTAGGTACCTTAGCCTCATTTAATATCTCACCTTAATATATAAGAATAATTATATATATTTTTTCCTTTGTTAGTCCTAACTCCTAAAGGCTAAAGTCGTAAGCAATTGAAAGATTTGTTGGATAAGGGTTTCATCCTATCGAGTATCTCTCCATGTGGTTCTCTAGCTTTGTTTGTTAGAAAGAAAGATGGTTCTCTCCATATGTATATAGGCTATTGGAAGTTGAACTAGGTTACCGTTAAGAATAAGTATCCTCTCCCAAGAATAGATGATCTGTTTGACTAACTTGAAGGGGCAAGCTACTTTTCCAAGATTGACCTCCGGTCGGGTTATCACCAATTGAGGGTGAAGGAAGATGATATTCTGAAAATGACTTTTAGAACTCGGTATAGTTATTTTGAGTTTTTGCTGATGTTTTTTGGTTTGACTAATGCTCCGACAACTTTTATGGATTGAATGAATAGGGTGTTTAGACAATACCTTGACATGTTTGTGATTATGTTGATTGATGATATATTGATTTATTCAAGAAGTGAAGATTATCACGTCAATCATTTGAGGATTGTGTTGCCAATTCTCAAGGACCAACAACTCTTTGCAAAGTTTAGCAAATGTGAGTTTTGGATAAGGTCCGTAGCTTTTCTTGGTCACAATATTTCAAGTAAGGGTATTGAGGTAGATCCTAAGAAGACGAATGCGGCAAAGAGTTGGCCTAGACCTCTATCCCTTCAAATATTAAAAGTTTCTTAGGTTTAGCTATTTACTTTCTATTGAGGTATTTTCTTTGATTGCCTCTCCATTGACAATATTGACTGAAAATAAGGTTATGAGATGGTCTGAAGCATGTGAGAAGAGTTTTTAGGAATTGAAGGATAGACTTACTTCCGCTCCGGTGTTGACTTTGCTGGAAGGTACTGGTGGTTTTGTTGTTTATTGTTATGCCTCTAGAATTTTTCTAGGATGTGTACTTATGCAAAATGAGAAAGTTATTGCCTATGCTTCAAGGCAACTTAAGGTTCATGGAAAGAATTATCCTACCTATGACCTTGAACTAGCGGCGGTTGTTTTTGCCTTAAAGATTTGGAGGGCCTATTTGTATGGTGTTCATGTCGATGTTTTCACCGACTATAAGAGTTTACTATATATGTTTAATCAGAAGGATGTAAATCTTTGCCAAAAAAAGTGGCTTGGGTAATTGAAGGCTTATGATATTAGTGTTCTTTATCACCCCGGTAAAGTGAATGTGGTGGAGAATGCTCTTAATCGGTTATCTATGGGTAATGCTGCTCATATCGAAAAAGATAAGAAGGAGTTGGTTCGAGATGGTCATAGATTGGCACAGATGGGTGTTCAGTTAGTGGACTCTACCAAGGATGGTGTTATAGTCCACAATGGTTTAGAATAGTCTTTTGTGGCATATTTGAAAGCTAAGCAAGGTCTTGATCCATCTTTGGTTGAATTGAACGAAATGGTGCTTAAAAAGTCAGTAGAGGGTTTCTCTCAAGGAGGAGATGGTGTACTTAGATACCAAGGTCATTTGTGTGTTCCCAATGTTGATGACTTGAGGGAACAAATCTTGTCAGAAGCCCATAGTTCTTTATATTCCATTCATCCCGAAGCCACTAAGATGTACTGTGATTTGTGGGAGATCTATTGGTGGAATGAGTTGAAGAAGGATATTGTGGAATTTGTGGCTAAGTGCCCTAATTGTCAACAAGTAAAAGTTCAGCATCAGAAACCGGGAGGTTTATCCCAAGACATTAGCATTCCTACTTGGAAGTGGGAAAATGTGAATATGGACTTTGTTGTTGGTTTGCCTCGCACTTAGCGGCAACATTACTCGATTTGGGTTATAGTAGATCGAATGACGAAATCGGCTGACTTCATCCCCTCAATGTTTCTTATTCAACGGAGGACTATGCTAAGTTATACTTGAGAGAAATGGTAAGGTTGCATGGAGTGCCTTTATCCATTATATCTGATCGTGGTACTCAATTCACTTCTCAGTTTTGGAAATCCTTTCAAAAGGGTCTTGGTACTCGTGTTAAGCTTAGTACAACATTTTATCCACAAACTGATGGACAAGTAGATAGTTGATTAACGTTTCAAGCACACCTCATCCAATTCTAGGTGAAAACGATCGTTAAGCAGTATAAAATCTAACGAAGAGTTGGGGTCGAACCCACAGGGAGCGGTACATGTTCTAATTCAATTAGGAAGTACAAATGTTGTCTAATCAGCTATAGGAATATGAATTATCAAAAAAAGACATGTAATCAAGTCAAAGGGGGCTGACAACAAATGTCAGATGGGGGGTTTTGGTTTGCGATTACCAGCTACAACGTAATCACACAAAACTGAATTAACAATATAAAGAGGAATTCTCGGGATGTGATCGATTATAGGCAAATTTCACTATATGGCTAATTGAAACCACTAATAAATAGCTAAATAACAGTGGGTAGGCTGGACTATGAGTGAAATAGCTTTCTCTCGAACAACTACTTCGATTCAAGTGATTTCCCTCGAACATTAACAAGCTTAACAAATAAGAGCAGCCTACAACCTTAATACATCTTCTCTCTTGAGAAAGATGGGTAGGATTGGGTTTAGGATTCACTCTCTCGAGATGGACCCAGATCAACCCAATACCTACAAACCATTAATCAAAAGCTTTGGTTCCAAAACCTCTCTCTCGAGCAAGCTAAGAGCACAAAGTTAGAACTGCATTTGCAACTACAATTCATAAATAAAAACACAACTAATGATTAAACCCACTTCAATATAGTATTTAAACTAGTAATAAGCAATACCCACAAGCTAATTCAACCCATAATCATAATCACACCCCATGAATTGGGGCTTTAACCACACATCATAAAACCAGAAAAACAATTGCCAAATGCATTAGCCATGATCTGGGTAAGAGTATTCAAGCCTTTACAATGGTCCAAATTGAAGAAAATTTGTAACCCACTTGAAAAATCCTCCAAAATTGTACAACTCGAACTCTAAAATCTTGAGAAAACTCTAAGTCCAGAATGGGAACTGCAATATCTGGGAGAGGACTATGTAACCCCCTTCAAAATTACATTTAAAATTTAATTTTAGTTTCCCAAAAATTAGCCATGAAAGGCCATTCGGTGAGGTAAGTCGGGGTCGCCGAATGGTTCAGCGATACGCCATTTGTACTCTTCTTCGCCGTTATGCATTGGTTCTCAGCATCCTCAAGTCCTGTAACTTTAGGCGATCCATCTTGTCATCGTGGAACTGATTTGCGATTCACTAACTATCCCTTTTCTATCGCCGACTTGGTTTCTTCCCTCAGGCTAGCACACTGGAACTTTGGGTGGTCTAAAGAGCCACACCACATCAAGTAGTTCCTATTTAGTCACAATATACTTCTTTTGAGCCATATTCAGAGCTTTTCTAACATAGTAAATTGGATGAAGAATCTTCTCACGCCCCTATCCTAATTCCACAACAAGCTCTACCACACTCGCATCACACATAACTTCAAACGGTTTCCCCCAATCCGGTGAAATAATGAGAGGTGATGACACTAGTTTCTTTTTCAACTCATCAAATTCTCTTAGACAAGCATCATCAAACTCAAATTTGGACTTATTTTCAAGTTACCTGCACAATGGGTGTGCAATTTTTGAGAGATATTTTATGAACCTCCGGTAGAAACCTGCATGACCAAGAAAACTCCAAACACATTTAACAGAGATAGGTGGTGGAAGCTTCTCTATTACCTCAACTTTGGCTCTATCAACCTCAATACCTTTTTGCGAAATTCGATGACACAGAACTATACCCTCTTTCACCATAAAGTGGTACTTATCCCAATTGAGCACAAGATGGCACTCTTTACATCGTTTTAGCACTTCGGCCAGATGCCTCAGACAATCATCAAATGAGTCACCTACCACAGAGAAATCATCCATGAATACCTCAATCGTGTCCTCCACCATATTTGAAAATATTGACATCATGCAACGCTGGAAAGTAACTGGAGCAGTACATAATCCAACTGGCAAGGCGGTCTTCTCTTGGTCTTTCGAAGATATGGATATTTGATTATAGCCCAAACCCATCTAGAAAACAGTAATAACCCTTATTAGCGAGATGATCTAGCATCTGATCCAAAAATGACATTGGGAAATGGTCTTTCTTAGTCCATGCATGCATTTAACTTGCGGTAGTCCATGCACACTCTCAAACCAGTAACCGGCCTCATTGGAACAAGGTCATTTTTAGCATTAGGAACAACAAGTATTCCTCCTTTCTTTGGCACACACTGAACTGGGCAAACCTAACTACTATTAGCAATAGGATATATAACTCCAGTATCTAACAACTTAATGATTTCTTTCTTCACAACCTCTTGAATAGGGGTATTCAGTCTCCTTTGATGCTCAATACTTGGCTTACTATCTGGCATGAGTTGAATTTTGTGAGAACAAATGCCTGATGGAATCCCAATAATGTCCACAATAGTCCATCCCGTAGTCTTCTTAAACCTCTTCAATAAAGAAACCATGGCCTCTATTTGCTCTTCGCTCAAATCAGCAGTAATGATTACTCGTAAAATGCTATTTTTCTCCAAGAATACATACCTCAAGTGGGATGGGAGAACCTTAAGTTCCATTTTGGAGGCTCATCTAAAGACGGTTTTGCAAGAGGGGTGTCTCAATTCTTCATATCTAACTCCAATCTTTTTGGTTTGAAACGGAACTCGAACCTATCAAGTGCAACAACTAGCTCATCATAGTAATTAATACCATCAGTATCAAAATTCATCATTACCATTGGTAGTGCATCAAAACGCAACCTCTCATCAATAGACACTTCAGAATCTTACTCCACAATATGATTTTCCACTAATACCGACTTATGATCACTTTCCTGCTTCATAGACCTACAGATGTTAAAAGTTACCTCCTCGTTGTTAATTGCAACTTCATCTGCCCTCTCCCTATATTGACCAAGGCACACTCGGTATCAAGGAATGGTCTCCCTAACATGATGGGGACCTCAAAATCAACTTCGCATTCAAGTATTAAAAAGTCTACCAGAAAGATGAAAAACTCCGCTTTCACAAGGACATCTTGGAGCACTCGAATGGGCCTCTTCATAGTTCTATCGGCCAAATATCAATGCATCGTAGTCGGTTTTGGAGCTCCTAAACCCAATTTCTTATAAATGGACAATCGCATCAACTTAATGTTGGCCCCCAAATCGCACAAAGCTTTCGCAAAGTGTAAAATCCCAATGATAGAAGGAATAGTGAAAGCTCCAAGATCCTCTTTCTTTTGCACAAGTGACCTAGTAGCTGTAGCACTACAATGTTGCAACCTTTCTTCATTCTTAATGCTGACGGACCTCTTTTTGGTCACCAAGTCTTTAATGATTTTTGCATACCTAGGCATCTGTTCCAAAGCTTCTATTAACGGGACATTTATGGACAGTTGTTTCAATATATCTACGAACTTGCAGTATTTTCCCTCATTTTCACCAATCTCTGTGGAAATGGAGGTGGAGGTCTAGGTATGGGAACAACCTTTTGGGTCACCTCAACTTTCTTTTCTGTATCACCCTTTGGAGTTTCAGTAACCTCATTCTCAACCTCATCCTCTTCTCTCAATCTTTCAAACTTAGATCGCATGGGGTGATCAATGGTCTGCTTTCCTCCGCGAGTAGTGATTGCCATACAATGCCCATTATTTTTTGGATTCTGGATGGTGTTGCTAGGAAGGGTGCCAGGCTGCCGTGGGTTCGCAGTCGTGGACAACTGATTAAACTGCTACTCAAGTTTCTTTATTGACATTGCATGGACATCAACCTTTGACCCATTCTAGATAAATCATTTCTCATCTCCTTCACATTCTCATCTGTCACATCAAACCTCTTCATCAGTTTCAACATCTTGTCCTCAATGTGATTCATACTTGTACCAACCTCTCTATTACCAGGGGGGGACGTAGGGGATAACCTTATCATTTCTGTTGTCATAACTATTCCGCTTGTTGTTATTATCACAATTGTAGTTTCCATCCCTGACATAGTTTCCCTCACGAACGTAGTTATCCTTATGGTTGTAGTTTCCATAGTTCCGACCTTGATTTTCTTGACCTTGGCCCCAATTATACGAGTTGGAACCTTGGACGTTTGTTCGGAAACCCCCCGTCTGGTCATTAACCAAATTTTACATCCTCGTTATAATAGTACTCTTCAACTGGTGTTGGTGGAGGTCTAGTTACACAATTTACCGCATTAACCTTTTCTGAATTTCCACTAGCATGTTTCAATACCAGGCCAAGTTTTGTCCTCATTTGAGCCAACTCTTCACGAATGTCATCATTAGATTGATTTTGTGAAGTTTGGACAACGAATGTGCTGCTACCAGTATTTGTTTTTCTAGTGCTCCATGCTTTATATTTTTTGGGAAATCCACTCAAGTTTTTCAGCGATCTCCTCAAAAGTGCACTCACCATAGGACCCTCCAGCAATAGTAGCTAACACAACTCTTCCTTTGTCATCCTTTCCTCTATAGAAGTACTCATTCAATGACTCATGAAACATGTGGTGATTCAGAACACTTCTCATGAACCTAGTGAACCTATCCCAAGAACTGCTTACTAACTCTCCAGGTAGTGCTGTGAAGTTATTTAGTTTATCCTTATGATTTAGTTTCTTGGACACTAGAAAATACCTTACTATGAACACCTTATGTAATTGGTCCCATGTATGGCAGCTCAGAAAACCACACAACAACATCAACAGTCAATGACAGTGGGAATACTCTCAAATCTGATATCCATATCTAACTTCGGTTGTCCAACACAACTCTTACAAACACTTGACAATTTAGCCATGTGAGCATATGAATCTTCTTAAGCCAACCCAGCAAACAACCCTCTCGTTGTAACCATCAGTATAAGACTGCTGGTTACCATAAATGTATGTCCTGGAGGTAAAAGAGGGAGAACATTAGGACAATCTGATTCAACAACATCATAGTCAACCCTGTAGTGATCACGAAACCTTAATGCTGGTGGATTCTGCACCCTTTTAGCATTTTCAATTAGACAACCACCTTGAACCTGAGCTGGCACATTAACAACTCTAGGAGGTTGAAATTCGGTTCCATCTCCTTGACCCTCTCCAAGTGGATTATTGTGTACTCCTTTATTGGTCATTCTCCTCAAAGTTCTTCTCAATTTAGGATCGTAGGGGGTCAAGAGTTCGCCTCGACTCCGTGTACTTGTCATACACTAGAGTTGAAACTTGTAGAAAATAAAAACTAAACAAAAAAGTAAAATCAAGAAATTCTTGACTAAAGATCAACAATGTAGTTAGTTTAATCTTAAAGTCGTAAGCCCTGACAGCGACACCAAAATTTGATACGCCCAAATTACACCTCCCTAAATAAGTATAAGCGGTCGTTGCCAAATAAACAAGTTGTGTGACGTATGTGTGTTCTTGCTTCATTATGATACATGTATGTATACAAATGTTGGATTATTGATCACACTTTTTCTAATTGAGGATAATTGAATAATTGTATGCGATGAATCACTTCTTATTCTATGATTGTGAGAATATACATTATGATTGTGATTGTGGTTTGTTGAATGGGCAGGTGTCATGATCCGACACACTAACTGGGATCGGTTGCCACGTTCTAACATAAATATGGGATCGATTTCCATGTTCCGGCATAACTTACTTGGATCGAATTGCCATGTTACGGCATAATTATGGGATCGGTTGCCACGTTTTGGCATAAATATGGGATTGGATTGCCATGTTCCGGCATGCTAACTGTTCGGGTTTGGGTTTCATGAGAGGACCATTGAATTGGGTTCTGTGAGAGGACCATTGAATTGTGTTGTGTATCTACTTGTGATGAGTTCGTTCATATCTAGTGATGATTGATATTAGAAGACGGTATGTTGCTCTAAATTGATATAACTGTGGTATGTGAGAATTGTGAAGTTGTTCATTGTTCGTATATGTTGATGATATTGTATATGTTCTATATGTGCATGTGATTATATTGTTGTATTGACTAATGTATGTTACACTTATTGGGATAGCCGCATGATCCTACTAGTACACGGTGGTTGTGTATTGATACTGCTCTAACTCTTAATTTTGTTGAGTATAGGGAATCTTTTGACGGCTATTGACAGACCTCATTTAGAAGATCAGTGATCGCCGATTCGAATTCAAGGGTGAGCCAGTTCTTCCGGGCTGCCTTGAGTTCTTTTTTTGTCTAGTCCATCATATTCGGACTTAGACTAGTTCTTTAGATGATTTTCTCGTTTAGACTTATGGATCTTGTTAGAGTTTTGGTACATTGACTTTCAGGTTCTATGGGTTGAATTTTAGCATTAGTTTGGTTAGTTATTTTTTTAAACCTTGAATTTTATGGAAACTCTATATAATTTATGCATTTAAATCTGCTTCCGTATCTTTAAATGCCTTGGTTTTCATAAAAAAAAAATTAGTTTGGTTATAGTAATGGTTCTTCCACCGGAGGGTTTGCGTGGGTGCCAATCATGACGGTCTGGGTCATGATAGAGAGGCCTGACTATTTTAATATTACATTATGTACTCAAATAATAGAATGAAGACAAGGCAAGTGATACATACAGACTTAAAAGCAAACATTATGACATGCTACATGGATGGAAAGTTGAAAGGAGACATCGTCAAAATGGAAAATGTGAAACGGTAATATAAATTCTTTTAGAATTTTTTTCCTTTTATTTGAATATTGAGTCTTACTACTTTCATAAAGTACACTCACATTTATATATTTATCTAAAAATATTTATTGTTTAGAAAGAAAGCTTTAGATGAACCTTCGACATTTAATATTTTTTTATGTCATTCTTGACAATTGAGATTTAGTGATAGTCATTCGCAATCGAATTAGAATTTCATTACACTTAATTTTTCTTTTCTTGTGTCTTTAAACAATAATAATTAAGGTATAATTTGTTTTGTATGTATCCAAAATTATCAAACATGATTCTTGTGATTTTTATTATTATTTATTTGGTAATATTGTTTTTTAATTTCTTTGAAATGTGATTTCTATATGAAAATTAAGGATATTCGTCTTCAATTACAATTTTACTTCCATGAGAGCAAACATAGTATGTGTCGATCTTTTGGGGATGTAAGAAGATATATCTTCGAAGGTTTTAAAAACTTGAAAGTACATGTTCAGCTAGAAACTAATATAGTAATCGAGTCAATGGTAAGTTATTACATTACATAAATTTTCGTTGACAATAATAGTCGTTTTGGTCATGTTTCTAGAAAATAAAATTTACTTATTTGTAGAGTTGAAGAGTTTGGTCAAGCTATTAAGAAAAAAATAAGGACTTTTGTGTAGTATAGTAGTTATGGTTTTTCAAAATTAAGCTTAATAATTGGGTTTTTACATTTTGAAAGTTTAGCCAAGCACAAAATTCTATTCTAATATTGATAGAAGTATTTTTCTCAAATTGATTAGGAAAACACAAATTAATTTACTACATCCCTAAATTGCATTTTAAAAATCACCTCTAACAAAAAAACAAACACTTTCAAAATATAAGGGATCGGGAAAATGGTTATACCACATTGGATCTTATGTATGTACTCTTGCCTAAAATATTTCAACAAGAAATTATTTTCATAGCTTGAACTTTACTATAACTGATAGTTACACAATCGTAACTTTAACCCTCATGTTAAGGCATCATGACAATTACATTATTTTTACAAAAACTTCTTATTAAATTTAAGGTTGGAGTTATAGAAAAGAAATTGAAGAAAAGAAAAGGAGAATCTTCAATCTCAGAGAGGGAATCTGCAGAAGAGAAGTGCAAAATAAATGCACATGATAATCAAGACAAGAGTGAGACTTAAAAATTTCTTGATGATGTCTGGAACAATCTTATGAACGTGGATGACCTACGCAACAACCACGTAACTCATGTTAAGACAACTATTACTAATTGCAGTTATACAAAAATTACACAACTGAAAAAAATTTGAAATTTGCGATAGACAACTTTTGTTGCTAAACATAAAAGTCGCAACTCATCCTATTTATGAAGGTTGTTTGTTTATATTCTGGAGTTTTATTTTTCAATCACTTGGTCATTGCATTTAAAAATATAAGTATCTAAGTTTGTTGAAACTTTGATGTATTTGACGAAACGACTTCCTTTTACAGATTATGGGTTCCATCCACAAAATGAAGTAGACAAAATAGTGCACGAGAATATCGATGAAAAGGAGATTGCTCCATGCACACATAAATACTCTCATTGATGAAGAAAATGGTAAACAAGACGACTACAAAGAAAAAGTGATTTAAATCTTGCAAAAGAAGAAGGAAGAGTTGGCTATATGATGTTCACATTATGAAGATCTCTAGGCAAACCCTTAACTAATACGTTCGACGAGCTCACAAGAGTTCTTTAATTAGTACTTGCACATTTATTGTTATTTACTTTTGTTAGTAACTGATAGAATATGGATATTTTCTTTATTTTTAAGTCCAATTTAGATCTTATTATTGAACAAATGATTAGTTTCATCTTGATATAAAAAACTAGTTTAATGTATGTTTCTTATTTAATTTCATATTGATATAAAAATCATTTTAATGTATATGTTTCTATTTTTGTTTGTGTCACTTAGATTTCTTATCTTTCTATTTGCGGAAAGATTTTTTCAATGTCTGTATTAGAAACACCAATTCTCCTTCCTACTTTAAAGCAGATACATCTTTTTTTTTAAGAAAATATTCGTAATTTGGACATCAATTTTCAAGTTTGGTGAAAATTCCCTTGCTCATAGACTTCATAAACATGCGGAATTTATGGGAATGAACGACTCGAATCAAGGGTCTAAATAACAATATAGAACTCATGTGTACGACTCTTATCATTCTCATACTTACCTTCTCAAAACTTACGTCCGATAGTTGATCTCAAAGGTATCACAATTTAACTCAAAGACTTTCTTGAACTCTACTATTAACTCTTACTTGAATTTAACTTATGAATTCAAGAGTTATGATTCATGATATGAAGGATCTCGTGATGATTAGATGTGATTTCGAATAGTTAAATCTGGAAGGGTTTGAAGGTACACTTCAATAGAACTTAGACGTGATGAAGTCAGAAAAAGGATGGGGTAGGTGACCCTGGTTCTCATAAAGATTTAGTACAAAGCAATTACTTCTTAAAGAGGTTCCTTTTGAGTAATTATCTCAACCTAGAATGTATTTTTGCATTGAGTAAAGAGAAACCATGTTTTCTAAATGAGCAATAAGTTCAAGAAATATTTCAGAGTTACCTCTTTTAAGAGGATAGTTTGAGAGATTATCTCAAATCATAGAAAGAGTATGTGTTGTACATTTGAGCAAGAGTATATATTATTGGGAGTAGTATTGAGCACTGATATAGGGGAGAGTTCAGTCTTGCCAACAAGGGTACATGATCATACTTTTTAGATATATCCTTATTGCTTAGTGGATCCACTTAGTTGAGAGGCTCTATATCCGACACGATATAGGACAGTTCTGACAACATGGACAAGACGTTGTATCATGATGTAGCCATAGTTATGGTTATCGGTTAGAGACTGTCCCAATAGAGTTACAATGTATTTTTCTATATCACTTATTATGTTCAGTTCAAAAATGAGAAAGTATTTTTTAAAGCTTTAAATAATTTAACGGCTTTATTTCTTTACATCAAATTGAGTATATTATTACCTATTTCAGTCCATTCAGTAAGTTATTTTGCCTCGGCTATATTACATACTCTTACATTCACATGTACTAATCTCTTTCAACCTGCATCTCATTAAAATGTAGATACATGTGTTTAGGATCATCAACAGGCGCTCCGTTGAGATCACTCTACACTCCAAAAACTTTTGGTGAGCCTCCTTGCATTATGGAGGACTTCACCTTTACATTCAGTCCAGTTGTTTAAAGGTGTTGTGGGTCTTGTCCCGACACCTATCTTAAACATTAAAGGCTTCATAGATAGATAGATTTGAGGAGTCTATAAGTATATTCTTTCCTTTAAAGATGTTTCGCAAATTATTATTATTATTTCAATGAATACTTTCAGACATTCTTACTGAGTTTTACTTTGAGATTGATTTTTGTTTTAAGCCTATTATCGCTTGAGTAAGTCTTCCACTAAGTAGTCAGCTAGGCCAAGGGTTCTCTTGGGGACTAACAATGGTTATCAAGTATCAGACATGCCTAGGTTGTAGGCTCAAGGCGTGATATTACAGTTTACCAATTCAGTGCAAAATTCAATGTGCTACTCCCTCGACGACGTTAGTCACGCTAACAGAAAATCATGCTTCAACTCACCTTCTTCTTGCTCCATGTTTCAGGTTTTTTGAACATCAGTCGATGATCCCATTTGAGTCTGCTTTTCTCGTTCCCAATTGAGGAGGGCTCACCAAGTGTTAACTATAAATGTTGCAAACTTACTAGCCACAAGTCAAAGTACAAGCACCAAAATCTACCTCATAAATGGTTGCAACACAGAGAAACGTAAGTGTCAGTACGTGTAATATAGTGAGAATCTAAGGGAACCAACATACTAATATAAAGAAACATATGGAGGAAACAACGGAATAATGTCTACAATGTAAATTCATAATTGTAATAAATGAAGTTAAAAGAAATAATTTGAATTTATTCATTAAATATTAGTTTGAAGACCTTATTTTAGAAAATATGAATGAAGATGAGTCTAAATTAGTAGCCTTAAATTATCATAGCATAAAATAGGATAACTAATATACCTCAAATGAAGTTAAGGAAATATCATAAAATATGCATAAAATGGGGAGTATCTTATAACCGACATATGTCATTTGAGCTCATGAAGCCCTACTTATAATTCTAGTTGGATTGGTTGTCCTATACATTTCCAGGGTATAGAACCTTATCTTATCTAATGTGGATCCACTAACATTAACCACAAAGGGATAAAGGTCAACCGTTGAAGTGGTAAAACATAATCCTACATTGGCACGTACACTACTAAAAAATAGCGTTTAGCGACAGATATTAGCGACGAGCAATATTCCGTCACTATGTAACGATAGATTTGTGACGGAATAACCATTTTGTTGCACAATTACAAATGATTTTTTTATTTATAATATTGCAATGGATTTGCAACGGAATATTTAATTTGTCGCTAAATATTAGCGCAAAATTTTGGCACCTAATTTTTCTTACGGATTAAGTAACAAAGTAGGGGTGACAAGTTTAATTAATTTTGGGCGACGGAATTAGTGACGGAAAAAAGGTTGCTAAACTTTTAAATATATTTTTATAAAATTTATATTATATTGTGACGAAAATGTCTGTCAATATAATCTATATCTATATATCTATCTATCTATCTATATCTATATCTATCTATCTATCTATATCTTCTATACTACCTTAAAAGCATGAACTTCCAAACTTGAATGTTGAATTACTATAATGCCCCCAATTAAAAAAACTCAATTTATATTATTTATTAACTTAGTTAGTTGTATTATATTAAAATTAGATACCTTTTCACATAAAAGGTTGTGACTTTTTCAATGAGTTGTGACTTTTCCAAAGGGTTGTGACTTTTTTGACGTGCTGTAATATTTTTGATGAGTTGTGACTTTTCTGAAGGTTGTGATTTTTTCAAAGGGTTGTGACTTTTCCAAAGGGTTGTGCCTTTTTCTATTGAATTGGGACTTTTACAAAAGGGTTGTGACTTTTCCAATGAGCAGTGACTTTTTCAAAAGGTTGTGACTTTTCTGATAAGACACAATTAGAACCTATTCTTACTACTATTTGTTAACTATAAATAGAGGGGTTTCCTCTTACTTTAAAACTATGATTTTAAAAAGTTTTCTATTCTTCTTCTTCTTAAAAAAATCCAAGTGTTATTTGCAACAGCTGATTAAGTTTGAAATTCAATGAAATTTTAGGTACCACATAAGAAAGATATGGTGAAGAAATTGTAACAAATCATTCATCAATTCACACTCGATTTTCATGAGTTAACAGTGATAAATAGTTGTGGGAGAGACAATAATATTAGACAAATATGAAAAAAGGCACATGATTTGAGTAAGATATTTCTTCTTTGTTGTTTCATTTTTTATTCTTTTACCCTCATACGAAGGAGTTTCTTCCTAATTTTTCTAAAACAACAAGCATCAACGTAGTCCATTGAATTATTATTTTTTATTGTAAATCGACTATTTCAAAATTCAATTTTCACTATTACTTATAATATGATAATATAGTCATGATAATAATAATTTTTTAGTAGATATTTAAGTAAGAATGAACTGAGAAAGTAAAGTGTTGGTTGCTGGAGATTTCAATCAAATGGAATATTAGAGTGAATATAGCATGAACATATATTTTTGTCTTTCTTCTTCATTGGTTGTATTGTTTGGTATTTTTTTTCTTTTTTATATTTATATTGAGTATGAAATTTTTTTAAGTATGAACTTTCGGTTATTTTTGGTTCATTTTAATTCCAGAAATGTTATGTCACAAGATACACTCCTTGCTAGATACATAAAAATTTGTAAAAGATATATTGCGTATAAAAGACAAAATTTTAAAATATTTATTGCAATACTTATTAGTGTCATCCACATACTAAATTTCAAATATGAATATTTAAGAGAAAAAATGTACTTAAATGGTATTCATCATCTATGTTCATAAACTCAAGAGGAAAGGCTATTGGTCACACTTTTGTATTGATATTTTTTTTGTATTTCATTGGTTAGATTTGTTTAAAAAATTGAGTGAAGTAAAAAATACTACTACTAAAGAAATGCCACTTTCTCCCCATATTTAAACTTTCAATGTATTTTGAAATGTTTCAATGCTATCTTTTTATTTTGTTCTGAAAATACAAGTAATTGTATGACAATCTGTATTAATCATTAAAAAGCACTTGTCCTATGTTCTTTCAATTATAATTATTTACTAAAAAGCTTTAATTTTGTAATATTAATTCTACTTTACAACATTGTATACTATAAATACGATACACACGTGCAATGCACGTGCCGTGGAACTAGTATTTTCTAAATATATATATTTATTTGAAACAGACGGATGTTAGAATGTGTCACTATTTCCATTGCAAAACTTTTAAAGTGATATATTCTAGGGCACAAAATTTTCAACATTTCTAGAAACTCACACTCTAAAACTCTGAAACTCCAATGAAGGCTCTGAAGCTCAAGAGCTTCCCAAGTCTCCATCTCGAAGCTCTGAAGCATTTTGAAGTCTCCATCTTGAGAGCATTTTGAAGTCTCCATCTCGAAAGGTAAGCGCTCAAACTCTCATCTCCATTCCGATTTCGATTTCAATTTCAACTCTTCTCTCTGAAAAACTAGGAATTTCGAACAGATTCCTACATTAGGATATCAGATTAACTCGACATACCATTGTTTTCTAGTTGCAAAATATTAACCCTAACTAGGAATCGTTTCACTCAACACACCACTGAAAATAGAGATTTTAATGGTTTGGGTGTTATGAAATTATCCATATTTTAACTCTGAACTCTTTCCATTTCAATTAGCTTGAAGTCAATTTTCTCAGAAATAGGGGTTTTAGAAATTTGAATGTTCTGAAAATAAAGATTTTTTTAGAAGTAAAGTTTTTTGAAAATAGGTATTAGGGTTCAAGCAAGCATTTGTAGTTAGGTTCAAGAATTTTACATTGATTGCCCACTGATTTGTTTTAGTTTTATACTGCATGTAGTTTTTATTGCTGTGACTACTCACTACCGACTCATTCTCTCTGTAAAAGGTATCTCTCTTTTTCTCACCTGCACAATAGCTTTCTTTTCTAGAAAAATGCACTGTTGATATAAATTTTATGTTTATACTTTTTTTTAGGTTCATTTTTTGGTAATAAATAATGGTACTGTAATATTTAATCTAGTGCTAAAAAGTTGCTTCTGGTTGATTTTGGTATGCCGATTTAGGATCTTTTGAACTTGTGTGATATAGAACTTCCTTTTGATTTTACGATTGATATTCTAAAGTTGTTCTTTATGCTTTTCTCACTTGAAATGTACTCGAGCCAAGAGTTTATTAAAACAACCTCTCGATCTAAACAAAAAATATTAGATTAGACATTTAATAATCTTCAAAAATTTATGTTCAAGGAGAGAATGATCAGCTTATGCACTATAAAGTCTAGGCTAGATGTGGTACAATGATTTGTTGCTAAAATAAGTGGTGATAAGCTTCAATAACACATTATTATAAAGAAATAAAGGATTTCTCAAAGTGCTAAAATAAGCCTCACTAATATGTTGAAATAACGAACTTCTCCGATAATCTAATGGTCCATGCTGAAATAAGCCTCAATTAAAGCTGATGACTCCTAGAAGCCGATATTATCAGTTGTAGAATTGTCTGAAATCAAATTTGGTTACCTGTCAGAAAATCAATACATCATCGCTTTTTCAGTTTAAGTTCATTAGTGTCTTGCTTCTCTACCATGTGTTTAGAAGTTGATGCTATTTCGTATTCTCATGGTGCCACAAGCTTGGGAGTTGTCTGATTTATTAAACACGTAGTTAATAATATATTCTAATACGTGCAAGCTAACTCAACTAAATGAACCTCTAGCCCTCATGATGGAAGAGGCTAAATAATGTAAGTGAAGTTTGTAATGGAGGCCTTAAGATGTTTTGAATTCCCCAATTAAACTTGAGAAAGAAAATTATATATTGTTATTGTTCCATGTTCTTGTTAATTACCAAGACAATCTAATGTTAAAATGTTGCAGGTATTTTCTGTTATAACTTCATCATTAAGATCTGGTTGATATTCGCTCGAAGTATGTCTTGCTCTTCATTGCTATCTCTGCTTTAGCTCAAGATTTAAGTCCAGAGCTGTTTACTTTACTAAATCTAATAAGGATGAAGATTGTTTCCATTATCTTGAGACTATTTGAGTTAGAGCTTTTTTTAAGAGATTAATGGAAAGTTTGGAGAATTCTTATTTTGTTGTTGTGGGTGTTTTTAGCGATTAGTTCTTGTTGGAGGAATGTATTTCTAAATTTTAATTTGTTCATTGGTTTTATTTGCTTGAAGAATGCATTCTAGACTTTATCTTTTTTCATTGATCTTATTCGTTGGAGGAATTGTTGTACTTATAGAGGAAAGTCATGTGATGATCTTATAAATTATCTTTTTGGAATACAAATTCTTGTTTTTGCTAATTTTTTTGGCATAGCGGGTGTTACAGGCTTTTAATGTTCATATTTCATATATTGTGCTTTCTTGTGTTATCTGTTAGTTGACTTTAAACATGTTCTTTTCTGTATTTTAATTATCTTAATTATTCATACCTTATAAGGGTAGAGCCGTTGATATGATAGGTCCTATATCTAGTGTAGTATTTGTCTTCAATTTCTTTTCTTCCTCTAGTTTTTCTAATTTCAGAGAATTTTAGAGGCAAACAGCTCCTACCAATTTGGATGATGTTCAGATCCTATATAACTTTACTGAAGCCAAACCAGAGAAAGATAAGTTTGTGAAGGAGAATTAGTTCTTTCTCTTCTGGTCTGTTTCACTGTTCAGCAGATCTGAAGAGTGAATCTCTTTTCAATTACTTATTTTTAATCTTGAAACCATTTGTTACATGTCATTTTCTACCTTTAAATAGTCCTCCTAAAACAACATGTGTCTATTTATTTCTCATAGGTATATAAATCTCTTATGATTGATATCACATGTGCAACTAAGCTCAATATTCATACCTTAAAAATAACCTCTATTTAGGTTGTAAATCATATCATGTTTGATTTCACGCTTAGAAGTCAAAAATGAATAAGAGACCATACGAATAATGATAAATTAGTGCATTTTTTTAAAAATCAACATGAAATAATGAAAGCATTTGTTAATGAGGAAAACTCATAATCTCATGGGAACCCTAGTTTTACGTCTAAAAATCTTGAAGAGTTTCTCGAGAACCAAAATACTTTAGGCATGAGAGAGAAAGGAATAAGGAATACTCTCTCTGAAGTCTTACATACCTTGGTGATGAATCTTGAAGTAAAATCTCTGAAAATGAACCCTAGCCATGGTGTTTTTTGAGTGTAGGAGTTTAGGATGAATGAGAGAGTTTTATTTATGAAAAACTCATTTTCTACTTGTTTAGGTCCATTTAGAAAACTCCTAAAAGATTTTCAGACAAAAATACTCTTAAGAAAATAAATAATAAGAGCTGGAAGTCAAAATTTTATTCCATCGGACAGTGAGGTCTACATTTAGTCTGTGTCATGAATTGATCGCGAAGCTTCTACCAAGTTAAAGCATCTCTAGTAAATCAACAATAAAGTTTTATTCCGAACTCGGTTTGATGTAAACTTGACGAAGATGGAAAGAACACTCTTAGACTTTTAATTTGATAGGTTCTGGGTCACTTAATCTTCATTCATGGTCGATTGAAGTTGACCCTTATAAGGACTCTTGCAAAAATTTAGCCGATAGAAATGTTTTGAACCTGGCTTTGTGTTAGAGGTCCCTTATGACCCTAAATCGCTTTTCATACCCTTTCTACACTTGTTAAAGGACCTTAAAATATATAAGCAAGTAGAACATTACCAGTTGAAGATGATATACTTACGGTGAATAATTCAGACTCTAAGAGTAGCATTGTGAAGTGTTACAACCATATTTTGTTTCTCTAGAATGTGACACAAGGAACAACCTCAGAAGGGTGGTAGTTTGACTAACTCTGCATATCTCAGGAGACTAGAAAGTGCCCATAAGTTCATTAAGTTCTGATTGAGATCATCACCCTCTATAGCTCTGAATAGACCCTTCAAGTTCAGAAGCTCGATTATGGTACTATTTTTAATATTGACTTAACTCCTCTCATTGACAATAAATTGTTGTTGCTCGACTCTCAATTTTTTCATAAATAACTCTAGTAGTTTACGATTTGAGTCAATAACTTGTGGTTTATAACCATCTCAATCTAATGAATTAATTCTCTTTTATAGTGTTAAGCCAAGAATTATTTGAACATTATTTGTACTAATCTCTTTTGAAAAGATATATTTCTATATTATCTTTGACGCAACATGAGCTTATTTTATAAACTGTTTTGTATTCGTCATGCATCAAAACTTTTTTATTGGAAATTATATGTTCTATGTCATTACAAATTTCATAAATATATATGACAAATAATAACTTGACTTTAAGTGAAATTCAACTCAAATAGTATGTATTAACCAATAAATCATATAAGCTTAAGTGTCTAAAAGTATAGTGTATCTAAAGTGAATTTTTTGAAGTAAGTAAATATGAGAGACTGAAAGTTCAACTTCAAAATTTTGATTATTAATAATCTCAAAAATGGACAAGATGTGAATTGTAGTTTGACCTATTAGTTATGTTCACATAGAAAGAGAAATTATGATAAAATGTCATATTGTCTACATGCTAAAACAATAAATAAGAAATTGACCAGATTTCAGTTTTAAAAAAAGTCTAAATATGAGGAATACAATTATCATAATTTTGAAAGAGCATATTCAACATAAATGATTATATTAATGGCAACCTCATTTGTATTCAACAAAATTTTCTCTCTTCCAATTTTGATTTTCTATATATATTAATCCCTCAACTCGTATTCTTCTCACCTCTCATTCTTGAAATTTATGTTGAATAAATTTTATTTCTTTACATCTTCGTATATACATGGCTTCCTCAGATCTTGAAATGAACACTTGTCGCGAAATAGTTCTGTATGTGCCAGTAATTAGTGGTGCTCAAGTTGTGGTACGTTTCCGTCTAACTAAGATACTCGATCGATATTTTCTTATTTTGTTCTTTAAGATGCATGAATCGTTTGAGGAATTTTTGTGATAGTTTTTTTGTATTTGTTTTTTTCGAAGATACGGAAGTTCTTGTTATTATTTTAAGAAAATTATTAATTAATTATTGTGTTTTCCTTAATATTTTCTTTCTCGATTATTTTTTATCATTGAAAATTGCTAAAACATTTTAGTATTGACAATTGAGAAAGCAAGAGTTTATGAAATTTGATAAAATACTCTTTATTTCATTAATTTATTTAAATGAGTCAAAATTTAGAGAATAGATTCAAAAGTGAATCTTTTTTTTTCTTTAAAAATTATTAAAAAATTATGTGCATTTTTTACAAGTTCTACAAAGCCAAATCGATATGTATTTTTTTTTATGTCATTCTTGACAACTGAGATTTAGTGATAGCATTCGCAATCGAATTAGAATTTAGTTGCACTTAATTTTCCTTTTCTTCTGCCTTTAAATATTTGTTTAGTATGTATCCAAAATTATCAAACGTGTTTCTTGTGATTTTTATCATTATTTATTCTGTAATATTGTTTTTTTAATTTCTGTGAAATGTAATTTCTATATGGAAATTAAGGAAATTCGTCTTGGATTGCAGTTCTACTTCCATGAGAGCAAACGTAGTATGTATCGATCTATTGGGGATGTAAGAAGATATATCTTCGAAGGTTTTGAAAACTTGAAAGTAGATGTTTAGCCAGAAACCAATGTAGTAATAGAGTCAATGGTAAGTTATTACATTACATGAATTTTTCATTGATAATGATAGTCATATTGGTCATCTTTCTAGAAAATCAAATTTACTTATTTAAAGAGTTGAAGAATTTGGTCAAGCTATTAAGAAAAAACAAGGACTTTCGGGTAGTATAGTAGTTATGGTTTTTCAAAATTAAGCTTAATAATTGGCTTTTTACTTTTTGAAAGTTCAGACAAGTAATAAATTCTTCTCTAATATTGATAAAAGTATTTTTCTCAAATTGATTAGGAAAAAATCAAATTAATTTACTACATTCCTAAATTTCCTTTTAAAAATCACCTCTAACAAAAAGAAACACTTTCCAAATATAAGGGATAGGGAAAAGGGTTATACCACATTGGATCTTATGTATGTACTCTTGCCTTGAAATATTTGTACAAGAAATTATTTTCATATCTTGAACTTCACGATAACTGATAGTTACACAATGGTAACGTTAACCCTCATGTTAAGGTATCATGACAATTATATTATTTTTACAAAAAGATCTTATTAAATTTAAGGTTGGAGTTATAGAAAAGAAATCGAAGAAAAGAAAAGGAGAATCTTCAATCTCAGAGAGGAAATCTGTAGCAGAGAAGCACAAAAGAAATGGACACGACAATCGAAACAAGAGTGAGACTCAAAACTTTCTTGATGATGTCTGGAACAATCTTATGAACATGGATGACCTAAACAACAACCAGGTAACACATGTTAAGACAACTATTATTAATTGCAGTTATACAAAAATTACACAAATGAAAAAAAATAGTTATTTGCGACACACAACTTTTGTTGCTAAACATAAAAGTCGCAGCTCATCCTATTTAATGAAGGTTCTTGTTTTTATTCATGAGTTTTATTTTTCTATCACTTGGTAATTGCATTTACAAATATAAGTATCTAAGCTTGTTGAAACTTTGATAAATTTGACAAAAAAGACTTCCCTTTACAGATTATGGGTTTCATCCCCAAAATGAAGTAGACAAAATAGTGCACAAGAATATCGATGAAAAAGAGATTGCTCCATGCACGCATAAATATTCTCATTGATGAAGAAAATTATAAAAAAGACGAAGACAAAGAAAAAGTGATTTTAAGCTTGCAAAATAGAAGAAAGAAGAGTTGGCTATATGATGTTCACATTAGTACTTGCGCACTTATTGTTATTTACTTTTGTTTGTAACCAATAGAACATGAATATTTTTCTTTATTTTCTAAGTCCAATTTAGATCTTATGTATTGAACAAATGATTAGTTTCATCTTGATATAAAAGACCAGTTTAATGTATGTTTCTGATTTACTTTCCTATTGATATAAAAATCAGTTTAACATATGTGTTTCTATTTTTCTCTTTGTCACTTAGAATTCATATCTTTCTATTTGCGGAAAGATTTTTTAAATGTCTCTATAAAAATGCCAATTCTCCTTCCTACTTTAAGAAAAGTAAAACTTATTTTTTTTTAAATATTCGTAATTTGGACAACAATTTTCAAATTTGGTGAAAATTCCTTTACTCAAAGACTTCTTAAATATGTTAGTTTACCTAAAAAAGGGTTGACATTGGACCTACATTATTAGAAAAGGTCTAAATATACTTTGCATCTTTCTATTTAGTCAGAAATACCCCCGGCTTACATTTTAGGCTCAGGTATATCACTTGACTAATTGTCAACACTGCATTAAAATTATATATAAATTCTACATGCTATTTTATTACTTGTCCTTTTTTTTTTACTCCAACCTAAATTAAATAAATTCACTCACCTGATTTTCTAACATACTCGAGCTATTCTTTTATTGATTTAAAAATAATAATTATATTCTTCAGAAATTATTTTTCGTTTAAAAACCATAACTACAGAGGTCATATTGTGAAAAAATAAATTGTAAGAAATAAGAAAAACTAGACCAATAGAGGTGTTTTCATACATACAATATCTTAAAGAAATCAACCTTTAGAGGTCAGCTTACATTTAGGCCGAATGAATCCCTTACCCAAGAGATCCTAAAGCTGAACAGTAAGCTCTTTGAGCTCTGTGAGGGCCATACCGTAAGACGGATTAGATATAGGATGAGTGCCCGCCTCAAGGTTAATAGAAAAGTCATTATCACACTCAGAGGGAGGCTTGGTAAGTCAGTACGTAAAACACCCACATCTCACGAACAACATGAACTAAATCAATAGAAGGAACCACTCTACTCACATCCTATACAGAAGCAAAATAAGTTAGACACACACTAGCCATTAATATCAGAGTCGAAATAAAAGAGATAATCCCAATTGTCGTTTAAATACGAGACTCCTGCCATACCAACAAAGGAATGTCGGTCATGTCTAAGGTAAACCTTGTAGAAGAAAAATCCAAGACCGCATTGTATGGGGATAAATAGTCTATGCCTAGAATCATATCAAAATGTAATATATCAAGCAATATAAGGTATGTCTGAGTGTCACGCCCATGGATAGTCACCAACCAAGATCAAAACATTTGATCAACTATTAAAGACTCATGCACCGGGGTCAAAACACGCAATGGCGTACCAAGGTCTCCAAACTCATACTCTAACATGAAGCTTAATACACAAATACATATGAAAAAGTAGAGCCTGAATCAAATAAAGTTGAGGTGGGATAATGGTATAAAAGAATCATACATGTGATAACAACTTCTAATGCCTTAGCCTCCACCTCGCCAAACTAGCATATAGATGGGCATGTTCTCCTCTACACAGAGCATCAGCCCTACCACAAAAATTTTCTCCCATGGTCCACCACGTGCTCCTTAATTATTTCCATGTCGTTCCTGACCCTGGGCACCAAGTCTAACTGGAGGTGCTATCTCTACAATTGGTCTAGCTGGATGTGGGGCAGGTGCTATCATCCCTCGCTAGAGAAACTCCTTGGACCACTGATCATGCTCCCCACATTCATAAAAACCTTGTCAAGATTTCCCCATAAAGTATAGGACACCATCTGAAGCACTCGACTCTGAACCCCTTATACTCTGAGCCATACCAACATCACCATAGTTTTACTGATCACCCAATAAAGTCTAAAGTGAGGCCTGGACATGCAAGCTAGACTGACCTTGCTTAAACCTTTGTCGAGGTCTATCATATGAGTACTTTCCTCTTGAATGGAACCCATTGTAGCTACCCTGATGTCTAGCCCTCTTGTCGCTGCCCTATGGTCCTCCAACTGGAGCTCCTGCATAGTGCTAACATGGTCAACTACACCGAAGAAGGAGTGGGCTATTGAGGCCAAAGTCGTAGTCCTAATCTACAACAAAAATCATAACCCATGAACAAAGCAAATATCATGCCCCGAGCCTACACCTTGAATGTATCCGGCTCTTAGAAACTATTGTTGGTCATAGTGCTAACATGGTCAACTACACCGAAGAAGGAGCGGGCTATTGAGGCCAAAGTCGCAGTCCTAATCTACAACAAAAATCGTAACCCATGAACAAAGCAAATGTCATGCCCCGAGCCTACACCTTGAATGTATTCGGCTCTTAGAAACTATTGTTGGTCCCCAAGCAACTCCTTGTTGTAGGTGAATACTTATAGGAAGACTAACTCATGCATACACAAGCATCAAGGACTGAAGAAAATAATTTAAAAAGATACTGAGTCTAAAATTGTTGGAATTAAAGTATAATATAGTAAAGTTTAGCAACACATCTGCAAACGAATACATAAAGATTCTCTAACCATGCTATCACGCCCTGAGCCTACACCCTGGACATAACTAGCACTCAAGAACCATTACTGGTCCCAAGCGAACCCTTGGCCTTGCTCAACTCTCAGCGGAAGACTTACTTAACAATAAATGAATCTCAAAATTAAAGATTTAACTCAATATCTCAAAATAGATAACTCAGAATATTTTAACGAAAACATTCAACTGGCCAAAAGAGACAACTAAAGTCTTAAACATTTAACAATGGAAATGAAAAGACTCCTCAAAACACTACTGTCTATCTATGAAGCCTCTAACAACTATGATGGAAGTCAGGACAAGACTCACGACATCCTAATACGATTGAAATTAAATGTGGAACCCTCCAAAGCAAGGAGGCTCACCAAAGCAATTCTGGAACTGGAAGTAGTATAACCGAAGCGCCTGTTGATGACCTTGATTATCTCTATCTGCATCATGAAATATGTAGACCAAATGACGTCAATATTGGAATGTACCAGCATGCAAAGGGAATTGTAAAGCACAGACATAAGCTTGAACTGATAAAAAGGAAGAACATACTGACCTCATCTCAACTCAACTCAAGGATACTCAAACTCAGAAGTACCCAACTCAGTTCAATATAAAAAGCAATAATAGAGATGTATTATAAAGAAAGCTTTTAAAATAGTAGATAATAACTCAATTTATTTAAAAATACAATAATAATACTCTTATTTGGGAGATTCTCTAACCGACAACCATCACTATGAGCAACATGATGATACAGTGTCTCGCCCATGCTGCCAAAACTGTCCTATATCCTGTCGGAGTATAGCACATCCTCAAATAAATGGATCCACTAAGCTATGCTTAAAAGCAATAAGGAATCATCTAAACAGTATGGCCCTTTTTACCCATGTTGGCATACATAGATTATGAGGACTTTGAGTTGCCTGAACTCGTCCCCATATCGGTGCTCAATACTACTCCCAATAATATAACTCATGCTCATATGTTTTAAAACATTTCCAGACGATCAAGTATCTGAGCGGGTATCTCCTCATAAGATACGTTGTCCTTAATTTCAGTATCCTCAGTAGGTATAATAAGTAAGGGATCGCCTATTCACTTCTTCAACATTGAAATGTGGATTACCCGATGGACATCTGGTAACTCTGATGGTAGATCCAACATATAAGCTACATTGTCAATCTTCTTAGATATCCTGTAAGGACCAATATACTGGGGACTAAGCTTCCTCTTCTTGCAAAACCTCATAACATCCTTGATGTGTGAAACCTTCAAGTAAACCCAATTGTCCACCTCAAACTCCAAGTCTCTTCTCCTAACATCGGTATAGGAATTCTGACGACTTTACACTATTTTCTACCTTTCTTGAATGATCTTCACTTTCTCCAAAGCTTGATGAACTAAGTCTGGTCCGATGAACTCAGCTTCACCAACCTCAAACCATCCAATAGGAGATCTACATCTTCTCCCATAAATGTCTTCATAGGGAGCCATCTGCATGCTAGAGTGATAATGTTGTTGTAAGCAAATTGAATGAGAGGTAAGTGATCATTTTACCTTTGAATTCAATCACAGAAGCCCTCAACATATCCTCTAAAGTCTGAATTGTGTGGTCTGCTTGACCATCAGTCTAAGGACAGAAAGTAATACTTAAATTTACCTTTGAACCCAAACCTTTTTGGAAAGATTTCAAAACTGTGTCGTGAATTGCGAACCTCTATCTGAAATGATGGACACCAAAACTCCATAAAGTCTGACTACCTCTTGAATATATAATCTGGCATAATATTTTGCTGAGTAGGTAGTCTTTGTTGGTAATAAATGGGCTGATTTAGTCATTCGATCTACAATCACCCAAATCGAATCATGTTGCCTGCGAGACCGCGACAAACTAGTAATGAAATGCATATTGATCATCTCCCACTTCCATTCCAGAAGATCAATGTTCTGAGTCATACCACCGGGCCACTGGTGCTCTACCTTGACTTATTGCTAATTCGGGCACATAGAAATGAACTCTACCATACACCTCTTCATACTACTCCACCAACAGACTTCTCTCAAGTCATGATACATCTTTGTAGCTATGAGCTTCCTTCATGATCCTCTCTTGGAGTTCGTCTATCTTTGGTACACACAATCTACCTTGATACCTCAATACACTATATCCCCCTTGTTTTAGAGCCATTACTCTCTGTTTATGAACATTTACCTTCAATTCAAGCAAAACAGGGTCTTGGTCTTCTTTCTCTTTCACTTCAGACTCTAGTAATGATTCAACCCCATTCATCGCCACTACTCCTCGTTCATTGGAATCTATTAACCGGTCTCCCAATCATGCAAGTCTGTGCACGTCTTTGGCTATTTCTTTCTTGCCTTACTCAACATGGGCAGTACTACCCATAGGCAATCTGCTCAAAGCATTAGCAACAATGTTAGCCTTACCTGGGTGATAGAGAATACTCATGTCATAATTCTGGAATAACTCCAAACACCTCCTCTTTATGAGATTAAGCTCTTTCTAACTGAATACATATTGAAAACTCTTATGATAGGTGAACACATCAACATGAAAACCTTAGAGATAGTGACACCATATTTTCAAAGCAAACACTACAACAACCAACTCTAGCTCATGGGTTTGGTAATTCTTCTCGTAAATTTTAAGCTCTCTTGAAATTCCTAATATCAGTTGGAGATGAGGGTCTGGGCAAGTTCTACACTACCTCAATCTTCTGAGTGTCAACTCCAATCCCTTCATCAGAAACAATGTGGCCTAAGAATGCCCTTGACTCAAGAAAAAACTCACACTTGGGAAATTTGACATACAACTCCCTATCTCTGAGAGTTTGGAGAACTACTCTGATATGAATAGCATGATCCACCTCATTCCTTGAATAAATTAGAATGTCATCAATAAACATGATAATAAACATATCAAGATATGGCTTGAAAACACTTTTCATAAGGCCTGTGAAAGCTACAAGAGCATTAGTTAAGCCAAAAGACAGAACTCAAAACTCATAGTGACCATAGTGGGTCCTCAATGCTGTCTTCGGGATGTCACTTTCCCTTACTCTCAACTATTGATAGCCAAATCTAAGGTCTATCTTAGAAAAGCAAGTGGCACCCTGAAGTTGTTCAAAAGGATCATCATTTCTCGGAAGGGGATACTTGTTCTTTATGGTAACCGTGTTCAATTGACGGTAATCAATACAAATCCTAAGAGAACCATCTTTATTCCTCACAATTAAGACTGGAACGCCCCTAGATGAGACACTGAGCCAAATGACACCTTTATCAAGAAGGTATTTCATCTTCTCTTTTAACTCTTTCAACTTAGATGCATCCATTCTATATGGTGGAATAGAAATAGGTCGAGTACTAGGAATAATATATATACCATGGTGTATTTCTCTCTTGAAGATCATTTGGAAAGACCTCTGGAAGCTCACTCACAACTGGAACTGACTCAATAGGTTGTGTCTAAACACTAAAGTCATTAACCCAGACTAAGTGATTGATGCACCCCTTGGAAACCAACTTTCTGGCCTTAAGGAACAAAATGAAATGACACTTAGGCACTGCTGAACTACTCCTCCACTCAATAAGTGGCTCACTAGGAAACTAGAACTTAACTACTCGAGCTCTACAATCAACTGAAGCATTACAAGCATGAAGCTAATCCATACCTAGAATAACATCAAAGTCCACCATATCTAACTCGACTAATTCAACCATGGTGTCCTTGTGATTGAAAGAAATGGTACCATCACGATAAACTCTCTCAGCTAGAATAGACTCATTAACATGTGCGCTTAAGAGGTTACTCGGGAAGAATATAAAAATTCATAGCAATATTCAGATTCACAAAAGATAGACTTGCACATGGATCAAATAGTACATATATATCAAAAGTAAAGACTTTGATCATACCATTGACAACATTAGTTGAATTCTCTTGCTCTTGGTGACTGGTTATAGCATACACATGGTTTGCTCCTCTAGGTGCAGCTCTTTCTAGCGGAGACGCTGAAGAAGATTATGCTCTATTGCCCCCATTCTCATTACTCTGCCTATTCTTAGGGAACTCTGTCATGAAGTTACATGTTTGACCACACTTGAAACAACAAGTGGAGCCATCACGACACACTTTTGGGTGGTTCCTACCACACTTACCACATGAAGGAGTCCAGTTGGCCCCTTATGTCACACTACCTTGAGACTGAGCAGGTCTAGCTCTGATGTTCTGCAAATTTTGATTGTTGTACTCACCTCTGTTCTTTGGTGCAGGTGCACTAGTAGATAATGGAGCAGGTCTATTTGGATTTTGTTAAAAAGATGACCGGTTCGCATTACCTTTCTGCTGCCTGGACTCATTACCTGTTGTCTTAGACTTCTTGCTATGGAACTATTCCCTATCTCTCAATTTGTCCTCTTCAACCTGCTACACATATATCATAATCCTTGTTATGTCCATGTCCCCTATTAACATAGCAGCCTTACCCTCTTTGCTTGACAGACGAGATAACTCAGACATAAGTAAGCTCATCCTACTCCTCGTATCGGCAGCCCATCTCCGGAGCATAATGAGACAGTTGAGTGAACTTGAGGTTGCATTCATTCACGCTCATGGCTTCCTTCTTAAGAGTAAGAAATTCACTTACCTTTGCCTCTCTCAGTTCACGGGGAAAAAAGTGCCTGATGAAGGCCTCTTCGAATAGATCCCAACTAACAATTGGTGCCCCTTCATCTCTACTCTTCTTTCAATGGCCGTACCAGACTCTAGCAACACCCTTAAATTGGTATGCAGCTAGTTCCAGACGCTCAACATCTGCAACATCTGCAATATCCATCATCTCAAACACTTTCTGCAACTCCTCAACAAAGTTTTTTGGATCCTCAGTGACACTTGAACATGTGAAGTCTTGAGGATTCATCCTCAAGAACTAACAGATTCTTGATGTATAAACCATATCCTTTCAAAATCCTCTCTGTTGCCTAGCTTTGTTGGTCACAACTTGACTCAACATCCAATAGCATCTCGAAATTCAACGTTATTGACCTGTCCTAAGGGTTGCACTTGTGCATTGGGGACCCCTTGATCCTGGGGATCAACATTCCTCTTAGAAGGATGACTTTGAACAAATCTTCATAGAGGCATGATCTAAAAGATACGCGTGAGCACAAATTAGAAAGAAACTTTTATAGAGTTGAAATCTATCGCACGAAAAGAGTATGAAAGAAGAAAGATAGTTCCTAAATGCCAAAGCCTACTAATTATAGATGTGGCACGCTTCACACCAATAATTAGGACTCTATAAACACAGCTTCATAAACACCCTAGTACTTTTGAACTCTGGGCTCTGATAATAAATTTGGCATGCCCGGATCCTACACCTTGGACGTCACTAGAACTTGAGAACCATTGTTGTCCCTACATGAACCCTTGGCTTTGATCGACTCTCAGTGGAAGACTTACTCGACAATAAATGAACCTCAAAAGTAAAGATTTAACTTAATGTCTCAGAATAGATAACTCATAATTGTTTCGACCTGAGCCTACACCCTAGACTTGGCGGTCACTTGAGAACCATTGCTGGTCCCCAAGTGAACGCTCATCCTGGCTGACTACAGGTGGAAGACTAACTGAAGCATACACAACCATTAAAACTAAAAAATTATTTAAAAACACCTTATTAAATCTTAAAAGTTATCTGAAAATACTGAGTATTAAGCATAAAATTTAAATAAAATAACTGAAACTGAATATTGCAAGACTAACCAAGATTGTCTATTTATGAAGCCTTTATAGTATAAAGATAGGTGTCGGGACAATACCCACGTCACATGAAAACATTACTACTAACAAATAATAAAATTAGAGTCTTCCAAAATCAAATAGGCCTCACAAAAGCTGATAAGCGGATGATGTGATCTCATGGATCTCCTGTTGATGATCCTATGTACCTAAATCTGCATCATGAAACGACGCGGGGTGAATGCTATCAATACATTGAATGCACGATTATGTAATAGGGATGAATAACACAAATAACTTAACTGAAAGTAACTCAAGTGAAATATAGTATGGATAATGATGAAAATCATTTAAGCTCTTACTGCAGGAATAGTATAATAGTAAATACTGAACTGAAATGTATATATAAAAATATACTTTACTTTACTTTATTGGGGAGTTTCTCTAACCGACAACCATCACTATGGGCCTTGTGATGATACAATGTCTTACCCACATCGCTAGAGCCCCCCATACCTTGCCGAAGAATAGAAAGCAGCTGAACTTATGAATCCACTAAAAATCCTTCTTGAGGCAGGTGAGGAGTCGCTCGTCCTGTGGTGCGATCTTATTTATGCTGGCTTCATAGTTTATGGGGGTTGTGAGTTGTCTGAACTCTCCCTCATATCTCTATTCAATACTACTTCAAAAATATATATTTGTATGCTCATGTAAAATACTCACTGGGTTGAGATAATTAGTTAAAAGGGCCTCTTTTAGAGATAACTTAACTGTGCCCAATCTTTCTGAAAACTCTTTATACTTTTCTGAAAGTAGTACTTTGTTTTCGATGTGAAAAAAACAATATCTTCTTTAAGGGTTAACTGAACATCTCTTTATCTGACTAAATTGCTTTCTAAAATTGTTTATTCTCTTCTTAAAAAATAGTAGTTCTTTTCTCAATGTAAAAATAATACATTTGGAACCAATTGTGCTCCCTTAAACTCTTCTGAAAAGATACCTTAAAATTACTCTTGAACTCACTTTAAAAATCCAAAACCAATGCATAAAAATAAATGCACAAAAGATTTCAATAAAAAATATCATAAACTAGGGTTCATGTGAAATATAAGCATGAACAATAACTCAAGGATATCAGTGCACATAATAATTTAATCTCATCTTATAAGAATTTAGAATTTAGAAAAAAGAACATAACTCATATCAATTATTTCATAAAACTCAAGGTAGAGCCCTAGATTCAACTTGCTACTAACTGATTTGAGATGTAGGGTGTGAGGACGAACTAGTCCAACACTATGAATGACCTTACATAGCTTATACGCTCCAAATTCTTTAGAAAGGTGAGGTCTTTGGATGAAAAGATTACAAGAATTTGTTTCTTGAACCTTATTGATGAGTTCTTGATGAGCTTTCTTGAAAAATCAATGAATTCCATGAGTAGGAGATATTAATTCATGTTAAGATGAAGGAGTTATGAAGTTCTATGGTAAAATCTTACCTTGATGGATTAACCTTGGAGGAAAGTTTCATGAAAACTTCTCTTTCTAGGGTAAATTTATGAACTAAGGAGGTGAACTACTGTAACACCCCGGAATATTTTTGGGCTTAGACTTGAACCATCCTTCGTTGTGAGTAGGATTTATGAGGAATTTGAAATATTTCTAAGTGTTAAGGTCACTAGATGTAGCACCTTGAGTTTCAAAAAGAACTAGAGAGAATTCATTAAAGTCATTCCTTAGTTTCTTGAAGTTTTGGGTCAACTTCAAATGACCATAAATCTTAGTACAAGATGAGTTATGTGGGCTACAAGATAAATAATAGATGGTATTTGAATTATCATTCCAACGCCATCGAGTTTGCTAAATTTCTAGCTCTGAGTAAAATGTTATGACTGGTTTACTAACAACGCTCAAACCTGGTAGCAGCTCCGCGATGGCTCCGCATTAGAGAGCCAATACAAACCTCACTGCCTGGTGAAAAATTATTCCTACTCCCAGCTCGTTTTATTTATTTCTTAAAGGGTATTTTGGTCTTAAAAACCCTTAGGAGGTCATCTAAATTGCCCTGAACGTGTAGAAAAACCAGTTTTCATAAATCAAACAGTCTCATCCACTCCAAAAAAATTCTACGCTCAAGGAATTCAAGGAATGCTAAGTCTAGGGTTCTTCTTCCAAGATTTTCCTTCAAGTTCTTCAGGAAAATAGTTATTGCAGGTATGTAAGCTTCCATAGTGTAACAGCCTGTAATACGCATATGCTTGTTATAATCTTGTGATAATTGACATAGCCTTATAGTATAGGTGAGGGAACGTGATTCTTATATGATTAGTGTTGGTTTAAACTAGCTCGGAAGGTGATGTGATGCCTTGCACATTTCAGCATGTGTACTGCAAGTTAACTCCAACGGGAGTATTTAAAGAGACAGTAAGGTGGTAATTGAGCTTAAAGATGAAAGTTAAGTGCTAAGTGAAAGCAAAAGGGATTAATATTTAGAAAATGGAATAAAATAAGTGAGTTACTTGCTTGAATTAACTAAGCTAGCAAGTGACAAGTAGGTGCATCACCTACTTTGACTTATTGACCAGTCCAGAGGACCAAGTAGGTGCATCACCTACTTAAGCGATATTGATCTAGTTTAAAAGGCCAAGGTTTATGGATCAGATTTGGGCCTATGCTAATGGACTCACTTGAGGCCCAAACTAAGTTAAATAAAAGGAAAATGAAATATAAGCCCAGCAGCCAAATCTGTCAAGGCCCAATATTTAAGCCCAAGTGAAAGCAAGTAAGTGCATCACCTAGTTTAACCTTTTGAGCTGCTTGATGTACATAAGCTGGTGCATCACCTACTTGACCAATTAGTGGCTGAAAATGAAGCTTTCTAGAGGATATTCTTAAAGGTGAAGAAATCTCAATATAAAGATATATTGACTGCTATTCTCACTCATTTTAACACACATTATTGAGGATTAACTCCAGCTCTTTCTCTCTCTTTTCTCTTAAGGATTAAACAGTAGCCTTAAAGTTCTTCTAGGGTTCTTGAAGAAACCCTCATCTCTGCAAGACAAGGTAAGTGAAAACACTTATGGATTTAACTTAATTTTGCCATGGATGATTAGGAAAACATGTTATTCATGCTCAAGTATATGTATAAAGGCATAATATTTTCAGAAGCTGCTGCTCACTCCCTTGGATATTAAGATACTTTCCTCTTTTTCTTTTGTTTAAGTGTGAAGGGAAGTTGAAGTTCTTGAAGATTCCAAGTTATAAGGAGAAGTTGTAGAAATTGAGGTAAGGTGACTGCTCCATTTTCTTCCTCCTTATGTATGAGTTTGAGTGAGAAATTATGTGTGTGCTATTATAAAGAACTCAAGGGAGTGGTGAGTTCAATAATTGGTTGTGATAAAGAATATTTGAGACTATTTTATGTGTATAGTTGTTGGTGCAGCTTGGGTAATATTGGAAAAAGATATATAATATATGTATTGGGCAGAGAAGGAGGGTGTGGTGATACACATTATTTTGAGGACTATATGGGCTCATTATCTGTCAAAGTTAACTACTGTTTTACGAGGCTCACGGTGTGATAGCTACTAATTTAAATTTATCATGACTTATATTGTAGATTAAAACCTAAAAGGGGAGGCTGAATCGTGATAGTTGTATTGATCAGAAGATAAGGTATGTAAGGCTATTTAATTCAATATTCTTCGGCATGAAATCTGATACGTGAGATTAATATAAATAACTGAATTTCCTAAGTTCTATTCCTAGTAAAGGAAACATAGTGGCAGCGTATGATCTCCAAATAGCTAACAATATTTCCCCCTCTCCTTAGTGTGTAGAATTACATCATGTGTATAGAATTAATTCATTATATGTTCAGTACTCTATACTTGTGTAATTATCCTCTTCTGTGCTGGTATAGAAATAGTATTTGAAAAACCAAGTTTGGTGAATCCTCCTCTTAGTCATTTGAAGTCAATTGTGTCATTTAAGCTTACAAGTAATGCATTGATGTTACATAGCTCCTTATGTCATTGTTACTTCCTTGAAGTATTATTTTCATGTCTTCTACTACTGGTCCATAGTTCCAAATATCAAAAATGATTATGACCACCAAAACAATAATCTCAAAGATTAAAGAATTTAAGTAAAGAAATCTGTATAATTAAGGGTGGCAGCTCAGGGGCGAAAGCCTAGCATGGGCCGATCCCAATTGGTATAGAAGGTTGGCAGCTCAAGGCCGAAAGCCTAGCATGGGCCGATCCTAATTTGTGTAATTATGAGGACAGCATCCCTTGGGTTAAAATGCCTAGCATGGGTCATCCTCTTCTACCACTGATCAACTGGTTATTCGTATCACATGCCTTATAAAGATCATAATACACAAAAAGGTAAAGACAAGAATGTAACATACATGATCCCACAAGAGTTAACAAAGTTGGTCTTCTGTTCTGATTTATGCACACATATATTGATACTTGGTTTCTTTCAAACTCTTATTTTATATTTGTTATTGCCTTACATATTCAGTACATTTTCTCATATTGAAGTCCCTCGCGGGGGACGCTGCATTTCATGCTGCAGGCATAGGTACTTCAGCTAGTAGACCTCCTCAGTAGGAGCACACGACACTCAACTACTTTTGGTGAGCTCCAGATTGATTCAGAGCTTTATTGAGTCCTTGGTAGATTCATTTTGGTATTGTATCGTAGTTAAGAGTAAGGCGGGGTCTGTCCCGACCTTCTCTAAGGTTTTCTATCTTTTAGAGAATTTGTAGACTTATGTTTATGGTTCAATTGCGTCTTAACAAGTTGTGGCATCAACGGTCAAGTCTTGTATATAAGTTTTGGGTCTACTTATGTTGGTTCGTATTGCTGCATCCTATGTGAACTTGTCACAAGATTGTCATAGTTATATGCATAGTAAGCACATGTTACATGTTGGTTCTCTCGGGCCTTTAGGGCATCGGGTGCCTGTCCGTCTTAATGGGATTTGAGACGTTACACATAGTGTTGGATTTGTTCACCCACACGCCAATCATGTTAGTATCAACATTAAATTCGTTCTAGAAAGTTCAAGGTTTGATATTCTTGAAATTGACTTTCGTTCTTGAGTTTAGATGAGACTGATGAGTTCTTGGGGAAATCGTGTTGATTTTAGAGTTGTGTTTGATTAGATTCTTGTCAACATATATTGGGTATCTGAATCTAAAGAGAAACTGAGCAAAATAATCAATTTTAGGCGAATTGGGGTTAGAAAATGAAGAAGGAAAAAGTTGGGAAGAATATGGCACTCCACTCCGCGTTGCGGACCTTCCCCCCCCCCCCCCCCCCCCCGCAAGCCCAGAATTTTCTCTGCATCGCGGAGAGGTCACGGGACCCCTCTGCCTCAAAATTTATTTTGCGACCAAATAATAAAATGCATCTCCGCATCGCGGACTTGCTCCCAGACAGTGATTTCTTGATCGTTTCTCGTGTTTAACTATCTAAAACACTTTTAAATTATCATGATATCTTCCCTACCACAAATCATAACCTTGAATTCATACTTCAAATTCAAGGTAGAGCTGAGAGTTAAGTCTTGAAAGTTCTTTTGAGTCTTTTAAGAAAGTCTCTTTGAATCTTTTGAGTCTTCTACAAATTCAAATAACTTGTTTCAAGACTCGAGCAAGTGAGCATAAGAATGAGGAGAATGTAGTCATGAGTCTACTTTAGCATCACGAGGTCCTTCACATCATAAATCCTAAATCTTGAATTCATAATTCAAATCAAGAGAGAGTTAATAGTAGAGTTCAAGAAAGTCTTTGAGTTCAATTGTGATTCCTTTGAGATCCAACTATTGATTTGAACTAAGTTTTGAGGAAGTAAGTAAGAGAATGAGAAGATTCGTATACACGAGCTCCATATTGTTATGTGAGTCATTCATACCCATAAATTCCGCATGAACTCCAAAAGTTGAGTATCATTGAGAGGAGTAGTATCTTCAAGTTCTAAGTCTTGAGTATTGAGGTCTTATTCCCTTTCGGGATTATATTCCTAATCATGGGACTATAACATGTGACCCATGAAGTCCGTGAGTTGAGTAGTTCATGCCCATAATTCCACATGGACCCTTTGAGTCGAGCATTCTTGAAACGAGTATTACCATTAAAGTTCTTGAGTTCTGAGTTGAGTCTCAAGTATTGAGTTCTAGTTATGGTTATTGAAAACCTTGAATTGAGTCGTTCACGTCCACAATTCGGCATGAACTTTATTCTGAGAAGTCTTTTACAATTTTTTTCTAAATTGTTTTAAGATTTGAGAAACTGAGTTTAGAAAGAGTAGAGTCAAGTTCATTTACTTTAAAATGATATATGAGAACTCAGTATTACCAAGCGTAAATGTTTCCACATTTAAAAGAGAAGGAAACTGAGATTTCCAAAAGAGTTTTGAGCAGTTTGAGTAACATCTCTTTTTAGAAAAAGATTTTAAGTAATAATCTCAAACTATGGAAAGAGTTATATTTTTAAACATATGAGCTAGTTACATTTTGGGAGTAGTATAGGGCACCGATATGTGGACCAGTTTGAGTTCAGATAATTCAAAGTCTCCATAAACCATGTAACCAACGTGGGCAGAAAAGGTAATACTTTTTAGATGATTCCTTAATGATTTTTAGCATAGACTAGTGGATCCACTAAGTTGAGGCGTTCTATATCCCAGCAAGTTATAGGACAGTTCTGGCAGCGTGGGCGAGATGCTCTATCATCACATAGCTCATAGTGATGGTTGTCAATTAGAGAAACTCCCACAGAGTTATATTATATTTTATTATATATAAATTGATTTCTTATTAAATTCTTCAATACACTGAGTTGCTTTCTACTATTTTAAAAGCTTTCCATATATTGCATGTGTATTGTTGCTTATGTTGAGTTGAGTATCCGGAGTTGAGTACCCAGAGGCGAGTATCTTTTTATTGAGTTGAGCCTTATTTCACTGAGTTGAATATCTTATCATTGAGTTGAACTATGTTTCTTATTCTTGAGTTGAGTTTAGCAGGAGTCAGTTGAGATGAGGTAAGTATGTTTCCTTTTTATCAAGTTGAAGCTTATGTTTATGCTTTAGAATTCCCCTTACATGCTCGTAGATTCCACGTACTGAGCAATTTGTCCTGCATCCTTTCATGATGCAGATACAAGTGTCATCAATAGGAGCTTCGTTGATACCACATGCAGTACGAGTAAGCTACGGTGAGCCTCCTTGTTTCCGGAGTATTCCACTTGTACTTTTAGTTATATCAGTTGTTAAGATGTCGTGGGTCTTGTCCCGACGTCATTCTTTGTCAGTTAGAGGCTTCATAGATACACAGTAGAGTTTGAGAAGTTTGTTTCATCTCTTTTGTTAAATGTTTTAAACACTTGAGATGTCTATTTATGACAAGTTGAATATACTATTTTATTCAGAGTTAAAGATTTTTTAATTGAGTTCAATGAATTTTATTTTGTTTTAAGCTTTGTATGATTTAGTTAATCTTCCACTTGAAGTCAGTCAGGATGAGGGTTCGCTTGAGGACCAGGAATGGTTCTTGAGTGTCGGTCACGTCAAGTGTGTAGGCTCAGGTCGTGACAACTACTTATTTGGGGGTTTTTAAAAGACCCGGACGCTCGTGCGCCTGCATAGAAAATGCCTCAGGCAAGCGCGCAGGAAGGCAGTAGATGCTGCCTCGCCGCGCGCTCATGAGAAAAGTGCCTCGGCCGCGCGGCCGGCGCGTGGCAAGATAGTGTCCAGTAAAATAAGCATAACTTTTTACTCCAAAATCCAATTGATGCAAACTTAGTGGCGTTGGAATAAGACTCATAGACCTTAAATTTGATAGGTTATGGGTTGCATTACTATGCATATTCTAAGAGATGTTATCATTTGAAGTTGAAGCTTGCATAAATTAATGTGAAAAACATAGATGGTAGAAAGACTTTGTACTTGACTTAGTGTTACAGGTCCCTTATGACCCTAAATCCCATTCGATACCCTTCATACACTTGGTAAAGAACCTAAAATCACATGATCAAGTAGTACATCACCTAGTTCCATCTCATATACTTAAGACAAAATATTCAAATTCGTAGAGAAAATTTTTGAGTTGTTACAATATCTCCCCCTTGGGATTATTCATCCTCGAATAACGGTTAAACTGAGTATGGAGAGGAAAAAAAGTTACTCTTACTATCTTTTGATTTCTGAACTTGCTTACTAACATAGGCAGAACTGATTTATACTAACAGTTTTGAATCATCTATGGCACATAAGTCACGAACGATATGAGTGTGAACATAGTCAAGCTCTAAGTGAAACTATATGACATGGAACATGTATCTGGGCATGAAGTAATAAAAGATAGGACTACTATACCATAAGCAGTATGACTGCTAGCTTTCCCGCATTGCAACACCTCTGGACCATGCCCTCATTTCTGAATACTATACCTGATTAGCTGCAATTCATAGCTCCTACAAGGGTATATGAATACTCTTACAAGATCTAAGTATAATTACATGCTCGCTCTTACCGTGTCGTGTTGAAGCCTAACTCTAAATCATAAGGTGCTACCCATAAGATGATCATACTAATCTAAATCATGTTACCATGATCTATAAATGTCGACACTTTTATTGCAACAATACTACTTCTTCTTACCACCTCATTCAACATACCTCAAGTTCAAATGAGGAATTCATTAGTCACATAATGCAATCATCCACTTACATTCAACACCACATTCAAGCTTATTACTATACCCACTTCATGGGATTCTAGGTAATCAACTCCTCTCAAACTTTTCCACCTTCCTATTATCTCTACCAATTGAAATTCCATGCATTACTACCAGGAAACCGACTAAATACTCTCATCTAACTATTACTCATCATAAAAGCTCATATTTGTCTTCATCCACATTTATGACTTTACATGGAATAAGATTACCACCACTACATCAATAAGAAACATCAAACCTCTCCTCTCTATCATCACACAACAACTAACAACAACATCACTCTCAAAACTAAAAAGATCACTAAAAGTGCTATAGGAATATGCTAGAGTATGAATGGACACAATTCTAGTGTTAGAAACATCATCATGATGTTGTAATGACTGAACTTTGAGGAATATGCTAGAGTATGAATGGAATGATATAACATTATAACTCTTTTGAACACATCACTATTTGATTCTTAAGAGTTGACTTGGTTTCTCATCTTATAATCTCTCCCTTAAGTATGAAGTTAGTACTTTAAAGCTATGGATCTATTCCATTTTCTAAACTAGTCTATATTTGATTTACTCTAATACTAGGGAAAATGCTTATCTCATTTCTACAAAACTCTCCATGTGCAATACTAAGATTCCATTCTAGGACTTCTTTATAAATTGCTTCTCTTAACGTCTTTCTGCTCATATACAAGTCTTTCTATAATTGTTACCCATATTGACTTATAAAACCAATTAATCTAATAGTGTCACTTCTCCTTCATAGTGCACTAATAGTGTCACGACCCAGAGGTACGCCCTAGATGCAACATGGGGCATAGAACCCCGAAGGACTCCATACAATCCACTTAGCTCTCATAACATAAGAAATCAAATAATAAGAGAAAAACAATCGTCCAAGTCCAAAGCATTTTATAAACGAAAAGCAGAAGTCTAATACACTTGTCTCATCATAGCCATCTAATAAAATATAATGAAATTGGGCCTAGCCCATACATCATGTTCAAAGAGAAAATACATGAAAGAAAGTGAAACAATAAAACTCTGTACTCGAAGCATGAGGACTCACCAAAGCTCGAAAGTATATCAAGTCAACCTCTAGCCACGAAACTAATGACCCTGACTATCAGACCCTAAATTTAGGGAATGTAGGCAAGAATATGCGTTAGTACAAAACAATGTACCAAGTATGATAGCCCTGCATAAAACATTTAAATCATGCTAAAAAGTGACATTTCATTTCATGACATGCAATTAACCAAGCTAAAACATGATATAAAATAGTTAGGTAACATAAGTCATAAAGCATGGTCAATGCAGGCTAACTTCATCTTTAAAACCTTTGAACTCATATGCGATACTTCTTGAAGTAACCTTAGTTCATTATTACTTGTGAGGAATCTGCCTTAACCGACATAGAGACCATGTGAGCAATAACATGATTCCCCAATGTCTCCCATATCGAAAAGGGTTGTCCTACTTGCCAAGGTAGAACCATGAACTTCTAGCTTAAGTGGATCCACTAACTAATCAACCTAAGAGGGCAGATAGCTAAGGGATAAGGAGATTGCTACTAGAAACCCGACCTCTACTAACGGGGGAGCTTCCATCTCATGATATTGCTTCTAGAAAACCGACCTCTACTATGGGAGAGCTTCCATCCCATCATCAATATCCACTCGATGCTAAGCATAAATCCCACAGAATAGTCATTTCTTACTTGACTTCATTATTCATGGAAAGGTGCCCTTGGACAACCAAACCAAGCTAGCTCATTAGGATAGCTTTTACTTTTTGATTCAATTTTGTAAGAAAGCCTGTCCACCTAAGAATCCTTTCTATGTGAGAAAACCTTACACATCATGCTAGTATGTGTTTATGAGAATATCCTTTCACAACACAACGTCATCATTGTTACTTTACTCTCAAAGTACCCTTAAAACATTAGCATAGATTTCATAAGAAAATGCATAAGTCCATAATTTACCTCTTGAGGTTCAAAACCCACTTTCAATAATCAACACTTAGAAAACATGGGTTAGATACGGTTTTCATCATAAACACATGTAAATCTTGTAATACATGTTCAATTCCATAAGACTCTTCCTTGAAGATCAAAACCCTACATCATATGATTCATAACTTGAAAACATGGGGATTGCATGGGTTCATGGGGAAATCATCATAAAATCATCATATTTCATCAATTCATGCATAAGAGATTATAATTAATGCTCAATTGGGGAATTCTACCTTTTGAAATAGAGGGATTGTGGAACTCCTTGAATGGAAGGAATCCATGGATGAAAACTATCATACCTTGAATCCAAAGCTAGCCTTTAATGGAGGAATTGAGACCGTGGCTTGAAACCCTAGGTTGAATCTTTTTCTTTTTCAAGTTTCTAGAGAGAAATATTTGGAAGAGTGAAGTGAATGGGTTAATTTGGGGGTTGAAAAAGCTTATAGAGGGGTCTTAGTGAAGGGTAAAACGACGTAGTATAGTAACTAATTAATTAGGAAAAGGCCCAACTGCCCCTAACAATAACTGTCTACTATCACCGACCCACCAACCACAGTCCCCAGTCGACGAACCGTGGTTTGACCTACGGTCTGTCCTGGTGGACCGTCATTGGTGGTTAGAAACCAGGATCTTAGGGCTTCGAACCACGGGCCCCCAACCACGTATCGTGGTCTAACCAACTGTCAGTTGGTCAGGCCGTGGTTTTTGGACCTTAGACCACTGGTAGGCAACCCAACCACGGACCACACCTACAGTCCGTGGTCCCTTCCACAGGCCGTGGGTGGCCGGCGTGGGTTGCACCTGCAATTTCTTGGAATTGGTTTCCTTTCCCTTCTTTTTTTCGGATACGGGGTGTTACATATACCGTCCTTCCAAGTTCATGTCTACCTAATTGGAGGAAACTTGAACTTTATTTAAGAGACTCATCATTGACTATATATGATCTCTCTAACTAAACTGTTAAGAGTAATAAATAATGCTTACAAGAGCCTACTCCATATGGATAACTCTTATATACTATCTAGGCACACAAAGAAAATCATAAATTTAATTAAAACCTCGTCTAACTACATACGATATCGGGTACACTTCTTAATGCTATTGATAATCTAATGACTTAGCCACACTTTATTTCTCTAATATTAGGGTCATAATTCCACACTTCTACCACTCATATTTATCGAAAAGTAACACCTTAATTCCTCATCTACTATATGTCAAATCTACCAGATTAAATCTCAAAACTAATATCATCGCCCTCATGTTGCCAACCATTTTCTTTGTCATGACACTCACCCCAATTTCAAGCTTTGTGTCTAGTACTAAACATGGACAACAACCATTTCTCATATATTACACTAACCTACAACTAGTAGATAAAAAAATAAAACACTAGACTCCTAAAACCTCATGACAAAATAGTTGATTCTTGCCTTATAGTCTATGTAATTACAACCTATCAACATATTCTCTTCCACAACCTACATACTATTTACCAACTCATTATACAAGATTTCCTAATTGGTTCTATATCCCTCTTAATATGATGGGCTCTAGCTTCCTTCAACAATCATAAGCCTAACTCGGATCTATCACCTCATGAATACTCTTCTCTTCTATTCAACACTTATATTTGATCTTCACAAACATAATGAAGCATCAACATAAACTCACTTCTTGTTAACGTATATTCCAGTTCATCCTCACCATCAACTACTCCTCTAACTTCTATCATAAAATCAACACAAAATTACTACTGCTTAGCCCACACATAAGGGGAAAAAATCCTCATTAATGACTTACTACGTACATGGGTACAACTTACATACTCTACACAATACTTATCCCCATCTATTAAGTTACTACACTTCCAAATGCTTTATTCTAACTCTGGGCAGTTCTACTACTATTGGATCATACTATCGCAAATCACACTATCTTTCGGGCAACAATACTATTCAAGCGCTTTAAAACATATTTTCTTCTTAAAAGGTATCAACTAAAACAAGGTATTGAGGAGAGAATTTAAGAGCACGCCTCTCTTTGGCTCAAATGCATGATTCATCTATCTATATATAATAGGAGAAGCAAAAAGCGCCACATGTCAGCACCACAAAAATTTCACAATTTTAAAATTTAAAAAATAATTTAAAAATCTTTTAAATATGTATCTTAAATTAAACCAAAAGAAATAAAAAAAAGACTAACCAACTATTTTAAAAGGTGAATTTTTAAATAATAGTAACAATAATAATAAATAATTATCGTACTAATAAAAGTAATAATAATATAATATTATAATAATGTTTATAACAATGTATTTAAATTGCTAATCAGTTTTCATGACAACTTTTTAAAATATATTTTAAATAATAAATAACAATTGAAAAATAAAAAACAAAATATAAACTTAAAGTATTTCTTAAATTAACATTTTAAAACTTATTTAACATTACAAAACTTATTTAAATTAATAGCAGTGTAAAACTTACGTGAATTGAAATAGGAAAAAAAAACACTGCCATTTTGATAGATCTCTTAAAGAATATTATTTCTTTTTTTTAAAATAATATTTTTTCTTTATAACTTAAAAAAGTAGAAAAGAAAAAATAAAATAAAAACGTGCATCAATCGTTTTAAATAAATAAATAGCAAAACTACCCGCACATTAAAAAAATCTGTTAAATGAAGATATACTTTAGTTTTTAAAAAATAAAAAAAATATTTTAAATGTGTTTCTTTCAAAATAAGTAACCAACTCACATAACTATTTTTTTTTAAATGGCAAAGTAGTTACTTTTTGAATTTAAATTTAAAGTGGTTACCTAAAACTACTCTACCCATTATCTCTATTCCCTATATATACATAAAAAATAAAGTCATTAACAAAATTAATTGATCTATTCTTCTTCAAATGTGTAGTATTATTTGTTGAATTATTTCCATTCTTCTTATCTTCATCTTTTTATGGAGCGAATAGGTAGATTATTTGACGGCTAGCCGGAAAAAAGAGTTTGAATATACTTGCAAATAACAAAGTGAAAGTCCAAGAAGAAGAAGAACAATATTCATGCAAGTTGAAATCTTCTGCAAATAATGATATTGTTAGATCTATAATGTCTTTTTGTGAATTTTATGTAGTTTATTTCATTCAATTTGATTTGTTTGTCATATATTGTACTTAAATTCTTTAGATCGAATGAGTTTTTTATGTTCTTCTTTTATTTACATTTGTAATCTTTGATGATTTTTATTGTGATTAATATTTTTTTTCGATTGTGTTACTTTTTATTTAATCTAAGTGAAGTTATTCTAATACTTTTTATGTTATCATTTTCTGTTAGTTTTTTCTATTCAATCATTTATACTAACATGCTTTCATATTATTGAATTATTGGTCATATCTTCACATTTATTAAAATGTTAAATATATGCAATTAAAAATCGTTGTTATGGAATCATTAATATAATAATATTGATAAATGTGTAATATAATTTATTATCGTAGTTATGCATGCTACCTCACTTTCTTATATATTTTTATTTTAATAATGGATTTGTGGGTGATAAAATATTAGAGTATGAATTAAAATTTGATTAATTTTATTTGTAATTGTATGTTATTTTTTAATTTAATTTTAGAGCAGCTAATCGAATACTTTTTAATTTTATTATTTTCTGTTAATTTTTTATTCCGTCATTTATATTAATATGTGTTTATTATTGAATTATGGATGTATTCTTCTTCAAATGTCTAATGTTGTCTGTTAAATTATTTCTATTCTTTTTATTTAGTGAATGGGTAAATTATTTAATGGCTGGCCGAATAAAATTTGATTATATTTGCGAATAACATAGTAGAGGTTCAAGAAAATAAGAACAATATTTATCAAAGTGAAAATCCTCTGCAAATGATGATATTGTTAGATCTAGAATGTCTTATTGTGTTTTTTTTTTTAGTTTATTTCATTCAATTTGATTTATTTTTGTCATATTTTGTACATAAATTCTTTAAATCAAATGATTGAACCATGAATCTATTCTTCTTCAAATGTGTAATGTTGTTTGTTAAATTAGTTTCATTCTTCTTATCTTCATTTTTTTATGAGGTGAATAGGTCGATTATTTGATGGCTAGCCAAAGAAATTTGAATATATTTGCAAATAAAAAAGTGGAAGTCCAAGAAAAAGAAGAACAATATTTATCAAACTGATATTGATAAGTATAATGTCTTATTGTGACTTTTTAGTTTATTTCATTCAATTTGATTTGTTTTTGTGATATTATGTACTTAAATTCTTTAAATCAAATGAGTTTTATATGTTTTTGATTATTGGATTATTGGTAATATATTCACATTTTTAAAATGCTAAATATGTGCAATTGAATATCTTAATTACTATGGAAATATTAATATGAAGTATCGATAAATGTAGACTATCATGATTTATGCATATTATTCCACTTTCTTATATCTTTTTAGTAATATACTTGTGAGTGATAAAATATTAAAGTATGAACAAAAATTTGTTCATTTGTTCAGTTAAATTTATTTAAAATTTTTACTATACTTAAAATAAATGGTTTGTCTTTGAAATTTAGAACCTTCAAACCTATAGAATATACAACTATTCTAAAAATTAAATGTACAAAAAAGACTTCTTATATTACAAGGTATCAAATAATTTAAAATTATTTTGTCAATACTGAAATAAATAATAGGTCATTTAATTAATTAGAAATTTCCATTTAATTAATAAGAGAATATGTACTATTGTATATGAGATCGAGACAAATAGTAACATGTTTCAAAATATTAGATCAAAGCAAACTCAAAATTAAGATTATTTTTTTTATAACGTGGAATTCAAACATTTTAAAAAAATATAGAATTTATATAAACTTTTAAATAGTTAATTAGGAATTATAAAATTATTTTAAAATCATATGTTAGTTATTTTAAAATTATAAAATTATTTGTAATTTTTTAAATAATTGAGACTAACAAATTAAAAGTTCAAATTTTGAAATTATTTTGTTTGTTCAAAAATATTTTTATTTGTGCGTACCTCAATTTTTATCTCAATTATATAGAAACTTTAATAGTGATCATAAATAATTTCAATCATTATTATTAATAGAACATTAGAAGAATTAATACTAAAAGTATTTATGTTAATAAAATTAAATTGTTGTATGTATTATTGATATATGATTAAAGAAAATAAAACGGGGAAGAAAATAGTAAGTAAATATTATACGTTGTATTAAAATATATTTAAGTTAATAAAAACAGAAATTGTTGTAATTATTATTTTTTATGATTAAACAAAAATAACAATTTGAAGAAAATAATAAATAAAAATTACACGTTGTATTAAAATAATAAGTACTAAAAACTATGATAAATTTTATAATAGTCATAAAAGAAATTTACGCAGTAACTACTACAATAGAATACTAGAAAAATTGATAAGTTCCGTGACATCTAATCATTGATAAAAAAAATAAATTATTATTTTATTTTTCAAAAATTTAAAAGTAACTTATTCACTATTTGTAATTAATTATTTTCAATGATTAATAAAAAATGTATATATCATGTACACGTTTCTATTATTATGACATTATTTTATATTGACTCTATTTAAAATTATTTTTCTATTATCGTTTGACACAAATTTAAGAATGTAAAGAATATTTTGAATCTTTTGGATTTGTTAAAAAATATATGCAAAATATACTAACATGTCATTTAATCTTATGATATTTTACATTTCATGTGAAATATTTTTAACTAATAAATTGTTAATACGAAAAATATATGAATATATCAATACAACATAAAAAATAAAGGACAAATAATTTCAACTATTTGATGTTTCATGAAATTAAATTAATCATAAATTCATATATAGCCGCGCAACGCGTGGGTACGTATACTAGTATGCATAATAGTGCATTCGTTCAAATAAATACACTTAATGCACAGTAATAGGCTTCTCTCAAGCCCCTCTAAAATCACTTGACCTTCTGAAGACTTTATTTGAGAGTAACTCTTCGATTAGGATCTGGACATTACTATTTCAACCACCTAGTGTATAAGGGTATAAGTCCTAGTCGAACGGATTTGAGAAACACACGAGTCTGAATAAGATTATTAGCAGACAACTCTATCGCCCGATCTAAAGTATGAAAGAATGGAAACATTTTCTTAAATGTCTCTAGTCCCTTATTTATATAAGTGGGGCGCTCACAATGATAAATAAGATTATATTGACACGCCTTCATAGACACCCTAGGATACTTGAACTCTGTGGTCTAATAACAAGTTTGTCACGACCCGAGCCTACACCCTGGACGTGGCCAACACTTGAGAACCATTGCTAGTCCCCAAGCAAACCCTCATCCTGATAACAAGTGAAAGACTAACTCAAGCATACACAAGCATCAAAACTAAAGAATTACTTAAAAACGACTTATTAAATCGTAAAATTTATCTAAATGTACTGAGTATTAAACATAAAATTTAAATAAAATATCTTAAACTGAATATTGCAAGATTGACCATGATTTTCTATCTATGAAGCTTTTATTGTATAAAGATAGGTGTCAGGACAAGACCCACGACACCTCAAAGAGTTACTACTAACAAATAATAAAATTAGGGGTCGTTTGGTAGAAAAATAAATAATGCATTGATTAGTAATGCAGGGATTAGTGTTTGATTCATTGTTTCCCAACTCATCTTGTGTTTGGATTAAAACTCTAAAAAAGCTTCTTTCCAATTATACCCTTGAATTATTATGAGATTTTCTATTTATGTAATTGGGAAAATATAGATAATTGCCGAACAATATTATTTTTCTATGGCCTTCTAACTAGCAAGGAGAAGAACAATTTTGTTGTCATGTTTGCTATTTTCTCACTTGAATTATTAGAGGGTAAATAATTGTCACCTTAATAAATTAATCACTTTAAAAGATTAATTTTCAATTTTGAATATATAGACCATCTACTTTAAACCCGAAAAGACCGTAAACAATAGTAAAATCGAATAAATTATCTACATTTATACAAAAAAAATTGCAAGTTATAGTTTTAATATGTATGCAATTTATAAATTGTTCAAAATACAAATAATTAGAAACCACATATAAATAAGAAATAATATATTCAATTACGACCACAAACCTCATGTGGTGATATATTTGCATTTTCAATTAGTAAAACAACTCACATTTAAAATATTATATTGATATGTATTACATTTATTTATCAACAAACAACTCTCTCTAAATAATAAAAAATTTAATTATAAATTTACTAGTATAAATATAAAAGATAAAATCAAGAAAATAAATAAAATGATTTTAGGAATATTTTTGTCTTTAAATAGATAATCCCGTGGTATTAAATCCAATGTATTACTAAGACCACCAAATGGAAGGTATTAATAATACATCCTATAATACCATATAGGGTGTATAACTAATCCATGGATTAGTTATACTTAGGCCCGAAAATTCTACCAAATATAGTAATAATTAATACCATACATAATACATGGACTATTTCTCCTAATACTTCCTACCAAACGACCCCTTAGAGTCTTCCAAAAGCAAGGTAAAGGCCTCACCAAAAGCTGATAAGAGGATGATGTGATCTCGTTGGATCTCTCGTTGATGATCCTACGTACCGGAATCCGCACCATGAAACGATGCAGGTCGAATGACATCAGTACATTGAATGTACAATTATGTAATAGCGATGAATAACACAAACAACTGAACTGAAAGGCTGGAAATAACTCAACTGAAATATAGTATGGATAATTATGAAAATCATTTAAGCTCTTACTGTAGGAATGCAATAATAGTAAATACTGCACTGAAATGCATATATAAAAATATACTTTACTTTATTGGGGAGTTTCTCTAACGAACAACCATCACTATAAGCCTTGTGATGATAAAACGTCTTACCCAGAGTATAGAACGAAACTAAAATGATTGATCCACTAAAAATCCTTCTTGAGGCAGGTGAGGTGTCGTCCATTTTGCGGCACGATCCTATCTACACTAGCTACGTAGTTTATTGGGGTTGTAAGTTGTCTGAACTCTCCCCATATTGGTGCTCAATACTACTCCCAAAATATATATATGTATGCTCATGTAATTAACAAATCAATGGGTTGAGATAATTACTCAAAAGGGCCTCTCTAATACGCAACTGAACTGTACCCAATCTTTCTGAAAAATCTTTATACTTTTCTGAAAGTAGTACTCTCTTTTTAATGTGAAAAAAAAAAATCTTCTTTTAAGGGTAAACTGAACTTCTCTTTATCTGACTGAAATGTTTTTTAAAATTATATATTCTCTTAAAGAATAGTAGTTCTTTTCTCAAAGTGAAAAGAATACTTTTGGAACCATTTATGTTCCCTTAAACTCTTCTCAAAAGATAACTTAAAATTACTGTTGGACTCACTCTAAAAATTCAAAACCAATGCATGAAAATAAATGCACAAAATATTTCAATAAAAATATCATAAACTAGGGTTCACATTAAATATAAGAATGAACAATAGCTCAAGTATATCAATGCACATAATATTTTAATATCATAATATAAGAATTTAGAATTCAGAAAAAGAACATAAACTCATATCAATAATTTCATTAAACTCAGGGTAGAACCCTAGATTAATCTTACTACTAACTAAATTGAGATGTAGGGCGTGAGGACGAACTAGTCCAACACTATGAATGACCTTACTGTTGGGATATATACTATTAACCATATGTTAAGATATAATACTTATTGTAGAATACATAATTATTCAGTTTTAATAGATCATATATTCGTTTATGGTGTTTGTTTACTTATATAGTAGATAATTTAGTGTGTAGAGTTTTAGCTTATACATAGAGGATTAAATCATTGTTTCTTATAAGTATAAAGTTTTTTGTTCACAATCTAGGATGGAAATTGGACATGCCATCGGTACTATTGTAGCACAAGATTATATGTAATTTGTCTTGATAATGGGAACGGTATAGTTCCAACTTCTTGTGCTAGTACATTTTGTATGTATTGAACGGGACCAAGTAGAGATAGTTTGTTTAGACTGATTGAAAAAAGCATATTCTCTAAACTGTTAAATGTACTTATAATCTCAATCCTAAGATAACTATTATGATCTGTATTTATTAATTATCGTTTTGATTTATTAAAAGGTGAGATTCTGATATGGGTCAATATGTCTGGTAGATTGGATGATAATAATATATATTGGTGAAATAATAAGTTAGTTGATGGAATCCATGTCTCGTTATAGAGATTGATTGATATGCCTTTTTGAGAAGCTTATAAGTTTTCATAGTATCAAACCTTGCAAGTGGATTTATGAATCCGACACATGATATAAGTTAAGTAGTGCTCTAAAAGAAATTAATCATTGAATTAAGTTCGTCAGTAATTTAATATATTGATTAGTATCTGTAATCTTAACACGAGGAATTACAGAAGTGTTTAATTGGAATTTCAAAATATAAATAGAGGAGTGCAATTACGAATTTTTAGTGAAATAATTTGTAATTTATTATGGCAAGAATAAATTAAAATTAATTATTTGGAATTATTTCCATAATAGGAATCCTCAGTAATAAATTTTGTGGTCCCTACAGTTCCCATATTTAACTAGAACTTAAAATCCTATTTCTAGGAGAAAAAAGGAAGAATAACGTTGGTTTTGGTTTTTTCAAGAAAACGTGGGTTTTCTTCTCCTCTTTGGATTGGGAAGAAATCTCTACAAGTAGGGATTCTCCTAACCTAGAAAGAGATTGAAGGTTTCTATCATACTTGCCCACCCAAGTATTGAGAGAGTTCGGATGTGAACTTGGGATCACTGTAGAAGACCATAACTGGTGTCGATCTTGTAGATTCGCTTGAAGGAATGTCTAGGGTATTCGGTATCTGCTCAGGCTTCAAGAGGTATTTATCGAATTAAATTTCAGCAAGTTTATGTGTTCTAACATGATTATGTGTTCTAGCATAAACGGTATTGGTTATCTATTATTCATGTAAGCACTAAAGATTCTGAGATGCTTTTGTTATGCATATAAATTTCCAAAAATTAGCATCAAGAGCTTTGCTTGCATCCAAATAAATATCATAATGTGAAACGTGTTTGTATATACGTGATAATATACATGAGCATGTTATCTGTCAAAAGGTTGTTTTAATGTATGAAGTATGTTAAATCAATAATGGTGATCATATACTTAGTATTACGGTAAAAAAAATGTAAGTTTAATCCAGACATTAGGATAAGCTTGATATTTTTTTGTTTGTCGTGGTCAAAGTTCAAACAACTTCTAATTGATTAACAACAAAATTATGGGGTCGTGACCTTATCGCCAAGGCGGCAGATGTTAGAATTAAGTGGGTTAATTTTAACCATATTTCTTATGAAAATCTATCCCTTGTAGTTTGCTCTTTGATTATTTTAATTTGTTTTTAAAAAATAAAATTAGAGCAAAGAAAGGGTGGCTGCCTGATAACAGGCGGTACCAAGAAGGTTATGGTTGGCCGTCTTTATTTTGTTTGACCGTTTTACCTATGTATATTTAATATAATTTTGATTATATTATATATGTATTAATTTTTTCTTATGTGTATGTGATGTTATAATTAAGATTTTGCGGTTAATAAATAATAATCACTAAAGGTGGAGTATTTATTCGGAATAAGGAAAAGAATTCTTAAAATTATATACATGTGAGTTATATTAATATATGAATTGAGAATTATGATTAATAAATAGAATTTATGAAAGTGGTCTATTTATTTGAGTCATTAGAATATCCTCAATGTATCATGTATAAATTGTTCTAAGTGAATATTAGTGGTGAATTTCTTACTTGGATGGAGATTTACTTTTAGATACTAGTAATACTTAATTAATTCATGAGAAGAGATATTAAAAATTTTCACCGGTCTAAAAAGGAGGAAATGTAATATCTTGATTCTCAAGTGTATTAATTGAAAGAACTATTTGTTGTAAGAAGGCCAGTTGTGTGTCTTAGTCAAAGGAAAGACACATAGTATGTTTTGTGCTAATGCAATAATTATTAAAAGAGAATAAAAATCTGAATCCAGTTATTTAAATCTTTAACTATGCCTAAAACGATATCTTTTTCAAATTTTGTCAAATCTTAGGCGGTCAATTTTTTTTTATCTCTGGTTGACTTGAAATTTGATAAATCCATCGAAAATCGTTTAGATGAATTTTAGGTAGTTTGTAAGATTAAAATTTGATTTGTATATGATAAGGTCATTCTTCTTGTCAGTTATATTCATTTTGAATTCACATGGTGATTTAACGTAAATTGATATATGGTAAGAATGTAGGCCATGTTGTTTTAATTCCTAAAGATGCTTAAATCACTTGAATTTGAATTTGGTCATAGCTTTGAAAATAAAGATCTTTATGGACTCCAATTGACCTGAAATTTGGTAAGTTCATTGATAACGGCCTAGTAAGAAGTACTCATTGCTATGTGGTTATGATTTTTTGAGGTCGTTAAAATGATTTCAAAAGTTGTTCTTGGAATTAAAATGTTATTTAGTATGAATGACATTCTTTCTATCGGTTTATTTATGTTATATGTGGTACATGGTTACACATGATGAGTTAACATGAAGTGATATATGATAAGGATGTAGATCTGGTTATTTGTTCTTCAATCATTTGAATCTGAATTTGATCATAGCTCTGGAGATAAATATTATTTGTGAATTCTAATTAATCTAAAATTCAGTAGGTTCATCAAAAACGATCAAATTTTAAAACACTCATTGTTATGAAGTGAATTTTTTAGATATTTATTTGTATCTTGAAAATTAATTTTTAATAAAAATTACTCGACTATGATATAGTGGTGATTGACGTTGTTCTCTATTGTCTTTATGACTAAATTTTAGTGAAGTATTAAGTTCATGTGTTGGCTTTAGACCTTCCTCCATATCGGATGAAATTAATACAAATTAATGAAATTTAATCTCTAGTTTTGATAATCTTTATCGACTCTCCTTATCTGACTAATATTTGATTGGGTCAATGAATCTAGGAATCATGATATTCACTTGACTTAACTTAACATATACTATCCATCCGAGTTAGCTTTTTTTCTAAATTTATTGAAGTGAATATCTGACACCACATATGTATGTTGCATGAATAGTCAGTTTTTCATCAAAATTTATTGTTCAAGATGCATTGATATCTATGAGGTGTGTTTTGAATTTTAATATTCAATGTATACATAAACATGCTAATTTTTTTGAAAAATAGTATTTAGATAAAGTAAATAGTTTTTAGAATTTTGTTCTTTGTTCTTGAGTTGTGTATCTATTTCACAAAGGATGATATGTGTCATGTGAAAAGAGTTTTCGAATGGAAAAATTTTAAACTCTATTTTGACCATATAATGTTTTCAACCAAATTGATCATAGTTTTGGAATTTGAAAAAAAAAAGGACTCTGATTGATCTAAAATTTGGTAGATTCATAAGAACGACCCAGTAAAAATTTTTCTTGGATAGTTATATGAGTTTTTGGTCATATTTGGTTTTAGGGGTCCCTCCCATGACTACCAAGATTAAATAGTAGTGAAGTATTAGTTTTATGTTCTTGCTTAGACCTTCCTCCCTATCGGATGAAATTGATACAAGTTACTATGTATTTAATCGTCTAGTTTTGATAATCTATATTAACTCTCTTAAACTGAGTAATATATGATTGGATCAATGTAACTACATGATTTTCACTTGACATAAACTAACAGTAGATTTTTCATCTGAGTTAGGTCTGTATAAGTTTATGGAGTGAATAATCGGTCATTGTATATGTGTATTGCATGAGTAGTTTTCTATTCCCATCGATTGGCTATTCGAGCTATATGGGTTTGATGAATATTTTATTTTTTGTGGTATATTGATGCATGGTTTTTTTTAGTATTATCTCTCGTGAATTGAATTGTATTAATCTGTCTCATAAGGGAAAATATCTTTTAAATTGAATGAAACTTATCTGTACATTAGATAGACATGACGGTTCATTGAAACTGAAGTCACTACCAAAATGCGAGTCTTATTTAGAAGGAAAAATGACTAAGAGACATTTACTCTTAAAAAGAAGAAAGAGGTAGTGATAAGTTATAATTAATCTATTCTGATTTGCATGGGAAATGAGCATTTGGGCACGAGGTGAATTGAGTATTCTGAGTTTTCAAGAAGGTTACTCATGATATGAATATTTTTTTTTTGATGTTTTGTAAGTCTAAATGTCTTGATAAACTCAAAATATTTAAGACAAACGAAATTAACATTATGAAAAAATATATAAAGTCACTGCAATCTTATTGTAGTGACATAAAACTCTCTACATAGCTCATGATGAGTCACTTATCTTATATAATAATGGATTGGTGTAGAAGAGAAGAGAAGTAGACTCTTATGAAGATGATAAAATTAATTATTGACTTATTATTAGTTATTTTTTTTCTTTTGGGATATGTTCTAATAACTACATATCACATAATGAGTTCAATTTCTTTCAAATCACTACCTTGAACAACTATAGAACTAGTTGGATTTTATGCAAGTCTAATCTGTGACATGTTCAAATATAGGATTGTCCAACACATTTGGAATTAAGAACGGAATGTGTGTGTTAATTGGTTATCCTAAAGAATGAAAGAAGGTTTATTATAGAAAATAAGGCAATTGTTAACACAACTGTCTTATGTCTAGAAAATGATCATTTAGTAAACCATGTTCCTAGAAGTAAACTAGTTTTACAGAATTGAAGAAACAAATATCAAATAAGTCAATTATAAATTCAGACGCTCAAGAACATCTAATGGGTATGTAAGAATTGACGTTCCATTGCATTTAAGTAGTGGGAGAAACGTTACTAGACATAAGAAAACTACTATCTCAAGTAGTGGGAGTGATGTTGAGCAAATAAAAAAGAACTCTACATGAAAAGTTGTTAATATTTCAATATCGAATGATTTTGAAGAAAATATTAAGACTCAAGAACATGAAAGTGTGATTTTAGCAGTAGTACTTAGTCGTAGTGGGAGAATCATAATGAAGATTGATTTGTTTTGTATGCTTGAGAGAAATAGAACTCCTGAGGAACTCCGGAAAAGAAGTACGCACTTTGAGGGTTACATGATAAGGTCTCTCAAGATGTAGTACAAAATTGATTTGTTACGACGAATCACTACTAGATAAAATTGCATGAGAAAATAGCTTGGTAAATTTCTTTCGATAAGAAATAAAGGAATGCCTGTGAAAGTTGTAAATGCATAGTTAAGAGTCTAAGTGGGAGATTGTTAGGGTATATATTATTAATCATGTTTTTAGACATAGTATTCTAACAACTTTCAAGATTAAATATTTAAGTGGGAGATTGTTAGGCTATATACTATTAACCATGCATTTAGGTATAGTACATTATAACAATTGTGATGGTTAAAAGTCTAAGTGGGAGATTGTTGGGATATATACTATTAAGATATAATATTTATTATAGAATAAATAATTATTCAGTTTTAATAGATCATATATTCTTTTATGGTGTATGTTTACTTATATAGTAGATGATTTAATTTGTAGAGTTTTACCTTATACACAGAAGATTAAATCATTGGTTCTTATAAGTATAAAGTTTTTTGTTCACTATCTAGGATGGAAATTGGAAATGTCATCGGTACGATTGTAGCACAAGATTATATGTAATTTATCTTGATTATGGGAACGGTATATTTCCAACTTCTTGTGCTAGTGCATTTTGTACGTATTGAACGGGCCAAGTAGAGATAATTGTTTTAGACTGGCTGAAAAAAGCATATTCTCTAAATTGTTTAATGTACTTATATTCTCAATCCTGATATAAGTATTATGATCTGTATATATTAAATATCATTTCGGTTTATTAAAAGGTGAGATTCTGAGATGGGTCAATATGTATGGTAATTGGATGATAATAATATATATTGGTGAAATAATAAGTTAGTTGATGGAATCCATGTCTCGTTATAGAGATTGATTGATATGCCTTTTTGAGAAGCTTATACATTTTCATCGTGTCAAACCTTGCAAGTGGATTTATGAATCCGACACATGAAATAAGTTAAACAATGCTCTAAAGGGAATTAATCATTGAATTAAATTCGTTAGTAATTTAATTTATTAATTAGTATCTGTAGTCTTAACATGGGGAATTACATAAGTGTTTAATGGAGAGTTTCGAAATATAAATAGAGGAGTGCAATTACAATTTTTTAGTGGAATGATTTGTAATTTATTATGGTAAGAATAAATTCAAATTAATTATTTGGAATTATTTCCATAAAATGAAGCCTCATTAATTAATTATGTGGTCCCTACAGTGCTCATATTTAACTAGAACTTAGAATCCTATTTCTAGGAGGAAAAAAGGAGAATAACGTTGGTTTTGTTTTTTCAAGAAAACGTGAGTTTTCTTCCCCTCTTTGGATTGGGAAGAAATCTCTACAAGTAGGGATTCTCCTAACCTAGAAAGACATTGAAGGTTTCTATTCATACTTGCCCACCCAATTATTGAGAGAGTTCAGATGTGAACTTGGATCACTGTAGAAGACCATAACTGTTGTCGATCTTGTAGATTCGCTTGAAGGTATGTCTAACTTGGGGATTCGTTATCTACTCACGCTTCAAGAGATATTTATCGAGTTAAATTTCAGCAAGTTTATGTGTTCTAACATGATTATTTGTTCTAGCATAAACAATATTCATCATCTATTATTCATGTAAGCAGTAAAGATTCTGGTATGCATCTGCTGTGCATATAGTTTTCCAACACTCCAAATTCTTGAGAAAGATGAGATCTTTAGATGAAAAGATTACAAGAATTTGTTTCTTGAACCTTAGAGATGAGTTCTTGAGGAGCTTTTTTGAAAAATTTATCAATATCATGAGTAGGCTATATTAATTCATGTTAAGATGAAGGAATTATGAAGTTATATGGTAAAATCTGACCTCAGATGATGAATGAACCTTGGAGGAAATTAGTTTCTTGAAAACTTCTCTTTCTAGTGTAAATTTATGAACTAAGGAGGTGAACAACGTATTTGGTGTTTTTTAAAGACCGAGACGCCCGCGCGCCCGCGCAGAGAATGCCTTAGCCATGCATCCAACTGTGCAGGAAGGCAGTAGCTACTACCTCCCACGGAAAATTCCTCGGCCACGCGATCGACGCTTCAAGATAGTTTTCAGTAAAATAGGCATAACCTTTTACTCCAAACTCCAATTGATGCAAACTTGGTGGCTTTGTAAAGAAGACTCATAGACCTTTAATTTGATAGGTTATGGGCTGCATCACTATGCATATTCTAAGAGATATTATCATTTAAAATTGAACCTTGCATAAACTAATGTGAAAAACTTAGCCTGTAGAAAGACTTTGAACTTGACTTAGTGTTAGAGGTCCCTTATGACCCTAAATGACTTCCTATACTGTTTCTACACTTGGTAGAAAACCTAAAAACACATGATCAAGTAGTACATCACCCGGTTCAAGCTCATAAACTTAGGACAAATGTTTCGTATTCAAAGAGTAAATTTTTGAGTTGTTACAAGAATATTTTAAATAAAACATTCAACTGGCCAAAAGAGGCAACTTAAGTAATAAACATTTAACTATGCAAATGAAAATACTCCTCAAAACACTACAGTCTATCTATGAAGCCTCTAACAACTATGATGGAAGTCAGGACAGGACCCACGACATCCTAATATGACTGAAAGTAAATGTGGAACCCTCCGAAGCAATGAGGCACACCAAAGAAACTCTGGTACTGCAAGTTGTATCAACAGAGCGCCTGTTGTTCACCATGATTACCTGTATATGCATCTTGAAAGATATAGGACAAATGGCATCAGTACATGGAATATACGAACATGCAAGGGTAACTATAAAGCACATACAAAAGCATGAACTGATAAAATGGAAGAACATACTAACCTCAACTCAAGGATACTCCAGGATACTCAAAGATACTCAACTTAGAAGTACTCAACCCAGTTCAATATAAAAGCAACAATAAAGATACATTATAAAGAAATATTTTAAAATAGTAGATAATAACTCAATGTATTTAAAGATACAATAATTGCTCCTTTACTCTTATTTGAGAGATTCTCTAACTGACAACCATCACTATGAGCTATGTGATGATACACCAACTCACCAACACTGCCAGAGCTGTCCTATAACTTGTCGGAGTATAGGACACCCTCAACTAAGAGGATCCACTAATATATTCTTAAAAGCAATAAGAAGTCATCTAGAAAGTATGACCCTTTTACCCATGTTGGAATACATGGTTTATGAGGACTTTCAGTTGTCTCAACTTGTCCCCATATCAGTGCTCAATACTACTCCCAATAATATAACTCATGCTTATATGTTTAAAAACATTTCCTCATCCTCAAACTTTGAGATTATTATTGAAAAGGTTCTCTTAAAAGAGATAGTGAGGAAAACTCCTAATGAACTCAATTGGAAATCAAAGTTTCCTCTCATTTGAAATGTAAAAACATTTACTTTTGGGAATACTTATTTCCCTTATATTTATTTTTAAAACATGAATTCAACTCTGCTCATCCTCATACTCAAGTCTTAAAACATGTTTAAAAAGTTTGTAAAAAACGTCTCAAAAAGACTCGGAAGGCTCTCTTATTCATGACTCTTAATCTTTTGTTGAATTTGAAATGTAAATTCAAGAGTTATGATATATGATATATAGGATCTCTCGATGATTAATGAAGGTTTAAATAGTTAGGATTAAGAAAAGAATGAAAGCTCGACTAAAAGGAATAAGAGCGGAACTAGAACGAAGAAGAAAAGTGGCCTGACGCTTTGTGGCGCGCCACACTGGGCCTCCCTTAGTGGGGCTGGTTCTGGCACACTGCTGGCGCACCAGGCCAGGCTTGCTGGTACATCGTGGGTGCAACGCCTCGGCTCTTTTCCAGAAATTTCCGATGAGTTTTTCTTCTTGATTTTTGGCCATAATTTACCTTGAATCCATTGATCCCGTCCAAACTCTATTAGATTCGTGTACCCCACATAAGTAAGAAAAAACCTACTCAAATATCCTCAAGAACATCCCCCATAAATCTAAATTCTCGCCTCAAGAACGCATCAAAACCCCATTTACAAAGAATGAAGAACGAAACCTCAAGAAACTAATCAAGAACCTCAATGCATGGATTTTCATGGATGAAATTAAATCAAGAAACTCATGATTTGCGTGAGGGTGAACGAACCCATCACTCTAAAAGCTGTAATATCTTGTAAGGGTCAAATCCTTGATGAAATTCCTCGAATATCGCAAGAATTTCAACGAATGCTTAAGCTTCTCCTTTTTCTCTTGTTGAACTTCTCTTTAAAACCCTAAGTGTGTTTAGGATTTGTGGAAAGTGATCTCAATCAGCTTAGACCCCTATTTGGGTGTACAAAACGTTTAAGGATAATGGGGTAATGAAAAGACTAAAATACCCCTCTTTAATTCAAATGAATTTTCTTAATCGGACAGGTTGAACTCAAATGGGAATATCTCCCTTCTGAACTGGGAATTTAGAAAACTCGATAGCGTTGGAAAGATGACTCAAACATATTTCATTTAATACCTTATGGACCACCTAAGTCATTATGTACATAATGTTTTTGTCGTTTGAAGTTGACCCAAAACTCACAAATTAAGCATAACTTGAATAAATTTCAAATTAGCTCTGTCCAATTCAACTCCTTTCTAAAATTAGCTCTTTCTAAGACCGAGGTGTTACACATGCCTATATACAAAGTTTCTAATGTTTGAAGATATGTGTCAAGACAAGACCCAGGACATCTCAAAACACTATTACTACTAAGAAATAAAATGGAGCCTTCCAAAGGCAAGGAAGTCTCACCGAAATATGACAGATGGATAATAAGATCACAATGAAGCGCCTACTGATGATATTGAATACCTATATATATACATCATAAAATGATGCACGTTGAATGATATCAATACATGTTATAAAATAAGGCTGAATGAAACAAACACTGAACTGGAGGATTGAAAGAAACTCAATTGAAGTACAACATGGATCATGATGAAAATAATTTAAACTCTTTCAATAAGGGTAAAATAATAATAAATACTAAAACTTATGAGTATATAAATACTTTACTTTACTAGGGAGTTTCTCTAACCGACAATCATCATTATGAGCCTCGTGATGATACAACGTTGTATCGATATTGCCAGAGCCACCGTATACCTTTCCAGGCTATAGGACATGAATTTAACTTATAGATCGATCTAATATCCCTTCTTACAAGCAGTGAAGATTTGTCCAAATGTCTGTACGATCCTATCCTACATTGCCACATAATTTATGGGATTTTAGTCATATGAACTCTTACCCAAATCGGTGCACAATACCAGTCTCAAAATATTACTATCTATGATCATAAAAAGTAATCTCTATGTTGAGTTAATACTCACAAGACCCTTTTTATTGGGTAACTAAACATTACTTTATTTGTCTGAAATGCTTCTGAAATTTGTATATGATTTTCTTAAAATAGTACTTTCTTTCTAAGTATAAAATAATACATTTGGAACCATTAGTGCTACCTTAAATGGTTCTCAAAAGATACTATAAAGCTTCTTCTTGGACGCACTTTAAATTCTAAAAGCCAATATATACAAAAGCATTCAACAAAACTCAATAACTACGGTTCACATGATAAAATAAACCATGAACAAGAACTCAAAATATCAAATGTATAGAGTAGCATGATCGCATTACTCAAGAATCTAAACTCAAAATTAGAAAACAACCTAGTGTGGAAACTCATGGAACTTTGGGTAAAACCCTAGATTGATCTCTTTACAAACTAAATTAAGATGTAGGGCGTGAGGATGAACTTAGTCCAACACTATGAATAGCCTTACATACCAAGAAGAACAAAGTTCTTGGAGAAATTTAACAAACGCTTGAAAACCGTAGCTTTCTCTTTTTGGATCCTTGCTCTAAGTCTTGGGAACTATCATCGGGGTGTTAGGGTCGAATGGTACTATTTAGAGCCTTATAGGTGTGAAAAAATTGGGGTTAGGCTTTGAAAAGGTGGGAAAAGTTTAAACTAACCCTACTTAAAAACTATTGAACACCTTCTACGAACGCTATGTACATTCCGTATAAACTTCTACAAATCGTACTGGTAATACGCTCAAATTACACCTCCCTAAAGAAGCATAAGCGATCGTTATCAAGTACATAACCCAACTTGTAGGTTGGGGTTGATCCCACTAGGAAAATGGTCTAGACTTAACTTTAACCAACACTTATATTCGTTTAGTCAAATTACTTCCAGAAACAAGTAATTAAAGGGGGGGGGGGGATTTGTGAAACAAATTGTAAGAATTCAGTAAGTAATCAGTAAACAAAAGTCCATTTTGATTGTTATCAAGATGAGAGAATTAACTAAGGTATACATATTCTTCACAAGCTCATAACGCAGTAATCCTAGTAATAACAATCCCTTCCTAGTGTACTACATGCAAAGTGATAAGCTAGGTATCTCTAAATCCTTGGTCAAGTATCTACATAATTTCACCCCCACCTTGGTCCGGCTACGTATGTATAATTTATTAACCCTTACCTTTACCTCATATTAGACATCACATCGATGTTTGGCTTAGTTATGACTTCACACCAATCGACACAAGACTATTAGATAGTATCACACTAAATCTATGTTGATAATTCTTTTCTTGTTGATTACCTCCTTGGTCCGGCAAGTAGCAACAATGCGAGTTCTAACGTTGCGCACCGTTAAAAAATACTTTTAAATGAAAGAATTATCAATGCATGCAAAACACTATTTAAAAATTGCTTATTTACTATTCATACTTTGTTAATCGCTCATGGTTCCCACAACACTAGTTGTGGAGTTTAGTTACCCATAATCATATGAACACAATTCATTGTTATAGATGAAAGAATTATGAACTTACGTAATTGAGAATAACAAACTCGGAATTTCAATACCAAAGTCTTCAAAACCGACTTAGGAAATCAAGAATTGCTAGGTTTGCAAAAAATAATTTAAAGTCACAAAGTAGAACTAAAGTAATAAAGTCTAACCCCAAAAACGAGGTTTACACGCCCTATATATAGAAAAATAAGTCCTAACTAAAAAGGAAACGAAATAAGGAAATTATGTTCAGGTACGCGTCTTCATTCCACGAGACTGACTCACGGACCGTCAATGGATCTATGGTCTGTGAGTCCCTTCCATCACCCAGGACTTGGGCAATATTTTGAGCTTCCTAAACTTAACTTCTTTGAATCAAACGACGGACCAACAGTACGCACCGTAGATCGATCTACGGTCCGTCAATCCCTCTCCGTGGCTCCACACTTAGAATCTTCAAAAATCATGTACTGGAATCCTCGCAGTATCATTCTACGGATCAACAGTATGGTCTGTAGATCAATCTACGGACCGTCAATAGCCAACGTGGTTCCACACTTTGTTCGATTTCCCTAATTTGCTTTCCATGCCTTGTCTGCTGATCTACGATCACCATCTACGGAGTGTCAATGGACCTACGGTCCGTAGATCACCTCCGTAGATTCCCTTTTCTGTACATATTTCAGCTGTCTTTTTTTTCTGCGTCCAAACATATTTCCTACAAAAATACAATAAAAACATATAAAAACTAATACAAAAAGGCCCTAGAATCACACAACTCTTAAGTGAAATGTATTAAAAATACCGTAAACTCACGGTATATCAACACCCTCAACTTAAATTCGTTGTTTGTCCTCAAGCAACGCATTAAGATTCTAACTGACACTTGTATAGAAGCAAGTAATTTAAGCAAAAGCAATGACATGACTCTCTATCCCAACTCTCTTTTCGGGTGCAAAATATGTTCTCTTAGACTCGACAAGCTAATTCATGCGGATCAAAATATGACAAAGATCGACCAACCAACACACAACATACACTGTTTCACTATCACCAAGGTACCAACTTTCCGACAATGGAACTAGTACGCTTACTTCAAACGAAATCCCTTTTTCACACAATGAACATGAATTTGAGTACAAGGATTCATTCAACACTCACACTTAGAAGTAACTTCAAGTACATTTAGTGCTCAATACCACAGGCTTGCCCTTATTTTCACTGCTTAGACTGTCCAAACTAGGTTCTAGGATCACTATAGGATTTTCTTGGCTTGTAACGTAGGCTCAGGGTTAGGTGTGGTACATTTGGGTACTTTTTAGTGACTTTCTTGCCTCCTTGACATTACATTAGCATTTCTACCTCTTTTTTCCCTATTTTTGACATCCTACCATTTTACCTTCTTTCCCTTGATTCTCTTCAACCATGGATGTGACTTTAGACTTTGTCGCTCTTAATTTTTTCACTTTCATCTTTTTCTTGTGTTTTATTCTTTTCTTTAGCTTTCAACAAGTCACATCCTTTCCTCTCTTTTCTTTTTCTCTTGTTCAACATCAAACTCTTTTCATACCCATTTTTCTTTCGGTTTCCTCTTTCATAACCACCCTCAACTTATGGATTTTCCATTAGTTGAGGTGCACAATACCTGATGTCGGGTTAGGGCCAAGATTGAGGTTACTTTTTACATTAGCCACCCTCAACTTAGGCTTTTGGCCTAAGTTGAGGTGCACATGTCCAAGGAGGGACCAGGGCCAACATAGTAGATTATGGGAAGGTGAGTTAGGGGTTTAGAAAGAAATGGTCTAATTTTAGGTTCAAAGCATTTGGATCAAAGGGAGCATTTATTTCATTTGGTTGGATTCTTCTTTTAGGCAATTTATGGACTTATCAGAACTATGGCCTATGATCACTTCCTAGCCTCTAGAGTAGGTTGTCTTAGCAGGACTAACCGGGCAAGTTTTAGATTGGCACAAAAAATGTTTGAACAATCAACTATTCTCGCACACTGTTGGCACATAGTTTCATTATCAGATTATCAGATTACCCAGTTCAAGTTTTAGCTTAAGTCATGCCATCAAGTTGATTCATTATCATGTCATACTCAAAGCCAACATATTCAACTCATTAAAGCCTACAGGTTTTAGCACATATCACAATTTTTTTGAACGGGTATCATTTTATCAATAAGCTTTTGCCATCATGCTTCATTTGTTCTCAGGCTTCTACACATACAATCCTAACATATGCTGGTTCAACAGAAATTAAACAGTGTCTTGAGGGAAAAGAACACAGGCAAGAAAACCCCAAGAGAGTATTATGAGTTGGGTTACTCAGACTTCACCCTATCACTCACAATCCATTTACGCCACCCCAACAAAATAAGGTGCAATTGTCCCTAATGCATAGAAAAAGTAAAGAATAATGGATTAGGTGAAGCAAACCGGTGACGCATAGCGCTGAAGACCTATCAACAAACGGGTGGGTCCGAATACCCGGAGCCTGCTAAATCAATACTCATGTCACCTTCAGTAGTGCCCGCATCAACAAGGACATCACCATTAGTAGTGCTATCCGTAACTCTAACTGCACCATCAGTGGTGCTCATATCAATCTTCACAAGCACAAAACTTGATGCCCCAGCAACAGCCTCAAGCGCCCTTTTCTGGTGCAATTCCTCATCTAATATTGATGCTCTCCTAGCCTGCTCCTCCTCCTTACGCTCCTTTTTTCTAGTTCGAGCATCATCAATGGTCTTAAAAGGGTGACTAGAACGGTGCCTCTTACCACAAGCACGGGTGGGATCGGGCTGTGTCTCTACGTCCACCCTGAATAAGGCATCAAGAATGGTATCCTCAGACAATACCATAAGTACATGCTCTGGCTCCTTCGCAGGAATCTCAAGAATGGAATCCATATCAGCTCGGAGACTAGCCAACTTCGCCCGGATGGAGAAAAGATCGGTGTCGGGAGCTGGTCGGACCAAAACCCTCAACTCAAATGCATCCAGGCGTTTATGAAATACCTGGATCTGCTGCTCTGTCTACTTTGCCACCATTTTCTCAATTCTGGCCTCAGACTCTGCTATCGAGTTTTGCATCCTAGGCTGGATGTTGTGCAGCAACGTGGTCATTTGAGCCTCTAATTTTTGTACTCTGGCCATCGGGACAACGACAACTCCTGACGGTGGTGTGGACCTAGATGAGCTAGGAGCCCTACTAGCGGCTTGAGAAGAGGAGGCCGGGACAATATCGGTGTGGCCTGGTATAATGGGAACACCGCCCTGTGCCTGCTCCACCGTGTCTGCATGATCTGTGCCCAAGGGGGGTACCTCAACCTGCGGCTCTCGGCGTGGTGCCACCACATTTGCCTCATCTTGAATGAGGCCTATATCCAAAGTCCCAGTAGGGTGGATCAACCTATCACAGTGCCAGATCGAAACTCCAGAGTCTCTCCACAACTAAAAAATCAAACGTGGAAAGGGGTAAGTTGTGGAAGTCTTGAACGCCCTCTCGTGAATCTCTGTCAGCAACATGCAGACAAAGTCAATCTCCAATCCAGTTACTAATGCCGCAACCATGATGGCTCTGGCCCATATGAGTTGGTTGTTAGCTTTTGTAGGCGACACCTTGTTTCGCTCCAACAACTAGAAGAACTTGGCCACAAAATTTAATGTGTCCTTTCAGATACCCAATAGTGGAGCTGTGACCCACTCCGCATGCTCACAGTCTGCAGTAATGTGTTTGGCAAACCATAGTATAACAACCTCCTGTTTCTCAGCATTTCCCTGGAAAGCGCCACCCCTCACAATGTCCCATCGATAATCAAACTTTGTTGTGTTCAGTGGCCAAGAGTGATCGGTTGTAGGGTCATAGAGAAATCGGCTGATGTTGGCATGTGATATGTCCACCGGAAAACCTCGCACCATAGTGGAAGTGAGAGGGTCCTGGGCTGTGGGCTTGGACTGCTTGGAGATCGAACCTGGAAGAGTGGCAACATATGAGGCGTAGAACTCCCGCACAATCACCTCGCTATAAGTCCCTGGGTCTCGAGCCATCTAGTCACACTTGTGAAGTTTAAAAAGCTGGTGGATGTCGGGGACAGTGTGCAAGCTCCCCGTGAGGACTCTGCGCTCCTCTATAATAAGTCGGGCCATCTTTGTTTGTCATTTTTCATCTTGGCATCCTGATAAATCTGCCATTGGCCCTCAACATACCATCTATTTGGCTCGCCAGCCACTGGAGTAGGGTCACCATTCCATGGTGCTGGTACTAATTCCGAGCTAGTGGCTTCATTAGATTAGGCTGCTTGTTCATTTTCACCGAAACCTGTGGCTAATTTAGCAATTGACCCTTCAACATGGGCAGACTCGAACCCTGAAGCATGGCTAGACTCAGAGCCCGAAGCATGAGCAGACTCAAAGCTAGACGTAGACCCATTTTTTTGAACTGGAAGCGGTGACCTGATCAGTGTGTGCTCCTCATCAGACTTGGAGACTGTGACTACGTCGGGAATCACCTTCCAGGGGTGACTCGGGGTGTAGTGGGAGAGGTCCTTGTGTTGGAGGAACATATGCCGAATCCGTCCGGACATCGTTATTTTTCGTTGATTAGCCTAAAGCTAGGGGCAACAAATTTTGACTTGCCCTGTTTTGTATAGGTGACTAGATTCTTGGGTGCCATAGTACCTGTGGAAGAGTTATTAGTACCAAAACTAACTAAAAACACACTCGAACTAATTTTAGAACTAGAAACAACAACAAAGACCCAAAAAATTTTAAACAGTGGCTACAATGGTCATCTACGTTGGGGACCTACGGTCCGTAGACTGATCTACGGACCGTGGAACCCTTTCGTGGATCAGAGGACCAACAATATTGGTCGCAGATGGAGACCAAAAATGTACAGAACGGTCTGTAGATTGATCTACGAACCGTAGTCCACCTCCGTGGTTTCACACTTGGTAAAATTTTCAAGTGCATCCAACCACAAACCTGATCTACGGTCCATAGACGGGGTCTCATGGACAGGATCTGTGCCAGGTTTCAGACATTCTTTAATTTCAAGCCCACATATTTGACCATTTTCAACAGTATCCTAGTCTAACCATGCATTTCAACTTTTAATTATGCTAGTTCGTCATTCTCATGATTCCAATTACTAAATTTGAGAATTATTTCATACAAGATTCGGAACCCTAGGTTGAAACATACATATAGGCTAGCATTTAGACAGGTTTAACACACTATCAAGGCAACACAATCACAATCTATCGTCCCAAAGCTGTTAGTACTTAAATTTTAGCATGCAATTACATAGACTTAATTACCCAAGGTCAAGACCCGACTCCCGACTTTCTATATTCAATCTATGAACCAAAATTCAAAGTGAGGGGAAAGTTTGTTACCTTACAAGCAATGAGGACTGGTGTGATTTTTGATAACACTAAGCTTGCAATGCCACAACTAACCGCCTAGTTGCACCGAGCCCGGACACCGGAACTTTGAAACCAAAAAGGGATTTGGGAATATGGGGGATGATTTTGAGAGATGGTTGGGGTTGATTAATGGGGAGATTAGGGAGTGATGTTGGGGTAAATTTGGAAATTTGGGAGTTGTAGGGACGGTTAGGGAGTAACGGAGGGATTTGGGAATTGTTTTAAAAATATGGGGATTTTAAATGGGGAGTTGTAGGGACGGTTAGGGAGTAATGGAGGGATTTGAAATTGTGGGAAATGTTTTAAGAATTTTGGGATTTTAAATGGGGAGTCCGGGTCGGGTCAGGCATCATTAGGGTTTTGGACCCACGAGACCTCGTCTACCGTCCGTGGGTCGATCTACGGTTTGTAGATGGTAACTGTAGATCAATCTTACACTTGGAAAAAATTAGGAACTTACCTGGGATCTACGGTTGACATTGACGGTTCGTAGGTTAACTTACGTGCCGTCGCTGGGGTCCGTATACCTCTACACCAAACCTGTTTCTGTAGATTTTTCTTCGCTTCCCTGCACATGTAGCAACCATTAGGCCATTATTTTTACATTTTCTGGACACTTTTTAGACACATACCCTATGCTAATTCTAGCCAACACTAGTACAAAACTAAAACACCTATCTAAATTAACACGGAGAATTAACTAAACAAAGAAAACTACTAGATGGAAAACAAAAATCTATCATTGGCTAGATTGTACATATTAGGTTACCTCCCAAGCAGCGCTTGATTTAACATCGTGGCACGACTCAAGCCTCTTGATTACTCAAACTTCATCAAGATGATAGGCCTTAACAACTTCTTGAACACTTTGTGCGTTTCCCAAATAGATCTTGATCCTTTGCCCGTTAACCATGAACCTTGTTCCTTCACTGTTCTTAAGCTCAACCGCTCCATGGGGGAGCACTTTTGTGAGCAAAAATGGCCTGGTCCATTTGGATTTGAGTTTGCCCGGAAACAAACACAACCTAGAGTTGAATAGGAGCACAAGATCACCCACAACAAAATCTCACTTTTCAATTCTTTGATCATGATACCTCTTCATCTTCTCTTTGTATATGAATGAACTTTCATAAGCTTTTAGGAGAAATTCATCAAGCATATTCAAGTCATTCATTCTTTGATTAGATGTGGTGTCCCAGTCCAAATTTAGCTTCTTCATCGCCCACAAAGCTTTATGCTCTAGCTCTACCGGTAAATGGCAAGACTTCCCATATACAAGTTGGTAAGGAGACATACCTATGGAAGTCTTGTATGCAGTGTGATATGACCATAGAACATCATCAAGCTTCCTTGACCAATCCATTCTATTAGCATTCACAGTCTTTGCCAAAATCTATTTGATCTCTCTTTTGGACACTTCAACTTGCCCACAAGTCTGCGGATGGTAATAAGTGGCTACATTGTGGCAGACACCATATTTCTCAAGTAGTGCCTTGAACAACTTATTACAAAAGTGGGAACCTCCATCACTGATAATCGCCCTCGGTGTACCAAATTTGAAGAAGATATTCTTTTTTTAAAATGCGGTGACGGTTTTACCTTCATTATTGGGGAGCGCAACTGCTTCCACCCACTTCGATACATAATCAACCACAACAAGAGTATACTTCATCCCATGTGAACTTACAAATGGACCCATAAAACCAATGCCCTATACATCAAACAACTCTGTCACCAATATAGGATTCATAGGAAGCTCTTGCCTCTTTGAAATCCCTCCTTCTCTTTGGCAACGATCACAAGACTTGGCAAAATTATGAGCATGTTGGTGGATGGTAGGCCAGTAGTACCCACACTGCAAAATCTTATGCGCAATCTGAATACCACTATGATGCCCACCAACAGGGGATGGATGGCATGCTTCAAGTACACTCAACATATCAACCTCGGGCACACAACGACGAATAATCCCATCAGCACAACTACGATACAAGTAAGGCTCATCCCAAAAGAATTTCTTCACATCATGCATAAACTTTTTGCTTTGGTGAAAAGACAAGTTCGGGGGAACCAAATTGCTTGCCAAATAATTAGCAAAGCCTGCGAACCAAGGAATCAGATCATGAGAAACAACCAATACTTGTTGATGAGTCCACAAATTGGACTCATTTAGGGCTTTATTTTAATAGAAATAGTGTCCTCAAATGCTTATTTTATCTCAATATCTAATGAAAACTGTTAAGTTTCAGGTATTTGAAGTTTGAGTGAAAGCATGGACACTTACGCGCAAAAAGGAACAAAAAGGCTTAAAATAACAAAGAAACTGAAGCCTGAGCTTCGCCAAGCACACTTGGCGATTTGCCGAAGGGACATACTCCGCCCATTGTTCCAGTATGCAAAGCCCTAAAGGAAGAAGATCAAAAAGGCGATGAAAGGCGCAGTCGGCGTGTCGCTGAACAGTTCCGCAAAGCAGAGATATACCGCCTAATGATCTAGGACACAAACATGCTGAAGGCAAAGCACAAAAGGCGATGAACCAGAAGAAGGGTGAATCCGACTAATGTCGCCGAATGACCCGCTGCATCACAAATTTCTGAATCTATAAATACTAGCTCTTTACTAGTTTTTAGGGGTCCGAACAATATTGTAGTTTTTACACTTAGAATATTATCTTGTTCATATTTTTCTCTCAAGTTTGGAGAGGGTTTTTGGGAGACTTAAAGAAAGGAGTTCATCTTCCCCAAATTGGAAGTAGGTCTTCTCTATTCGTTTTCCTTTTCTTAAATCAAGGTTTAATTTCATGTACCCATTTGATTTTGTTATCATTTTAGGTGTACTTGCTTATTCCTTGATGTGTGGCTAAAAACCCCCATTCTTGGGGTGTGATTTAGCAAATATGTGTTGATATTATTGTTGGGTCTTGCTTGCTGATAGGTTAGATATAGTTTAATGGTGATTTCCCCTAGTAGTTGTGGTTTAATCTAAAGGGTTTGTAGTTGCAAATACAAAACCACCCATGTGTTTTTAGCTTGCCCGAGAAGGAGGTCGCGAAACTAAGACCACTAGACTGATAGCCTAAGGAGTGGGTCGAGATGAGGTTCAGCCGGAGAGGGTGAACCCTAGTTCCATATCCTAACACTCAGCTCGAGAGAGTTAGTGGGGTAAGGCATAGGCTGGTCTTCATGAGGCAAGTGGGTGTCCGAGAGGAACCCATTTGAAACGGGGTAAGTTGCCCGAGAGGGAACTTATTTCCATCTAAAGCTTAGCCTAGTCACTATTATCTTGCAAATTTCCTATTGAAAGCATGTACCCAATGATTTATATCAATATATATTGCGGTGACACCCCAAGAACTATTCCCCATACTTGATTTTCTCATTATTTTGTTGTTTTAGCTACTTGTGACAAAACCCCCTTTGATATTAGACACTTTTGTGTCATCCACTTGAATATACTTTGTTTCTATTCGATAATTTCTCAAACTACAGCTAACTAAAACAATATTCTAGCCTAACTACCATTTTCACTACCACTCCCTTAGGACACGGCCCCAACCCTTGGTTGGGTTACTACATTAATGACGATCATTGACACTCGAATCGTAGGTTAGTGTCATTGGTCACGATAAGCATCACCTATTCATCTGGAAAAGCATTATTAATTTCAGCCCTATCACCAAGCTTCAACATAGCCTCTTTCTCTAATCTGGACAAGTGATCGACAACTTGATTTTCGGTCCCCTTTCTATCTTTTACCACAAAATCAAACTCTTGCAGCAATAATACCCATCTAATCAACCTCGGTTTTGCATTCTTCTTCGCCATCAAATACCTCAATGTAGAATGATCAGTATGCACTATGACCTTAGTACCAAGCAAGTAAGATCGAAATTTCTTGAATGCGAAAACCACCGCAAGAAGTTCTTGTTAAGTCATAGTATAATTCTTCTGGACCACATTTAGAGCTTTGCTAGCATAGTAAATAGGGTGAAGAATTTTTTCTCTCCTTTGTCCTAATACTACACCAAGCGCCACTCCACTCGCATCGCACATTACCTCAAACGGTTGTCTCCAATACGGTGAAATAATGATAGGTGCAATAACCAACTTCTTTTTCAACTCTCCAAATGCTCTCAGACAAGCATCATCAAAATAAAACTTATACTCCTTTGGGAGAAGTTTGCACAACGGATGTGCAATTTCAGAGAAGTCCTTGATGAACCTCCTATAGAAACCTGCATGCCCAAGAAAACTTCTAACACCTTTTACAGAGATAGGTGGTGGAAGCTTTTCTATTACCTCTACTTTTTCTCTATCAACCTCAATGCCCTTCTCAGAAATTCGATAACCCAGAACTATCCCTTCTTTCACCATAAAGTGGCACTACTCCCAATTTAGCACCAGATTGCAGTCTTCACACCTTTTAAGCACCTCAGCCAGATAATTGAGACATCGATCAAGAGAGTCACCTACTACAGAGAAATCATCCATGATCACTTCAATAGTGTCCTCCACCATATCAGAAAATATTGACATCATACAACGTTGGAAGGTTGCTTGAGCATTCCACAACCCAAATGGAATCCGTTTGAAAGAAAAAGTCCCATAAGGGCAAGTGAAGGTGGTCTTCTCTTGGTCTTTTGGAGCTATAGAAATTTGATTGTAGCCCGAATACCCATCAAGAAAACAATACCAACCCTTGCCTGCAAGTCTATCCAACATCTGGTCCATGAATGGCATAGAAAAGTGGCCCTTCTCTGTCCACGCATTCAACTTCCGGTAATCCATGTAGATTCTCCATCATGTCACGGGCCGCATTGGAACAAGATCATTTCTCTCATTTGGAACCAGAGTAATACCACCCTTATTGGGCACACACATCAAGGACACACTTAACTACTATCTGCAATGGGATAAATAACTCAGGCATCCAACCACTTGATGATCTCTTTTTTAACTACCTCTTACATAGGTGGATTTAATCTTCCCTAGTGCTCGATACTAGGCTTGTGATCTGGCATGAGTTGGATTTTGTGAGAATAAATACCGGGAAGAATCCCAATAATATCCGCAATAGTCCACTCGATAGCTCACTTGAATCTCTTTAACACAGTCACCAAGCACTCTACTTGTCTCGCATTTAAATCTGCTGCAATGATGACCGACAAAGTGTTATCTCTACCCAAGAATACATACCGCAAATTCGGTGGTAGAGCCTTAAGCTCCAATTTTGGTGCCTCTCCAATAGATGGTCTCGTGGGTGGGGACTCACGATTCTTCATGTTTAACTCATACTTCTTTGGTTTTAACCGATATTTGCACCTATCGAGTGCAGCTACCAACTGATCATACTCTTCAATGCAATCACTATCAAAATTCATCATAACTGCTGCTAGTGCCTCAACACTTAGTCGCTCTTCAATTTGGACTTTTGTTTCACTCTCAACTCCGTAAGTTATAGTAGATACCGTTTGGAGCTCACCACTGTGCTTCATGGACCTACAAATATTGAAAGTTGTTTCTTCATTGTTTAGTCTGAACTGCATCTGCCCCTTCTCCATATCAACCAACGCATGCCCTGTTGCAAGGAATGGTCTCCCAAGGATGATGAGAACCTTAAAATCAACCTTACAGTCAAGAATCACAAAATCCGTAGGAAAGATGAACGACTCCACTTTCACTAGCACATCATGGAGTACACCAATGGGCCTTTGTACGGTTCGATCGGCCATAGGTAACCGCATCGCAGTAGGCTTTGGAGCCCCTAGACCCAACTTCTTATAAATAGACAATGGCATGAGGTTGATGCTAGCACCAAGATCACACAATGCCTTAGCAAAGTGTAACAATCCTATAGTACATGGAATCATAAAATCACCAGGATCTTCCTTCTTCTGCACAAAAGACCTTATAGAAATAGTGCTACAATGCCACAATCTATCATCATGTTTAAAACTCAAAGACTTTTTCTTTGTCACCATATCTTTCTTAAAATTCGCATACCTAGGCATTTGTTCCAAAGCTTCTATCAACAGAACGTTGATGGAAAGCTTCTTCAACTTAGTAATAAACCTGCGATATTTACCATCTTCAGTCTTCTTCACTAACATCTGTGGAAAAGGTGGTGAAGGTCTAGGTATGGGGACCACTTTCTAACATATCTCAGCTTCTTTCTCTGTCGTGTTCTCAGTCTCTTCTCTAACCTCTACCACCTCATCTTCTTTTCTAATCTCAACATCCACCACAGACGGCATAGGTAGATCAATGGTTTGCTTACCCCCTCGAGTAGTAAATGCCATATAATGACCATCATTATTTTGATTCTGGATGGTGTTGCTAGGAAGAGTGCCAGGTTAGCGTGGGTTCACTATAGTAGACAACTGAGTCATCTGCTGCTCTAGATGCTTTATTGACACTGCATGGGCATCAACCTTTTGACCAATACCAGACAAGTCATTTCTCATCTCCTTAGATTCTCATCAGTTGCATCAAACCTTCTCATCATCTTCTGCATCATATTTCCTTTATTCAATACGCGCCATATTTCCTCTAGCCTCCCTAGTACCAGATTCCCGATTTTGAGTGGGAACATAAGGTCCATCCCAATCATTTCTGTTGCCATAGTTGTTTCGGTTGTAGTTATTGTCGCGTTGAAGTTCCCATCCCTGACATATTGCCCTCTCGGTTGTAATTGCCATAGTTCCGACCTTGGTTGCCTTTACCTTTGCGACAATTGTCCGTGTTGGATCCTTGGGCGTTTGGTTAGAAACCCCCCATCTGATCATTCACCGCATAAGCATCATCTTCATCGTAACACTCTTCAATTGGTGGTGTAGTTCTAGTCAAGTAGGTCACAACATTTACCTTTTTTGTACCTCTGCTCACAAGCTTCAATACCAACACCAACTTGGTCCTCATCTTAGCCATCTCCTTACGAATCTCATCTACAGACTGGTTGTTTGTAGCATGAACGACAAATGTTTTTCTCCCAGTATCCGACCTCCTAGTTCTCCATGCTTTATTGTTGCGAGATATCTTCTCTAGCTTTTCTGCAATAAATGTGTATGTGCACTCACCATATGAACCTCCAGCAGTAGTATCAAGCACTACTTTATTGTTGTTATCCTGACCTCAATAGAAATATTCCTTCAGTGACTCATCATCAATACGGTAATTCGAAACACCTCTATGAACGCAGAATCTGTCCCAAGATGTCACGACCCAAGCCTAGGGCCTAGACGTGACATGGAGAATGAGGAACCCGAAGGAACCCCAAACAAGCCTCTCAAACTTGTCATCACACTTCATCGGTCGCGGAAGTACATTCAACATTAATTAACGGGAAATTGGGACTAAGGGCAAACCATTTCAAAATGACATCATAGAACAAGAGTCAAGCTCATTTACAAAATACTTGTCCAACGCACACCTCTACATACATAGATAGGACGGGGCCATGACATACTACCGGCTCCCCTCATAGTCAAAATACAATTGCAAGCTAAAGTCTCAAAACATAGGAGTAGGAAACATAACATAGCCCTCGAATCATTGAGGACTCACCAACAACTCGGATAAGCACCGTACTAGCCACGTGAACGGAGAGAAGGATCAAGAGTAGCTCCGGTCCCTACATGGTGACATCATGTAGGCAAAATATGCGTTAGTACTTGGAATGTACTAAGTATGCGGGGTGCAACACAACAATAGACAAGGACACAATCGAAATACAAGAAATAGTTTCATAGGCATTATGAATAACAATATGAGGATGCATGATCAAAGTGAAGTCAAAACATGTTTAAGTAAATCTATACTAATAGTAGATATCATATGTGTATACATGATCCAACCAATCTATAACCCCAACTTAGGATGGGGGATGCCGTTCACACCCGGACACCCTGGTGGCAAGGTATAAACCCCTCACATGGTTGATGTTGGTCACACCCCAAGCATCCTAGGTGGTGAGATATAAACCTCTCACATGGTTGATGTTGGTCACACCCCAAGCATCCTAGGTGGTGAGATATAAACCTCTCACATGGTTGTCCGGTTCTTTTCCCCCGGACCGGGCATGGTCATGCAACACTTTATATAGGAAATTCCCATTAGGCTCTAATGCAATCTCACGTATGGAATGAACATATACACAAGCTTAGTTTGTCATCAACACATCTCTGGATTTCCATACATCTCATAACTCAAGCTTTAAAGCATCGATTCATCAATTCTCCATAGTTGGACATTTTGTCAAATACCATGAAGGCATGTAATGGAATCAAAGAGTATGGAAAATAGGGTAGTAATTATGCAGCCAAACCAGTGAACAACCTACAACAACACCTTTTTAACACCCACAATACCACATGAAAATCTCCACATCCATTCTAAATTTAGGTTCAAGTTCTAGAGTCACAACATGCTCAAAACAATCACTTTTCATGTTTAAAATTCAATGTGCAGGAAATTATTACAAAGAACAAGACTAATTTATGAATCTTAACTTAAACCATGAATTAGTGAGTAGAATAGAGTCTAGGCACTATGGGTGGAAGGACCCATGAGTTCAACACCACATACCTTGAGTTTTTATGAAGGTCTTGAGAGTGTCTTCAATGGAAGCTTGGAACTTGGAGCAAGAGTCTCTTCAATCTTGAGGAAGGTTTTGGATTAGGGTTCTTGAGAGAACTTGAGAGAAAATGTGTCTAAGTATGGGAGAGGTGTTTTGGGAAATGTTTTAGAGATGAGAATTGAACTAATGGTATATAGGAAATAACATATGCCCTTTCGAAAAATGGTCCAACACTTAGAAAAAAAAATGAGGCGGGTGAACAGTAAAAACGCTCACTGGAAATTGCCTTTCCTGCTAGACAGATTTTACGAAAATGGGCATAACTTCTTCGTCCGAACTCCGAATGAGGTGAAACGAAGTGCTTTAGGTAGCTAACTCAAAGGTCTTTCCATGGATATGTTATTGAACACCCAATAATTTGTGTGCTAGGAGATATGACCCTCCAAAGTAGACCCTCGAAAAAGGCTTCACTTGGAAATTTCGGATTTTGATACGGTTGCTCTAAAATTTGGGTTAGACCCATTTCCCACTCAATTTGACCCCCTAAACAAGAATATGAAGTCGGATTTTCGAAAAACGAAATGCATATTTTTATATATAGCTAAACAAGTTTCCGGTAACTTCCGAAGCACATTTTTAAGAACTTTTTGGGTCATTTCACTAGAGCTACTGACAGACTCTACAGGTAATGCCACAAAATTGTTGACCTTATCTTTGTGATTGAGCTTCTTGGACACTGGATAATATCTTGCTAAGAACACGTCCTTCCATTGGTCCCATGTATAGATTGAGTTATAAGGAAGCTCAATGAACCATTCAACAATATTGCCTGTCAGTGATAAAGGGAACACTCACAATCCGATGACATCCATATCCAAGTCTGGTCGACCTACACATCTCTTGCAAACCACCCTTAACTTGGCTATGTGAGCATGTGGATCCTTCGATGGCAACCCCGAGAACAAGCCCCTCGCTGTAAGCATCTGCATCAAGCTACAGGTCACTACAAATGTGTACCTCGGAGATAAATGAGGTAGGACAAGAGGTCCATCAGAGTCAACAATATTGATGTTGCCCCTATAGTTGTCATGCAGTCGTGGGCCTGGTGGACCCTGCACCCTCAATGCATCTCCCAACTGATTTTCAGCTAGAACCTGGTTGTCCTCACCAACTACCCTCGGAGGTTGCAACTCAACTTCATCACCTAGATTGCCTCTGATAGGATTAACTTGAACTCCTTGATTGTTCATTCTTTGTAAAGTTTGGTTCAACTCTGGATCGTAAGTAGTAAGTGGTTCACCCTGACTCCGTGTACTTGGTATACACTAGAGTCAGAACTTGAGAGACAAAAACAAAATGAAAAAAAAAGTAAAATTATGAAATATTTGACTAAAGTTCAATAATGTAGTTAAAATAAATCTAAAAGCCAAATTCCCCGGTAGCGGTGCCAAAATTTGATACGCTCAAACTACACCTCCCTAAAGAAGCATAAGCGATCATTATCAAGTATAGAACCCAACTTGTAGGTTGGGGTCGATCCCACGAGGAAAATGGTCTAGACTTAACTTTAACCAACAATTATATTCGTTTAGTCAAATTACTTCCAGAAACAAGTAATTAAAGGGGGGGGGGGGGGAGATTTGTGAAACAAATTGTAAAAATTCAGTAAGTAATCAGTAAACAAAAGTCGATTTTGGTTGTTATCAAGATGAGAGAATTAACTAGGGTATACATGTTCCCCACCAGCTCATAACGTAGTAATCCTAGTAATAACAATCCCTTCCTAGTGTACAACATGCAAAGCGATAAGCTAGGTATCTCTAAATCCTTGGTTCGACATCTAGAGAATTTCACCCCGCACCTTGGTCCGGCTACGTGTGCATAATTTACTAACCCTTACCCTTACCTCATATTAGACATCACATCGATGTTTGGCTTAGTTATTACTTCGCACCAATCGACACTAGACTATTAGATAGTATCACACTAAATCTATGTTGATAATTCTTTTCTTGTTGATTACGTCCTTGGTCCAACAAGTAGCAACAAGGCGAGTTCTAACGTTGCACACCGTTAAAAAGACTTTTAAATGAAAGAATTATCAATGCATGCAAAACACTATTCAAGAACTGCCTATTTAGTACTCATACTTTGTTAATCGATCATGGTTCCCACAACCCTAGTTGTGAAGTTTAGTTACCCATAGTCATATGAACACAATTCATTGTTTTAGATGAAAGAATTATGAACTTACGTAATTGAAAATAACAAACCCGAAATTTCAAATTTAATTTCAATACCAAAATATTCAAAACCAACTTAGAAAATCAAGAATTGCTAGGTTTGCCAAAAATAATTTAAAGTCACAAAGTAGAACGAAAGTAATAAAGTCTAACCCCCAAAAACGAGGTTTACATGCCCTATATATAGAAAAATAAGTCCTAACTAAAAAGGAAACAAAATAAGGAAATTATGTTCAGGTACGCGTCTTCATTCCACGAAACTGACTGACAAACCATCAAAGGATCTACGATCCGTGAGTCCTTTCCGTCACCCAGGATTTAGGCAATATTTTCAGCTTCCATAACTCAACTTCTATGAAGCAAACGACGGGCCACCAGTACACACCGTAGATCGATCTACAGTCCATCGATCCCTCTCCGTGGATCGACACTTAGAATCTTCAAAAATCACGTACTAGAACCCTCACAGTATCATTCTACGAATCAGTAGTACGGTCCGTAGATCAATCTACAGACCGTCAATGGCCACTGTGGTTCCACACTTGGTCAGATTTACTTGATTTTCCTTCCATGCCTTGCCTGCTAATCTACTATCACCATCTACAGAACGTCAATGGACCTATGGTTCGTAGATCACCTCTGTAGATGCCCTTTTCTGCACATCTTTCAGATGTCTCTTTATTTCTGCGTCCAAACATATTTCCTGCAAAAACACAACAAAAACACATAAAAACTAATACAAAAAGGCCCTAGAATCACACAACTCTTAAGTGAAATGTATTAAAAAATCGTAAACTCACGGTATATCAAGTGGTCAACCATAAAATGACTATAAGGACTTCAACTTTCTGATAAATTCCACGGCCATAGTCTATGGACCGTACAACTTTCTATCACTCTAGGTCCTTTTCATGGAAACTAAGGTCAAAATTCCTCTAAGTATCATCTACTTATTAGGAGCCCTGGGCTAAATACCGTAGGACTTTTTACGGTCTATAGACCCATCGATTGACCCTAGATATATCAAAATTTCACCAAGTCTGGAACCTTCCTACGACCACTTCTTATGGGCTATATAATTTTCTATGGACCATTGATACGCTCAAATTACACCTCCCTAAAGAAGTATAAGCGATCGTTTCCAAATAAAAAAACCCAACTTGTAGGTTGGGGTCGATCCCACGAGGAATTCGGTTCAAACTTAAACTTAACACACTATTATCTCTGTTTAGTCAATCTATTTCCAAGAAAAGTAAACAAGGTTTTTTAAAAATAAGTAACAGTTTGTTGATTTGAATGCTTAAGTGACAAGTAAGCAAGATTCACAATTTGAGTTATCAATATAAGATTAAAACTAGGGCGTATGTGTTCCCCACAAGCTCTTAACGCAGTAAACCTAATAATAGTAATCTTTTCCCAGTGTTTGACATGCAAGGCCTATAAGTTATGTATTCCTCTTTGATTAGTAATCCTAGCAGGAAATTTCACCTCGCAACTTGGTAATTCTATGGGTGTGTGCTTTAGTACCCTTACCTTCACCCCAGATTAGTCATCGTGTCAATTTAGTTGGGTTTTCGCCCTCACTTCAATTGATTACAATCAGACTATTAGATAGCAACAAATCCTTAACTAAATCTCTGTTGTTTAATCCTTATTTGTTACCCCCTTGGTAAGGCAAGTAGGAACGAGGCGAGTTCAAACGTTTGCAACCATTAAAAAGATTTCTAAATGAAAGGATTAACAATACATGCATAAACACTATTAAAAGAATTACTTAATTATTATTCATACTTTGTTATTTGTTCATGGTTCCCACTACCCTAGTTGTGGATTTAGCTACTCATTCTTGAGAGTTCACAATTCATAATTAGGATAGAAGAATTCATGAAGTTACAGTTAGAATAGATACTATCCAAAATCTTGAATTGAAATTCATGTATAAACCAATTTCCGAAAATTAAATTGATTAGTGTTTGCAAAATAATCCCCAAAAGACCAAAAACTAAAACCTTACAATAATGTCTAACCCCCAAAAATGAAAATTACAACTAATATTTATAGAAAACAAATCCCAAACCAACTAGGAAACAAAATAAGGAAACAATAGCTTGGATGCGATTTCTATAGACGACTCAACCTACTGACCATGGGCCAACCTACGGTCCATGGTCTCCTTCCGTGGATTAACACTTAAGCAATACTAAAGGGGCTTCAGATGACGGTTCCACCTACGGTCTGTGGATTCGACTATGATCCATCCTGTCCCTCCGTGGTTTGAGTACTGAAAATCAGCTTTCTGACAAGGACCTATGACTTCCCACCAACTGCCCATTGATGGACCTACGGTCCATGGTTGGCTCTATCAATGGCTCCTTCTGCACTTTTCAGCTCTTGTCTAAATCAACCAGCATCCAAGCTTATTTCTTGCAAGAATTACAGAAAAACATTATTTCTAATAACAAACTAGCCCAAGACACACCAAAACTCTAAGTGAAATGCATCAAAAATATCGTAAACTCACGGTATATCAACCATCCTATTGGTTCGTAGAAACTCTTCTGGGACTTGGTGATGGGTGGTAGTTTTACACTCATTTGAGGTCTATTAATTTCAAAATTAGTGTCCTAAATGAATAATTATGTCATATTCTAATAATATTTTGATGATTGGCGGTTATGAAGGCAAAGGGATAAGGCAAGGATGAATATTTGGAAGAAAGGCCTAAAACACGGGGAAAAATGTAGACTCCACGTTGTCGATCGTCTAACAAGAAGGCTGGATTGCCCAATTGGCACAACCTCACCCAAAGTGACAATTTTCAATACTTGAAACAATTGAGGCAGGTTGGTGAACTTAAAATGTAAAGCGACAAGCCGAATGCAAAGGCTGAACATGCTGATCATCACCGAAAATGACATGACTTACAGGAAAATTGCAAGTTTGAAAGGCGAACAAATGTGGTACTCAGTGATTCACCTATTGTGAAAGGAAGACTCGAACGAGCTTGCTGATTAAGATTCAAACAACTGAAGCCTAATGCAAGATAAATGTGACCTAAGAAGCAAATGACGATCCGCTGAATCAGCTTGGTGAGCCCGACTAACGTTGCCGAAGTGGTCACGCGGTGAATTTTTTGGCCAAATTTTTTAAAAGTATAAATAGCCCAAAGTAGAGAGAAAAATGGGCTTTTTGGTGAGACTTTTGAAGTGAGTTTTTCCTTCTAGAGAGAGAAATATTTTACCTTGTGAACATCTTTAGTCTTGAAGTTTTTCAACTTTGCTCTTAAAATTTACTATTTGAAGTTGAGTTCAAAGTCAGTGTTGCTTATAATTGCTTAATTTCATGTGACCCTTTTCTACTTTCATTGAAGATATAATTTCATTACATTTTGTGATGGATGGCTAAAACCCCAAAGTCTAGGGGTGAAATTATGGGGTTCGATGCTGATTTAATGTAGTGAGTATTGTGTTTTGCTCTGATTTTTGTTGTTCATCCATGGATTAGGGCTAATTAGCATGGGGTTATCTTATAGCTTAAGGTTTTAAACTTGATCATTCTTCTAATATCAAATTGATGCTCGAAAGATATTGATTGGAGTGGTTAATTAGTTCAATACTTGCAATTAAGGTTTGGTATCTATAGTTTGCTTGAAGAAGAGTTTATGGGTCAGATCTATTTGACCTAATTATGTTCAAAAGAGAGAATAGTGTAAGGTAGTGGGTTTTTTAGTTATGTACATAGATGAGACCGAAAGGAGATTCCATGAACTGATATTATGAGATTGAAAAAAGATTAGTGTCATTGAAGTTAACCCAGCCTATCCATGAATATTGACCACTATTAAGAAACACAATTACCCCTAGGTGACATTAATTTTCATTTCCTGCACCCCTAGATTACTTGTTACTTACTAGAATTTCAGAAATTTAAGTTTAATAGTAAGTCTTTATACCAAAATCCTATTTGTAAATTTGGTGGAATCATCCCCCCATTGTTCTTACTGCTGCAAATAAAATGATTTACATAGTAAATTTCTTGATAGAATTCCTTGCACTATATCATTCTCTATGTGAGTAGACCTTGACTCTTAGTCAGGTATTTTTATTGACGACAACTGCTTACTTTTTAGATTTGTTTTACAAAGTAATTTGAGCATTATCAAAAAATTTACCGCTGCCGAAAAGTGATGGCAATGAATTCCATTTAGAAATTAGTTTGTGAATTTGTTTAGTTGTAGTAGATTGTGGTTTGGTGTGTGGTTTGCTGATTTGCAGGTGCAAAACATGAGTGACCACATTAGTGACAATGATAGACACTACAGACAAAATGATAATATGAGTGATTTGAATGACATGCACATGAACGTCATTAAAATCATGGGAGCCATCTAGCTACCTCCTACAACATGAAGGGCTATTTTTCATGTAACCGCGACAATGCTACAACTACTCCAATTGAGAGGAATGTTTGGGAGTTTAGCTCCTGGAGACCCCCATGAGCACCTTCAAAAATTTGTAGATATATGTGGGTCGTTTGTGTTCAATAACATCTCACAAGAGTCCACAAGGTTGAGGTTATTCCCTTTTTCATTGACAGGTGATGCTATAAGATGGGTGGCGGAATTGCAAAATGAATATATCACTTCTTGGGAGGAGTTAACTGAATCCTTCTTGGAAATATTCTTTCCTCCCTCGAAGATAGTAAATGTTAGGGACCAGATCCAAAACTTCAAGAGAATTTATGGTGAACCTTTACCTGAGACATGGTTGCGGTTTTGGAAATTACTCTTGCAATGTCGAACATATGGTGTCCCAAAACATTTTATGGTACAATACTTTTATTATAGCCTTGATTCAATCAATAAAGGTGTGGCTAATAAGCTTGCCCAAGGTTGTTTAATGCGACAACTATATGAGGTAGCATCATTGTTGCTAGATGACATGACCAAAGTCAACCGAGCATGGCATACTAGAGAGAACCAAATGTCTTCTTTACAACTGGGCATGAGAAAATAACAAATTGAGAAGGAGCATTAGAAAATTGAAAACATGGACTAATGATGAGTCAACTTGATTTTTTATCCAAACATGTCATGGAAGGTGGATTGAAACCAATTAATGTGGTTGGAATAAGTAGTGGGCGTGCTCGAAAGATACCAATTTTGAGGCATTGTACGATGAATAAGTACAATACTTGAGAAACAAATTGTGGGTGGGGGGGGGGGGGTCTCAACCAAACTACCAATGACAAGGTGGAAACCAAGGTTGGAACAAAGAACAAGATAACGGTTGTAAAGATTGAAGAGGTTTAAACTGGAGAGACAAAGAGGCAAAAAAAAGATAGGTACATTCCTCCCCAGGATCGTCCAAGACCGAAAGAACCAGCTAGTTCATAAGGAAACTGGATAGAGAAAATACTCACATGGATCCTCAACAAGGTTGAAGGGTTAGACAAGGTATTGAAAGACTTGAAAACTACCATATCCACTTTATCTCAAATAGTGACCTCTCATTCAGTGTCTATCAAATAGCTGGAGACTGAAATGTGCCAGATCTCCACCCATCTCAATCCAAGGTAAAAATGAAACTTTCTTAGTGATATCATACTAAACCCAAGAATGATTGTTGAGGGATTGAGAACTATGTTGTGCCACAAGGTTAAATGAGGCACTTATGGGGAGGCAACCCAAGCTTTACTTTTGTTATATTGCTTTCAATAATGTGTGTTGTGAGTGCAGGTTGAAATGAAGTCTAAGTGTTGAAAAAGATACTTTAAGCGATGCCAAAACCATGTCGATCATCAACCGAAGACATTGTGCAGACTTATTCATGTCCGCCTTCTAAGCTGGAAAAGGTGAAAAAGTGTATTGTCAACTTAGGTGATCTGAGCTCCAATTGGCAATACACCAAAGTACACTATGCGAACTCTATCAAGTTCACTGAATCAGCCTTCAAGTTTGGTATCCTTTCATACCTCATTAGTGAGATTTAGCTCCTTCGGCGATTCACAAAATGCGTTTGACGACGGTAGTCATAGTCCTCCTAATGGGTTTTGAGTGAAATAGGCCAATAGTCTTTTCATGTTCAAATATAAACCCTTTCATATCTTTGTGTTTATTTTCCCTCCTAGGCTTCCAATGCCCTCATTTTAGTGTGTGAGTGCCTCTTGTGCATGATTTTGAGTGATTGGAGTGTGTTTGATTGCTTGCATCTCGACCCCAACCCTATTTCCCCCATTTTCTATGTTGTGCTACTATCTATGGTTGGTGTTCAATTTCCATCTTATCATTTATGAGTATATTTGTGTTATTTATTGTGGTCTTACGTCTATTTGAAGCATATTGTTGTTTAATTTGTTTAGGTAATTCTAAATAGATCTTATTGAACAGTGGCTATAAGTTAGATAGTCGAATTTGTGCCCAAAATTGCTAAAATTGCTTATGTTGGAGAAAATGTTAAGTAGAACCCTTGTGTGTTCAGGGTCTTTGTTGAATTTTGTATTGGTGAAGTCTGATTAGCCCAATGTCGCTTCGATTGAATGATTTTACCCAATGATAGATGGAGTGATGACTTCCTTAAGAGAAAATCATCATTTTGGGTAAGACTTTGTGGTATTTGGGGGAAGTTTGAGTACCCATGGGTAATAGAAGCATGTGGATATATTGTATAATTAATTGAGAATTGGGTATTGTTGCGTATTGTGGTCAATTTTGTAAAAATAGGTACTCGGCTGAACATCGTGTATTTGGCAGGCTTGTCTTAGCTTCCCAAGGAAATTAGGTCAATCTGCGAGTAAGTAACATCGTGCCTTTCTTGCTTGAATATATGACTTGGGTACAGTCCCATTTGGCAAGCTTGTCTTAGTCTGCCGAAACTCACTCGGTGTATCACCAAGTGAGAGTGGAAATCACCCTTTGTGCTTGTGCTTTAAAATTTTGCACTGTCACTTTCTGTGGAGTTGTCTTAACCCTCCTAAACCAATTTGGTGAATCGTTGAGTTGGTGATGACTCCACCCATCTTGCCTGAATTCTTTGAATTTGTGCACTGTCAACTTCAGCAAACTCACTTTCGCTTGCCTAACCTGTTAGGCAGATTGGCTTCTCAATAGGTGACCCTCAGAACAAAATTTTGAAATATGTCTTCTTTTGGGTTTGTATTAAACTAAACTTCACCAAACATATGTTTGAATGCTGGTGCCTTAAAGGAATTGGCTAAAAAAAGGGAAGCAAGTTGTGACTTCTGATACAGAATCTGACAGGGAATCGTCTGCTCCTCCAAAAAGGCAAAAAGTGATAGCCATAAATAAGCCTTCTCAACAATAAACCACTCTACGCTCCTCGATATGTCATAATGAGCAACCAAGAAAAGGAGTTGTTAGAAAAATGACTAATATCCATTCCAAGTTGGTGCAATGTTCTCAAGATCAATTACCCACTTCTTGTGTTCTCTGGATCCTCACTCTAAGAGCCCTCAAAAGGTTTAAGGCTACTGTAGAACACACTATTTTAGAGGACAGAAGACTCGTCATTAATGGGGTGATGAGTGACTACCCAGTTATATGAGATATGATTAAATTTCATGGGTCTGAGAGGTTCACAAGACCTCAACCTCCTTATGTAATGGCATGGGTACGGGAGTTCTATGCAACCTACAAAAAATCTTTGCCAAAGAAGAAGAAGAAGGGAATAATTTGGAACCCTTTGGAAAAAGTCAAAGTTGGTGGCAAGATGGTGCAATGCCAAGCATGAAAGATAAATGAGATATTCGGTATAGAAGGAACTAGTAATGCATATTTCACACTCAGAATAAATAAAGAGTTAGAGGAACTAAAGGGTTGGTTGGCTCCTCTTATCTCTGACATCTCCTCGCCATAGATGGTTGAGGAAGAAAATATTGTAAAGAAAGCTATGAACATCGCCTCCAGATACTGGTTCGGGTTCATTAGTAGCAATATCATGTCATCTAAGAATGATTCCATTTTCTAGCTTCCAAAAGTTGTGCTAGTTGGAAGCATCATGGACAGGACAGAGATTAGTGTTGGTAGGCTTATTGTTGATGAGATATTGATGAGTGCCAGACAAGAGCAGACATCCATTCCATTTCTGGCCTTGATCACACAACAATGTGAAAATGAAGGAGTTCCTTTTCAGGAGAAGATTGATTTATGGATCACCCTAGCCTCCTCTAATCACATCCAGAGGATCAAGGCTGATTACTTATCGAATGATGCGGCTAGGCGGAAGGCGCCACCACTAGATACTATCCCTGCAGTAGATCTTGCTGCTCTTGAGGCTGAGGCCAATCCTTCCACTCTTTCTATGGAGCAATCAGGTACACCCCAACCCTGTACTATGCCTCACCCTATACTTCTGATGATGTTGCACCTCGCCCACTCGTATCTCCCGACCCCTCTTGACCTAGGTCATGATCTACCAAAAATGCAATCTTTTCTTGTAACCAGATGTGAGGGCAGTAAGGGTTGAAAGTTTATGCCCAAGATGATTGATCGGGATATTGAAGCTGCCTTGGCCCATGATAGATATGTTAAATCAGTGCGAGGCCACTATAGTATTCACATGGAGAGAGATTAGATAACCTCACTACTAGGTTAGAGGCACGAGAAAAGGTTGAGGGCAGTTCAGATGTTCTATCTATGATGAGGGCTGAGATAGGTACTCTTAGGATTGATTTAGACCAGTTGAGGTCTATAGATATATTTGTGTTGTTGGGTGAGATTCCATTGTCTGATGCACCAAGAGATATGCCTACTAGTGTGTCGAGCATGGCTGAGCAGCCGAGTGCAGGTGGTACGACTATTGGTGAGGTTTTATATATCGATGCTCATGATGACGGGGAGAAGAGAGTTGAGGATGTGGATGATAAAAAGATAGATGATTAGGAGATTAGGAGGGAGGAGGATCAGAATTGGATTGCTATGACACTTATGGAGCTTCAGGATCTTGATGAGACGATGGTCCATGCTTTATTAGAGAGATCCCTTGAGAAGACCTTCTTACTTGGCACCAGTGGAGTCTCTTTAGACTCCACCATTCCTCATGTTGATGTACCGGGCACTAATGCCCCGGTTGGACCCTTTGCTACCTCTAGTGATTACTTTATCGGGTACAAGATGCCTAGGATGATATCACTCCTCCTGAGACCCAAGATGCCAGAACTCCACAAGCATAGCATGTCAGGGGGACTTTTACCTCTCATTTAGTTATCTTTTTCTCTTATTATACATTGAGGATATTGTTATGTTTATTTTGGTGGGGGTGAGGGCACTTGTGCCAATATTCCCCTTTTTATTGTATTTTGTTACTTTCAATTTTACTTTTGGATAATTGTAGTAGCTTGTTATTTTTTGGTATTATTTTAGTTTTTTGATGGATTAGTAGCTCAATTTTGTGTCTCTCCATTATCAATTGCCCCATGAGTTTTTGAATATTTGAAATGCTCTAGTTTTCGTTGATAATTATTTGAGGATCATTTGTGTTCAATATCGATGTCTTGGATATTACTCATGATGAGCATTGTATATAGTGTTGGTATTGTAAAAAGAAATCTATTTGACTGCACTTTTGAATGATCTTTTTGAATCTTGTGTTAACTAGTTGCATTTTTGTGTGAGCCTTACAATGAATATCGCACGTAAGCTTTTGATCTTGATGGGCAATGCTTAATAATTTTGTTTGAAGTGTCGTGTGTGGTAAGGTTTTACTTTGAAGCATTCTTTTTGAATCTTAGAATTTATATTTTTAGTCCAGTCGTTTAGCTTTGGTGAAAGTAAGAAATGATCTTGGGCAGAAATTTTGAGAGGGAACCCAAATGTTCATACCCATTTTGTGACTACCTTGTGAAGGTGTTCAACAATTTTGGCATCATTTGTTGACAACCATCTTGAAACAGATTGAGCCAAATTATCCCTAACTTCTCACCTGTAAATCCTTTTCGAAGCATTGGTTTGTTTGAATAGTCAACTTAGACCAAAAGCCTAAATTGGGGGTGCGGAAAAAAAAGAAGGAAAGAAAACCAAGTGGAAGGCAAAGAAAGATGAAGTGAGACTCAACTTTAAAGTGTGTTACAAAAAAGGAACCCATCCTTATATAAAAAGAGAGATTGTGATGAACAACAATTTGAAAATTGATATGAAAAATTAAAGTTCGGTAAAATAAAAATGGGTTTCCAATAAATTGATTGACAAGTCCAAGTTTGAGTTATCAAGTGAAAAAGAATGAAAAGTGCTTGAGAAAAGGTGAAGATGATTGCAACAATGCTTTGAAAAGGTGATGTCACTGAGCCAAATTGATCATACCTTAACCCTCAGTCCCATTCCAAGCCTAAATAACCTTTGAGATCTTGCAAGAACTGGGTTATGAGATGATTGGAATATATGGGAATTCCGCCAACCTCTTTGTAGCTTCACCCATCAAAGAGAACGGGAATAACCTCAACCTTGTGGAATTTTGTGAAATGTTCTTGAACACAAACGACCCATATACATACATAAAATTCTGAAGGTCTTCATGATGATCTTCATGAGATAAACCCCCAAACATTCCTCTCAATTGTTGCAGCTGTAGCATTTTTCCAATTACATGAAAATTGCCCTCCCTACTATAAGAGGTAACTAGATGTCTCTTGTGATTTGAATTACATTCATGTGAATATCATTTAAATCACTCATATTGTCATTTTATAGTGACTATCGTTGTCACTACCGTGGTTACTCGTGTTCTAAACCTGCAAATCAACAAACCACAACACCAAGCAACAATCTACTAGAACAAAAAAAAAATTATAAACTAATTCTGAAATGGAATTCTTAGCCATCACTCCCCAGCAACGGTGCCACTTTTTTATAAAGCTCAAACTACTCTATAAAACAAATACAAAGACTAAGCGATCATCGTCAATATAAAATACCCAACTAAAAGTTTGGGTCGAATCCTATAGAGAGTGATTTAGTGCAAAGAATTCTATCGAGAAGTTTAGAATGTGTATTAATTCGTTTGCAGCAATAAGAACAATGGGTGGATGATTCCACCAAATTTATGGAAAGAATTTTTCTATCAAGAATAAAAATTAAATTAAACTTTTAGAAATTCAAATAATTAACTAGTAGTTTAGGCATGTGGGAATAACACTCATGGATATGTTGGTTCATCTTCAATGACACTAGCCTTTTTTCGATCTCATAGCGTCATTTTATAGAATCTCCTTTCGATCTCATCTATATGCATAACTAAACAACCCATTACCTTAATCTATTCTCTCTTTCGATGTAGAAATAAGGCAACTAGATCCGACTAATAATCTCTTTTTCAAGTAAACTACATAAATCAAATGTCAATTGTAAGTATTGAACTAATTACCCACTCCAATCAATCTCTTTTGAGAATCAATTGGAGATCGGAAGTAGGATTAAGTTTGCAACCTTAACCAATAAGTTAAACCCATGATAATTAGACCAAATCCATAGATGCCCAACAACAAAATAGAGCATAACACAATACCCACTATATTAAATCAACGCCCAACCCCATAATTGCAACGCTACACTTTGGGGTTTTAGCCAACCATCAAAAAGTGTAAAGAAATTATACCTTTCATCAAAGAAGGCATGGGTGACATGAAATTAATCAATTATAAGCAAATTCCCTTTGAATTGAACCTCAAATTGTAAATTTTATGAGAATAGTTGAGAACCCCAAAACTAAAGATATTGTTCACAAGGTAAAGTGTTTCTCACTCTAAAACACTAGAGAAAAAGTATTAAAACGAGTCTCTAGAAAATATTTTTTGACCCTTCTTTCTCTCTACTTTGGGCTATTTATAGTTTTCCAAATTTTGACCCAAAATTCACTCCATGACAATTTCAGCGATGTTAGTCGGGCTCGCCATGCACATTCGGTGGATCGTCGTTTGCTCCTTAGCTCACCTTTCTCTTGATGGAGGCTTCAGGTGTTTGAACCTTAGTTGGTGAGCTTGTTCAAGTCCTCCTTTCAAATTTGGTGGATCACCGGAGTACCACTTTTATTTTCCTTTTAAGCGTTCAATTT